>NC_138770.1:658555104-658902604 GCF_965119305.1 Pelophylax lessonae
TACACATATAAAGGTCCTGTCAGTAAGTGGATATTACAAGATTGTAGGGATACACCGATATGGTTTTTTCAGGGTTGATACCGATATTTTGGTCACAACATATCGGTATTGGCCAATATGGGCCGATATTTTGTACATTTAAAGTTTTGAAAAATAAAGACAGTTTTTGCCTCAAATCTGGTACTGAACATGTTAATTTTTGTTTAATGCTTAATGTCTGGCTGGCACCCTGTTGTGGGTGGCTGGCTGGCTGGCACACTGTGGTGGGTGGCTGGCTGGCACCCTGTGGTGGGTGGGTGGCTGACTGGCTCCCTGTGGTGGGTGGCTGGCTGGCTGGCACCCTGTGGTGGATGGCTGGCTGGCACCCTGTGGTGGGTGGCTGGCTGGCTGGCTATCACATTGTGGTAGGTGGCTGGCTGGCTGGCTGGCACCTTGTGGTGGGTGGCTGGCTGGCACTCTGTGGTATGCGGGTGGCTGGCACAGGGGCTGTGGGGGGCTGGCTGGTACAGGGCCTGTGGGTGGCTGGCTGGTACAGTACCTGTGGCTGGCTGGTACAGGGCCTGTGGGTGGCTGGCTATCTGGAACCATGTCTGTGGGTGGTTGGCTGTCTGACAACCTGTGGTGGGTGGGTGGCTGGCTGTCTGGCACCCTGTGGTGGGGGGCTGGCTATCTGGGACCCTGTGGTGGGGGGCTGGCTATCTGGCACCCTGTGGTGGGTGACTGGCAGTCTGGCACCCTGTGGTGGGTGGCTGGCTGGCACAGGGGTTGTGGGTGGCTGGGTGGTACAGGACCTGTGCGTGTCTGGCTGGTACAGTGCCTGTGGCTGGCTGGTACAGGGCCTGTGGGGGGCTGGCTGGCTGGTACAGAGCCTGTGGGTGGCTGGCTTGCTCGCTGGTACAGTGCCTGTTGCTGGCTGGCTGATACAGGGCCTGTGGATGTGGTTGGCTGGCTGGCACCGGGCTGCTGTGGGTGGGTGTATGGCTGTGATACACTCCCGCGAGACAAGCCCTGACTCCAGATGAGGCTGTCCAAGGCGAGGGAGGCAGCCTAAGAAGTCAGAATGACGTCACAAAAATATCAGCAATATCGGCCAGTTCCAAGGCCGACACCGATATATCGGGGAACATATCTGCCTTGCCGATAATCGGTCTGTCCCTACAAGATTGTTGCTGCAACTACAGCCCTGGCCTTGGTACCTAATTTCTTAGCCAGCAATTGGCTGTTTTGTTAAAGTGATCCAGGCGGCTGTAAAAATGGAGGAAGATTGGTTGGTATGGACAACTCAAATGGATCTCTTATTGGAGCAAAAAAGAGAGATAGAGAGAAAGAGAGAGAGAAATAAAGGGATAGAGAAAAAGAGAGAGAGAGAGAGAGAGAGAGAGATAGGGGGAGGGAGGGAGAGACAAAAAGGGGGAAGAGGGAGAGAGGGAGAGAGAAAAAGAAAGACAGGGAAGGGGGAGAGAGAAAGAAAGAGAGGCACAGAAAGATACCAGGAGAGTGAGAGAGAGAGAGAGAAACAGGGAGAGAGAGAAGCAGGGAGAGAGAGAAACAGGGAGAGAGAGAAGCAGGGAGAGAGAGAAAAAGATGCATGGGGGGAAATGAGAGAGAGAGACAGGGACATGGAGACACAGAGAAAGTGAAATAGAGACACAGGGAGAATGAAGAAGAGGAAGACCGAGAGGGATGGCGAGAAACAGGGGGAGTGAGGTTGGGGGGGGGGGAGAGAAAAAAGACAGGAAAAGGAGGAAGAGAGAGAGAAAAAAAGGGATACAATGAAGGAGAAAGAGAGGGGAAAGAGTGAGGAGATACAAAAAAGAGATACAAAGAAAGACAGGGAATGGGGGGGGGGGGGTAAAGAAAGACAGGGAGAGAGAGAGGGGGGAAAAAAGCAGGAGAGGCAGAGAAAAATGCAGGGGAGAGAGAGAGACAGGGAGAGGGAGAAAGAGAGAGAGGAATAAGGACAGGGAGAGTGGGAAGAGAGAGGAAAATAAAGAGAGGGAGAGAGAGCGCGAAGAAGAGGGGGAAAGACAGGGATACAAAGAGAGGAAAAGGGGAAGGGAGAGAGAGGTTGGGGGGGGGGGAGCGAGAGAGAAGAAAAACAAAGACAGGGGCGGGGAGAGAGAGGTTGGAGGGGGAGTGAGAGAGAGAGAGAAAAATAAAAGAAAGGGAGATGGAGAGAGAGGGGAGGACAGAGAAAAAGAGAGACAATGAAAGACAGGGAGAGGAAGACAGAAAGACGCTGGGAGGGAGAAGGGGAGAGAGAAAGTGAGGGAGAGGGAGAGGAGACAGGGAGAGAAGCGAGTGAAAGAGAGAGAGAGATGAGAGAGGGAGAGAGAGAGAGAGAGAGAGAGACGGAGGAAGGGGTGGGGAGATAGAAAGAGGGGAGGGAGGGGGAAGAGAGAGAGAGGGAGGGAGGGAGGGGGGAAAAGAGAGAGAGGGTGGACGGGAGAGAGAGGGATGGAGGGGGGAAGAGAGAGAGTGAGAGATGGAGGGGGAGATAGAGAGAGAGAGATGGAGGGGGGAAGAGAGGGAGGGGGAGAGAGAGAGGGGGGAGAGAGGGGGGAGGGAGAGAGAGAGGAGAGAGAGGGGGAGAGAGAGGGAGAGAGAGAGGAGAGAGAGGGGGAGAGAGAAGAGTGAGAGGAGAGAGAGGAGAGAGAGATATTGGTATGAATGTATGTGTGTGGTCACAGCCCATTTATGATCAATGGAGAGATTTACTTAAAACTGGTGCACACAAAATCTGATCCAGCTGTGCATAGTAACCAATCAGCTTCTAACTTCAGCTTGTTAAGTTAAGCTTGGCCAATAAAACCTAGAAGCTTGTTTGGTTACTATGCACAGCTGCACCAGTTCTAGTAAATCCCCCCATTATATCCTATAAGATAATGATTTTATTCAATGACTGATACATTGTGGCATATGTACTTGATATCACCGGCATCAACAGGTCAAAATCTCAATTTGACCCTTTAGAATCTGAATACAAACTTGCTATGTAGCAGATAACCATGGACACCTCATATGTGTAAGTAATGTTTAAAATGTTTGTGTTGCCTATAGAGAGCAATCAGAATCTTCTTCTAAACTCTTAGCCCCGGTTCACACTACAACTCAGTGATGGAAACCCGCATTCTGTGCTCGATTCCTGCCCTTGTTATCTGCAGCGGGTGTCATTGCAATGTAAACGACACCCCAAATGCAGGTCGCAAACACAATGATTTTGCCTGCACAGTACAAAACTATCATGTGATCCGGTTGCATTGCATTTACAAAAGTAGTGCATGCACTACGTTGTTACGATGCAGTGCGATTAGAGCCAAATCAAAATGAATGGGCTCAAATCACAATACACTGAATCGCATGTGAATTGCACAGGAGTGAGGTGTACATTGATGTGAAACTCATAGGCAATTCATAGTGTGAATTTGGCTTAGGAAATATGTAAAGAAGGTCAATTGATTGCTATGGGCACACATGCATGCGCGTGTATATGGGTGTGTGTGGTCACATGGTCATACCCATTGATGCAACTCACTTAGGTGCCCAAGTTTTATTTATTTTTGTGAATTTTTTTTTCAACAAATATCTCATACAAAGTCAAATTTAAAACAAAACTGTGTGATAAAGCTCAAGAATAAGGCCTAGCTAAACAATTATAAGTGACAATTTATTTACAAATACCAAATTTTATGCACTATTTTCACACTGAAGATATACTTTTTACCTATATACATAATAAAGCAAGTGCATTGAATGTTCCTGAGTGTGCCAAATCATTTCACTGTGTCTCCATCGTAGGAATTTCTGACACCCATCAAAGAGGAAGTGGAGAGAATAGACAGGAAATCTCCCGAATAGGCACACAGCCAGCAAGAAAAAGTCTAAAAAGTTTTTCATTCTCCTAGAAATGGCTTTAAAACTGAAGTCAGGTAGATATAAAAGACACAAATTTATGCAGCTCTGTAAATATTAATACATTGTTAAATTTATTTTTTAAATGCATGCAGTGTAAGCCCCTGGATAAAATAATAAAAAAAAAAAGAAAAGAAAACTGAATTTTTTTTCTCCTCTCTCCCCATAAGGTTTTCCAACCACATAACTGAGGCAGCACGGAGGTCTAAATATGGACCCCTTATAAGATGGTTTATTTTCTCAGGAATTTCATGGATGTTAGGACCGCTTGCTGTTCAGATGTTTTTATATTATTTTTCTGATATATGATATAATTGTAACCTGTTCCACATTTTATTCCGACTTACTTTTTGTATAATTATAACATGAATCAATCCCTTACTTTAAATAAAATATTATTGAAAAAAAAAGAAAAAAACTGAATTTGACTTGATATATAAAGTGTAAAATATCAGTTCTAGATATACAACTAACCACATCCGGATCCATAAATGTACCATAGAACCATAAAAATAGAGAGGAAACAAGGAAAGGCCAGAATTGACCCTCCTGTAGGTCATTAATCACTTGCCGACTGCCGTACGACTATTTACGTCGGCGGTCAGCCCCTCACAGGCAGAGTGACGTAGATCTACGTCGCTAGCCTGTGAGGGTCTAGGGAGCGAGCGCGCACCCCCCCGTGGTCACGGCCCCCCCCCCCCCCCCGCACATGTGACGGTCACTTGGCGATCGTCGCTGCAGAGGGAGAAAGGCAGGCGGCTGATGTAAACAAGCCACCTGTCATTCTCCCCTGTGTAGAAACAGTGATCATACGGTTCTACTATGTAGGACCGTTGATCACTGTTTCTACAGCTCAAGCCACAGCCAATCACAGTTAGAATCACACCCCTAGGGACACACATAACCCCTCCCTCTCAAAAAAAGTTAACCCCTTCACTGCCAGTGTAATTTTACAGTAACAGTACATATTTATAGCACTGATTACTGTAGAAATGTCACTGGTAACCCCAAAAGTGTCAAAAATGTCTGTCTGCCGCAATGTCGCAGTACCGCAAAAAAAACGCAGATCGCCGCCATTACGCGTTAAAAAAAACAACAAAAATGACAAAAATCTTTCCCTTTGTTAGTAAACGCAATAACTTTTGCGTAAACCAATCACAATACGCTTTTTGCGATTTTTTTTTTTTACCAAACGTATGTAGCATAAAACAAATTGACCGAAAATGTTAAAAATTTTTAATTTTTACATTTTTTGGGGGGGAATTTCATATAAAAAAATGTGAAAAATATTGTTATTTTTGCAAAATTGACGCTCTTTTTTTGTTTATAGCGCACGATCAAAAAATTGCACAGGTGATCAAATACCACTAAAAGAAAGCTCTGTTTGTGGGAAAAAAAGGACGTCAAATTCGTTTAGGTACAGCGTCGCACGACCGCGCAATTGTCCGTTAAATTCACGCAGTGCCGAATCGCAAAATATGCCCTGGTCAAGGAAGGGGGTAAAATCTTCCGGGGCTTAAGTGGTTAAGCGATAGGACTTTAATGGATGTGGAGTTGTCACAAAATGGTGAACACCATAACTTAATTAGATAAAAAGTCAAATTTATTCATAATACAACGTTAAAAAAGATTTTGTCATAAGCATCAATTTTGCCATCACCATCAATACAAACTACTATTGCTGAGTATGCCTCAACAAATCTCTCTACATACTCAGCAATGGTAGTTTGTATTGATGGTGATGGCAAAATTGATGCTTATGACAAAATCTTTTTTAACGTTGTATTATGAATAAATTTGACTTTTTATCTAATTAAGTTATGGTGTTCACCATTTTGTGACAACTCTACATCCATTAAAGTCCTATCGCTTAATGACCTACAGGAGGGTCAATTCTGGCCTTTCCTTGTTTCCTCTCTATTTTTATGGTTCTATGGTACATTTATGGATGCGGATGTGGTTAGTTGTATCTAGAACTGATATTTTACACTTTATATATCAAGTCAAAAAATTTTTTTTTCTAAGGCTCCTTTCACACACTCCGTCCGTTGGACGGAGTCCGCTTTTCTCAGCGGGGGATCGAGCCGCCGATCCCCCGCTGAGCAGCAGGAGGACAGCTGTGTCTCCATGCTGTGTGCGGAGACACAGCTGTCAGTTCCCCATACATCTCTATGGAGGAATCGGATGGGAACGGACCGTCGGTCCGTTCTCATCCGATGCCATCCGATCCGCTGGACGGATGGAAAATAGGGTTTCCATCCGTCCAGATTTGACGGATCGGATCGGGTCGGATGTCAGCGGACATGTCTCCGCTGACATCCGATGCCCCATAGGAATGCATGGGGGGACCGTTCAGATCCGCCAAAAAAACGGACAGGCGGATCTGAACGGTCCGCCTGTGTGAAATGGGCCTAATAATTACAGCTTAAATCCAATTGGGGAAAGACCGCTCCAGGTGGGCTAGATGTCAGGTGCTGGTCAGATCGTCAATCCGGAATCACATGAACTCATTGGCTGGCAATGAGTAAGCGACATCCCTAAGTCGTGAAACGCATCTGCCTTTGTGTCCTGCATCCACAGTGTGTTGTTCCAGTTTGCCTATTTGTTTGATGTGGAATAAATTTTACTCCAATTTTTGATTTATATCGGAGTGCGGTCATCTCTTTTTTGCTTCACCTAATAATTACAAACTATCAGTCTGAGTAAATCTTTTTTAACGTATTATGAATAAATTTTACTTTTTATTTGACTTTTGCTGCTTCCCCTATCACTGTCTGAGAATGGACAGAGATAGGAGAAGCAGCACACTGCCGAGCTCATCCCTCTGTTAGTCTGCTCTTTACCCCTATCGGCATGCTCCTTGCACAGCTGATTGGCTACTTGAGTTTCTTCTCTCTCCCCAGTCTGAGAAGCTGTGCAGGACTTGCAAAGAGCTAATATCAAATCAAATTCATAGAACCATAAAAACAGAGAGGAAACGAGGAAAGGATCAGATATTAAATGCAGGCAGCTAGAGGTGTCTATACATACCGCAGCTTACTATTTATTGCCATTATTAGTTATTTTGAAGAGTATAATGAGATTCCCACTATCAGATCTTTAACTTCTAAGGACCAGTAAAGAGGCAAATGTTCTAAAATGCTGATTTTTATGATATCGTCCATATGTGTAATAACCAATGTTGGGGGTAACGAGTTACAAAGTAACTGATTACAGTAACTACATTACTTTTTTTGGTAACTAAGTAATGTAACTAGTTACAATACTAATATCGGTAACTACACTACTTTACTAGGCTATAGGAGGTAACTACACTACTTTACTAGGCTATAGGAGGTAACTACACTACTTTACTAGGCTATAGGAGGTAACTACACTACTTTACTAGGCTATAGGAGGTAACTACACTACTTTACTAGGCTATAGGAACGAGCTTTCCTGCGTTACCCAAGCCGTGCGATACAATCGTTATTTCGAAGAATAGAGAGAGATGAAGTTTATGACTTTTTGTTGCACTTTATGTTTTATTCTGTTTTTTCAGGTTTTGTTCTCATGTTTCCCAAAGCCTGTGTTTATACAATAAACTCTATGCAGAAAGAGTGTCATGTATCTTCTTCTACACGGTCAATTAAGAAAGAGGAAAGTAAAGTAATAAGTAGTGAAGTTACTTTTCAAATGCAGTAACTAGTAAGGTAATCTAATTACAATTTACAGAAGTAACTAGTTACATTTTTGAGTAACTACCCCAACACTGGTAATAACAACCAATAAATAAACTATGCAAAGGCAACTCCATCTGCCTGCCTGCCTGCCTTTAAAGCCAATTTACTTTTATCTACTTCACAATTGTTTTACTTGATAGGGTGGTGTCCACAATGACTGTGCTACAGCTTACATCATATACAGTTCTTCTGCTCAGGGCTGGTAATAATTTCTAGGGCACTTTCAAAGGGACACTGTCACCTTGCACGTTTTGGGATAAGTTACAGTGTCTGCTGTATAAAGGAGCCCCTCAACCTTCTGATACTCACCTTGCCAGTGCTCCCCCCACAGCTCCTTCAGTCCCAACTGCCACAAGAATCCCCAGTGTTGGTTGGTGTTGGCCACTAGAGGGAGCGGTGATGTCCTTCCCTCCATCATGTGACAATAATGGGGCCCAGTGATTGACTGTTAGACCTGAGACCTGTCACATGGGAGGTGGTCACATGCATCATCCCCACACCCAAAAGCACCATGGTAGGGTATGGTTGGCAAGGAAGGTGAGTATCAGTGCACCAAGAGGGGCCCTTTACACAAACACAGTCATTTTACGTTTATTGGACAAGGTAACAGCGTCTCTCTAAGCTAAGTTTTCAAACCACTAAATAGGAGCAGTGACAAATTTTAATCATAAACAACCCAGAAGTGGCCACAAATGTGAATATGAGGAGTCATAATGAATCTAAAGAGGCACAGGGGGTGTGCCAGGTATGCCTGGGCACACCCTAATCTCCCTGTGCGGCACAGATTCCCCCTGCTGATATTTCACCAAAGCCCTAAAAACAAGTTGTAAAAAATAATAAAGAATGAAATAATAAAAATAAAAAATACTGACACTGTCCACTGCTCTACTGACACCAATTAATGTTTTAAAACATTTGGGTGCACACCCTAATGCATTAGGCTGCGCACACTTATGTAAAGAGGAGATACGGGTAATCTTACTTATATGATGCAGCCTCATTAACATTCAATAAGTATAAATAATAAAGTCCATGCTATCTCTAAAAACAAAGCTACAAGAGCAGATAACAATGATAAGCTGATATACAATTGTAATAAAAAATATTAAAAAATGTATAAAATTAGAACTTTCTTACATGCGATTAAAAAGTCCAAACAAAGCTAAACTTGATCAGTGCTGTTATTTCAACCAATAATGTTACAGTCTTGCTGTGCCTGCTTATAGTGACCACTACCAAACATTTGTGAGTGTTCCAATTCAGCTAAAAGGTGGTGGTCACTTTAGGTCATCCTTTTTTAACCAGGGTTCCTCCAAAGGTTGCTAGGGATTCCTTGAGCAATGAGCGATTTCTACCCCTCAGGTAAGTAGCCACTGATATAAATTGTTTTTTTTAGCTATCTATAAGGGGGGAATTTTCCACTGACCAACTGTGAGGGCATTCTTCCTACTAATCGCCAATGTAAGGAGCATTCTTCCCACTGACCATCAATGTAAGGAGCATTCTTCCCACTGATCAATATCAATGTAAGAGGCCTTCTTCCCACTGATCAAAAATGTAAAGTGCATTCTTTCCACTGATTACCAATGTAAGGAACATTTTTCTCATTGACTATCAATGTAAAGATAATTCTTCTCACTGACCACAAATAAGGAGCATTCTTCCCACTGACCACCAATGTAAGGAGCATTCTTCCCACTGACCACCAATATAAGGAGCATTCTTTTCACTGACTACCATGATAAGGAGCATTCTTCCAACTGAACACCAATTTAAGGGGCCTTTTCCCCACTGATCACCAATGTAAGGAGCATTCTTCTCACTGACCACCAATGTAAGGAGCATTCTTCTCACTGACCACCAATGTAAGGAACATTCTTCCCACTGACAATACATGCGAGGAGCTTTCTTCCCATTGACCTCCAACGTAAGAGACTTTCTTCCCACTGATCACCAATGTAAGAGACATCCTTCCCACTGACCACCAAAATAAGGGACATTCCTCCCACTGACCACCAATGTAAGGAGCATTCTTTCCACTGACCACCAATGTAAGGAGCATTCTTCTCACTGACCACCAATGTAAGAAGCATTCTTCTCACTGACCACCAATGTAAGGAGCATTCTTCCCACTGACCACCAATGTAAGGGGCATTCTTCTCACTGACCACCAATGTAAGGGGCATTCTTCCCACTGACCACCAAAGTAAGGGACATTCTTCCCACTGACCACCAATGTAAGGGGCATTCTTCTCACTGACCACCAATGTAAGGGGCATTCTTCCCACTGACCACCAAAGTAAGGGACATTCTTCCCACTGACCACCAAAGTAAGGGACATTCTTCCCACTGACCACCAATGTAAGGGGCATTCTTCTCACTGACCACCAATGTAAGGGACATTCTTCCCACTGACCACCAATGTAAGGAGCATTCTACTCACTGACCAGGAATGTAAGGATCATTCTTCCCACTGACCATCACACAAATGTACCTTGAGCTTTAGATAAAGTTTATTTCAAGGGTTCCACAGTGTTAAAAAAGTGGATAAAGCAATATTGTAACACTGTGGTGGCAATAACAGCACTGATCGAGTTTTATTTTGCTTGGACTTTTTAATTGTTTATAATAAGTGCTACATTTTATTATTTAGTCTCACTAATATTAACACAGCAAATTATTGTTTCGGAGTCTGTAAGAGTCGGCTCACATTGAGGCGGCACGACTCCTTACTACTTCGGGGGCGACTTGTGCATTACATTGCACCACGACTTCGGAGCGACTTGCAGAGACTTCACATAATGGAAGTCTATGCAAGTCGCTCCGAGGTCACCCCGAAATAGTACAGGACCCTTTTTCTAAGTCGGAGCGACTTGTGTCGCTCCTATTAGAACGGGTCCTGTAGCGGTCAATGGACCGCGAGGGAGCGCGACTTGTCAGGCTGACAAGTCGCCTGACAAGTCGCGCTAATGTGAACCGGCTCTAAAGGAAACTGGAAAACAACAGATCTACTGGCAGGATCAATAGATAATGGAGTATGTTACAGGGGAAACTCAGAAAAGAAATGAATGTGTTAATGCTAATAACAGACAGTATCATACTGTACAGTAAAGGCCGTTTTTTTATTTTGCCCATAGTTGCACAAAAAAAAAAAGTCACATGGCTGAGAATATCAATCATTATGGAAAAGTTATAGGTTATGGAATTGAGCCTATAGATTATCCATTCCCAACCAGGGTTCCTCCAGGGGTGATTAGGAGTTCCTTGAGCTAACTGACCTCTCATCTGATGGTACCTTTATAGTTCTAGGTCCAACGATACTTGGCAGAGCCAGCAGCATAACTGCGAGGATGTCATCCTGGCCATCCCAGTAAGAGGCCATTCTTCCCACTTACCACCACCAATGGGGCATTTCCCGAGGACTCCTGATGGACTAATTTTACTAGGGGCTCCCTGAAACTTGAAAATGATTTTACATTTTCCTGTGGGGTCAAAGGGTTAGGAAAGGCTGCTAAACAGAGTTAAAGAGGAAGTAAACCCTCCTCTACAAGTTGTACCTATAGGTGATCCTTTGATAAGGCTTACCTATAGGTACTGTAAATATCTCCTAAACATGCACCGTTTAGGAGATATCTACCTTACATGCAGCCAGTGACGTCACTGGCGCATGCGCTCTGAAGGAACGTCCGCTGGTGCCGATCCTTCAGAGCCCCGTGCCATGACCGTCGGCTCGGGAGTGACATCACCGCGGCTCCGGGCAATCAGATGGCCCGAAGCCGCGATCCCGGAAGACGGGCGACTGAACATGTCGCCCGTCATATAGGTAAGCGGGCGGCACGGCGGGGGCTCGTTCTAAGGTAAGTATTTCATAATGAGCTAGTATGCGATGCATACTAGCTCATTATGTGTTTGTCTTTCAGGGTGAAAAAAAAAAAGATTTGGGTTTACAACCTCTTTAAAGTTTTAAAAAAATTCTTCAAAGCAGATTTAAAAACTAAAGAGCACTGGAGTGGTATTACTACAGGATCTGGTGCAGCTCTTCATAGTAGCCAACCAGCTTCTAACTTGTTAGCCAACCAACTTCTAGCTCTAGCTTGTTCAATTGAACTTTGACAAAAAAAAAAAAAAACTGGAAGCTGATTGGTTTCTCTGCAGAGCTGCACCAGATTTTGCACTCTCCAGTTTTAGTTTAAGCGCTTGTTACCCCAGCATTTCATATTCCTGGTATGTGCCTGTTGCACCATGTGCTTGTATGAGAAAGTATCCTGTTCTCTTTGTATTGCTGTCTTGGTGTGAAATGGCATTTCAGCAACTCCCCTTGTTTTTCTATTAAAAACTGACCACACTAAGCAGGAGAACATACCATGGTCAGTTCTCTAGCTATGCTGGGAACTCAGCCTGCTCTCCCTCCTCCAATGATCATGTTCTGACATCCACCCCCCCCCTCCTCCCCATGGGGCACAGCCATTTACTGGGAAGCTCAGTGTGCTGCTGCTTCTCCTCCCCCAGCTCTAATGCAGCTTAGAACAGAGGGAATGTGAGCACTTTAAAAAAAAGGGAAAAAGGGTATTTATAATGTATTTTTATATCTATAAAAAGATGTTTTGCCTTTTATTTCTATTTTAAACTGAATAGGTTGTTTTACAAGGTGATTGTTTACAATCATTTTAATCAAAACCACAGTTTGAAATACCTTTGCCTATGCATGTATGATATAGATTTGTAATTGTAACATTGAAGCTGTTAAAAAAAAAAAAAAAAAAAATATATATATATATATATATATATATATATATATATATATATATATATATATATATATATATCACCAGTGCCAATCATTATGCATGTATTATATAGATTTTTAATAGTAACATTGGAACTGTTAAAAAAAACAAAAACAAAATATATATATATATATATATATATATATATATATATATATATATATATATATTACCAGTGCCAAGAGCTAAAGATAGGATTGCATGCCTGTGTATGGAATACCAGGTCACCTGTAGTCATTGTTTGCTTTAGTCTCAGATTCTGGAACCCAGCAATACTTATCTGTAGCACTGGATTGCTTCTCAGTCTCTTTTTTATTTGCATTCCTTCTCTGGTAGCACAGGATCCCTCCAGCAACAATGAGGAGTACCAGAACAACACCGCAGGCACATAAGATACTGACCAGTAACACTATGCTATACCCATTCTGAGGATCACTTACTACTTGATCTACAGAACTATTGCTAGAAAAGCTAACAGTTTCACTGGACGGTGTAGTGCTCGATATCACCTTCTTTTTATCTTCTTCCACTGTAAATGAGGCCTTAAACACTGAGCTTGGGGTGGGTTGGTTGGTCATGTCTCTTTGGCCATTGCTGGTAGTTTCCCTGTTCTTTGGCTCGGAATCTTTGTCTCCATTGCCGGTGGGAGTTATGTTTGTGTTTCGTAGTTCTGGAAGACAGGAGATCCGATCTGATGATAACTTGAATCCTTTTGGGCAGGCACAAGTGTAACTCCCAGGAGTGTTGTCACAGGAGTGGGCGCATGGGGAATTAATACACTCATCAATATCCAAACATGATTTCTTATCGCTGTCAAGGACATAGCCTCTGTTACAGGAACAAATGTAAGATCCTTCAATGTTGAGGCAACCATGAGAGCAATTTGACTGTAAACACTCATCGACGTCCGAGCACTGTGTGCCATCCAAAATAAAACCTTCGGGACAATCACACTGGAAGCTGCCAATGGTATTCTTGCAAATGTGGTTGCAGTACCCTTCCAAGCATTCATCAATATCTAAGCAGTTTCTTTTATTTGCAGCCAGCACAAAGCCAGGGCGGCATGCACATTCATGGCCATGCAGATGGCTAATACAATGGTGCTCACATTGGTGGGACTGACAGTGGTCAGGTAAAACACAAGACACCAAGTCAGGTGCGAGCACATAACCATCATCACATTCACATGAGATAGATCCTGTCTCTGAGTTCTTAGTACATTTATGTTTACAGCCTCCATTGTTATAGTTACAGCCAAGTTCCTCAGAAACACACAAAGCTCCAGGATATTTATCTGAACGAGGCTCAGCCCACTCGAACATGGTGGTCCCACTCACATTCTTGCACATTAAAATGTAAACTTTACCATCCTGCTGGTGACTGCAAGACACATAAGCAAAGGAGGCGTACGGCAATAGATTCAAAGAGGAACTTTTGAAACTAAATGGGGTTTCATACTCAACTATACCAGGGCCACCTAGTCTTAAAGGCTGGCACGATCCGGGGAAGTCAAACTTGCAGATGTAGCCATCAGACTGGGTGGAACATAAGCTATCAACCCACTTAAAGTTTTGAAGAGGGTCTGTGTGTAGAATCATACGCACGCACATTTTTTGGGTGCACGTTGGCTTTGGTTCAGTCATCCAGTTGGAAAATTTGCTTTTTTCTGTATTCTCGTCACCTGTGGTCCACAAGAATCCCTTGAGCAAATCATGTTGTAGAACACATTTGTTTAATTTAAGTCCAATCCAGAGTTTTAAAGGTTGCACAAGTGGAGTGTTTTTGGTGAGTTCCAAAAGCAAGTTGTGCACAAGTTCAGCTTCTTTTTCACTCCTTATTGTCACCAAGTTGCCTCCTCTGTTGGTGCAGGTGGTATTTGCTTCAGGAAACTTTGTCTTGCTTAGGTGGACAGTGTAGCATGTGTTGCTTGAACAAAAAGCCGCCTCTTGCTTTTCATCATACACTCCATTGGAAACCGGTAAATTAGCGGTCAAAAGCAGAAGTCCTCCAATAAAGATCAACATTCTCCTCTGCTCCCCACTAGTTCTTTTTCTGGCAGAGACTCTTCTGCTTAAGAAGGAACTGAAGAACCTCATACTAATCCGAAGGCAACTTAAGAAGTGGGTGTATGAGGGTTATGACACTGGTAATGTATATCCTTTTTATTAAAGGAGACTGTCCGCATGCATCCTGTGTTGTCGTAGATCCTATTCTTCGGCAAAGAGCAGAATTTCCTGAATGGTGCTGGCTTGCAATTGTTTTCTTTGTTAAGAGCTTCTTATCTTCAAATGCTGTCCTTACTTTGTTTAGTTATTTTGTATTTAAAAAGACTGGACAGTTCCTGTTCTGCTTTTGCCTAAAATGTAACATTTGCAAAAAAATTTGATTTTAAAATGAAGGAAAAGAAGGCAAGATGCTGCTTTGATTTGGCCATCGCTTTCAGATATCTGAACATTTACAGCTACACATTGGCATTTTCTGAGAACTTGGCATTTGCTAGCTATAAAAATAGAAAATGCTTCTATTTATCTTGTTATTTTAGGAAGTTAAAAAAAAGAACACATGGGAGTTTTTACAAGTAATACCATGCATATTTAACTTGCATTTTGTTCAGTAGATTGCACGGGAATTAAAAAAAAATGGTCAAATATTTTCTTTCCTTTAGCCTATCCTAATACACAATAAAACTAAGAGTGCAGCTGGGTCATGAGAATTTAAACCCCTTCCATTAGTTGCGATGGATGGTGACATGACGTTTGGTAGCTATGTAACAAAATAATATTGATACAAGTTGACCTTTGGTTGGTTGAACTTTTATTGGGTTGCTCACTTTAGGGTACTAAAAGAACACCATGTAAATGTAGGCATCTAATATTAGGACAATGTTCTTATGTTATTATCCACCCACTGGTCCACCAGCTGTCCAAATTCATTGAACTCTCTAGCTTCCTCGTGTCAGTTCTTTCTTGTGATTGGCTACTATTATTTAGAAAGTCTGAACAACTGTCAATGCCCTAACCCATGCTACACTGAACAAAATGATAAACGCAACACTTTTGTTTTTGCCCCATTTTTCATGAGCTGAACTCAAAGATCTAAGACTTTTTCAATGTACACAAAAGGCCTATTTCTCTCAAATATTGTTCACAAATCTGTCTAAATCTGTGTTAGTGATCACTTCTCCTTTGCCGAGATAATCTATCCACCTCACAGGTGTGGCATATCAAGATGCTGATTGAACAGCATGATTATTGCACAGGTGTGCCTTAGGCTGGCCACAATAAAAGCCACTCTAAAATGTGCAGTTTTATTGTATTGGGGGGTCCAAAAAACAGTCAGTATCTGGTGTGACCACCATTAGCCTCACGCAGTGCAACACATCTCCTTGGCTTAGAGTTGATCAGGTTGTTGATTATGGCCTGTGTAATGTTGGTCCACTCCTCTTCAATGGCTGTACGAAGTTGCTGGATATTGGCAGGACCTGGAACACACCGATCCAGAGCATCCCAAACACGCTCAATTGGTGACATGTCCGGTGAGTATGCTGGCCATGCAAGAACTGGGATGTTTTCAGCTTCCAGGAATTCTGTATAAATCCTTGCAACATGGGGCCATGCATTATCATGCTGCAACATGAGGTGATGGTCGTGGGTGAATAGTAGACTTTTGCAGATAAGCTATGAGAAAAGTTGAGAATTTTGTCCTATTCTGCACCTAGAAGGTACTGCCTGAGGCAGCCATTCTCAGTCAAGGTTCTGTGGAACCTTAAAGTTCCTCCAGAGATTTCTAGGGATTCCTTCGGCTGTGGCCTAATGACCTATCTGATGTTACTTAAATTGTACAAAATCCTCCATTGGGACTTTAAAGGCAACTCAAAAATTGTGTCTATACGTATATAAAAAAAAAAAATCAGGATTTTATTGCATATCAATATAAAATACTAAAACGTTTCTAAATAACAATGAGGTTTACGACATCAACATATTTTAAACATATATATGCAAATAAATGGTACCTCCAGATCAGACTCATAGTGCATAACCATACACTTTCTGATCTAAACTGGACTAGGAAACCAAACATGTTTCAAATCTTTGACTTTATCTTTCTTCCTCAGCGTTGAAATTAAGTTACTTGAAACTTGAAATTAATTTACTTAAGTATTTGTATACTTGTGTATTTGCAACCATAATGATATAAATACCAAACGTCTGCGTAAGGAAATACCAATACCACAGGACCCGAAGACATCAGTCACTTAAGAGTACCACCTGTCAAGGTGCAACTGAAACCTGAGGCACTCCTACTCAGTAAACCACAATACCCCTTGAAGCCAGCTCAATTCATAGCTATTTCAGCATAGGTCGAGACCCTTTGTCTAATAAAACGACTGAGCTAGCCGGGCCGCGGCGGTGAGAGCGCCGAATCCTAACCACTAGACCACCAGGGGGTGGCCCTTCCTGTTTAAGCAGTTTTTGCTGTCCATACGCTGCTGGACAAAACTTCAGACCTCGTTTTAGCACACCCGTTTCTTCTGGCTTCGCAAGACATTGCTTTTTCCCAAAGTGTGCTCTACAATGTGTCCCTCCAAAGGTGTCACTCTCAACCCGGCCACACTTCTGCCGTTTTTTTGAGGGGGGACAAGAAGGAGAATAAGGAGAAGGACAAGAAGGAGAAGGACAAGAAGGAGAAGGACAAGAAGAAGAAGGTGAAGAAGACCCCTATAAATACTCCAGATATGCAGACGAAGAAGGCAAGTGCCACACTGGTGGCTAGAGGGTTCCTGACAGCGGCCGGAACACCGTTGAAACATGGCCCAGCCATCAAGGATTTAATGGATGCACTATTCCTGCCTGAACAAGTGGCTGTCTTGAAGGTTAAAGCACATGGCAGACTGTCTCAAGAAGCCAGAGGGAACCACTTGGCGGATATAGCGGCTAAGCAAGCAGCAACAAACCAACGAAAAATGGCCGAAGTGGCCGAAGAAAAGAGTGAATTCCCAGTGCAGATGCCATCTGAAAGGCTATATCTAGTCTCTATGCAAGGGGCGGCTCACACAGATGAAAGGGAAAACCCATTTACCAAAATATATGTATTCAGCAGTCGTCCAATGGGAGCATGGATCTGCACATCTCTCTAAGAACTTAATAAATTCACTGATCAGCAAATATTACTGGGCCCCAGGATCAGGAATAACCACCTTAACCAGAAATTACTGCACCTCATGTGCAGTATGTGAAAAATGCAATAAGGTGAGGACAGAAGAGACACCGCAGAAACATTTTGCGAAACCCCTGTATCCATTCCAGAGGATACAAATTGATCATATACAGATGCCAAAAAGCCCTGGTGGTGGTAGACATGTCCTCCGTTTGGCCAAAAGTTTACACCGTTATAAACATGACAGCCAAGGCCACAGCCAAGAAATTATTCAGTGAGATATTATGTAGACTTGGGGTCCCAGAGGTGGTAGAGAGCGATCAGGGCCCAGCTTTCACAGCAACGCTTACAAAAGAGATTTGGGCAGCACTGGAAGTTCAGTTTGCTCTACACACCCCATACCATCCTCGAAGTAGTGGTCCAGATTACAAGCCTCGATCATTTTCACCACTGAACGAGGATTGCAGTTACATACTCCTCTATCCTTAGAAGACTCATCTGCTTTGTGTTCTCTGCATCTCATGATGACACTTCATGAAGGGACAACTCCAGGTTCAATACCACATCACTAATTTACTGACCGACATATTAACCTGGATGTTACGCCACTTCCGAGCTCATAATATTTCCACCCCCATGTGCTCCTTTCCCTGAATTCTCCATCAAAACCAACTGCTCAACTATCAACCCGTCCCTACATGCCAAGGTTCTAGGTGTAATCCTGGACTCTGAACTCTCCTTTGGGCCACACATCGAATAACTGTCCAAAGCTTGCTGGTTCAACCTCTCCAACATCTCCTAAATACGTCCCTTTCTAACCAATGACACCACAAAGCTTCTAATTCACTCCCTGGTCATCTCCCAACTTGACTACTGCAACTCTCTTCTCATTGGCATACCCTTACATATGCTATACGCTTCAGTCCATCATGAATGCTGCTGCCATACCACATTACCAACCGATCCATCTCTGCCAATCCCCGAACTGGCTTCTGCCCAACAAATTAAATTTAAAATACTACCAACAACTTATAAAGCCATCAACAACTCTGCTCTGCCCCCACCTACATCACTAGTCTAGTCTCAAAATACCAACCATATCGTTCTCTTCATTTCTCACAAGTTCCTACTGCTCTCTAGCTCCCTTGTCATCTCCTCCCATGCTCACCTTCAGGACTTCTCCAGAGCCTCTCTGATCCTCTTGAACTTCCCTCCCTACCCCAATCTGTCCGACTATCACCTACTCTGTCCACTTTAAGATGACCCTTGAAAACTCATCTGTTCAGAGAGGCCTATCTTTCCCACACCTAACAACTGTACATTTATTTTCTCCATTAGCCCATTCCCCATAGTTGTTACCTTTTGTATCTTTTGACCCTCCCTCTTAGATTGTAAGCTCTAACGAGTAGTGCCCTCTGATTCCTACTGCATTAAACTGTATTGTACTATTGTATTAAATTGTCTACCCTTATGTTGTAAAGCTCTGAGTAAACTGTTGGGGCTATGCAAACTCTGTATAATAAAATTAAAAATAAGAACCTTGACTCAGGATCTTGTTACTGCGGAATACGGCGTATTGTGGCCAGTGCGGTCTTTGTGGGCCTTAAAGGTGGCTGATTGAAGAGGCGTACTCCTGTGTTGCACCAGGAGAGGATGTTTGGTATTTGTGACGGTACTCATCATCACTGGGAGTGAAAGACAGGTACTTAATGGACATTGAGAATATGGTTTGGATTACTTCAAATGGGACAGTAATAATTATCTCAAGAAACCTATGAAGACTGCTTCACAAAGTCAGACTCATAGCAGATGCTAATATCATCAGCTCAACCACCTGTCTTCCACACATCGTTGAATATGCTGATATACTCACCTGTTATCTACTGTGTTTACACTTCTGACAATGTGCATTGTACTTCAATGTCAGAGACGGACAGTCTGTCACTGGTGGTCCCTTCCTATTGTCTGTGTATTAAGGTGTGATGTGTATTCTGTTAAGCCTGTCTGTCCCATTGATAATTGTTAATGAACTCACATATTTTTTCTGTCCAGATGGTTAGATTATAATTTCAGGTTAATTCTATTTCTGTATTCAATTTCATCTGCATATGATAATGTAATCAGGCAACTCCTGACCTGATGAGGTAATTTGATCAGGAGGGGGGATGTCCATGCTGTATATAAATTCGGTGTGACTGTTCAATAAAGGAGAAGGTTCCAAAACTTGTACAAGCTAAGTTGTCAGCTAGCTTTGTATGGGGGGTGGCTGGAATATTTGATATCTATGTTCAAGACTGAAGGAAGCCATATACTAACGGAAGTCCACAAACACAGTGTGAATCGCGGTTCCGTTACAGTATTTATATCATGATAGTTACAAATACCTAAGGAAATGGTACATTGCACCCCTGAGGAACAAAGAGAGCCAACAATTCGAAATTCATTGGTTTTCTCAGTCCAAGGACTTACAGGTGCATCTTATAAAATTAGAATATCATCAAAAAGTTCATTTATTTTAGTAATTCATTTAAAAAAGTGAAACTCATATATTTAAAACACAGTGGACCAACACCAGCAGTTGACATGGCTCCCCAAATCATCACGGACTGTGAAAAATGTCTCTTTTGGGTCCCTCTTCTGTGATCCTGGCCTATCCCTCCTGTTGAGTGCCCCCACAGCAAGCATCTTCCTATGGGGGCATCCGAATTGAGTCACCGCTCCCTGTGTCCGTTAAGACACAGAGCCCCGACCCGACCCGACCCCTCTTCCTCTCTCTCCTGATTAGCCAGCTGACTTTGACTGACAGCAGCGGCAGCCAATGGTGCACCTGCCAATCAGGAGGGAGAACCTTGTACAGCAGAGACATTCATGGACAGGGACTTTAAGTAAGTATTAGGGGGACTGAGTGGGGGGGGGGGGGGGCTGCACACAGAATGTTTTTTATCTTAATGCATAGAATACATTAAGATAAAATACCTTCTGACTTTACAACTCCTTTAACCACTTGCCGACAGCCTGCTGCAGATATACTGCGGCAGGCTGGCTCGGCTGCCTATACAGCTGTTCACGGCAGTGCTCCTGGGGGTTCGTGTGCGCCCGCCCCCATTAGGAAGTGGGGAAGCCGATCCACGGGACCGGCGGCTGCAGCCACTCCCCGCTAAGAGAGAATGACGGTCTGCTGTTGTAAACACAGCTAACCGTTGTTCTCTCTGGAATGAACACAGAGCGCCTGTGATCCTGCTATTTAGGGTCACAGGTCTCTGTGTTGATTCCACAAGCCCATCCCGCCCCCCAGACGTTTTTTTTTTTACCAAAAATATGTAGTAGAATACATATTGGCCTAAAATTATAAAAAAAATTATATTTAAAATTTTTTGGGAATGTTATATAGCAGAATGTGAAAAATATTGTTTTTTTTTTTATTCAAAATTGTCGCTCTTTTTATAAGGATACAGCGTCGCACGACCTGTCAGTTAAAATAACGCAGTGCCTGAATTGCAAAAAATTGCCTAGTCATTAAGGGGGAAAAACCTTCCGGTCCAGAAGTGGTTAAAAGAAAGAAATGCTTGAAATATATCAATCTGTGTGTAACGCATCTATATAAAATATAGGAGTTTCACTTTTTGAATTGAATTACTGAAATAAATTAACTTTTTGATGATATTCTAATTTTATGCGATGCACCTGTGTTGTAGATCACAAACAATGAGTCTGATCTGTACCATTTATTTGCAAAAGAAAGTTTAGGTGGTTATTAATAATGTAAACATCACTTTTATTAAAAAATATTGTACTTTTTTTGTTATTGATATGTAATAAAGTTGTGATTTTCTTTATATTTCATACACGTTGTTTGGGTTGCCTTAAAAGTTGCAGTAAAGGATCTTTTGGGTGATTGGAGAGCAGCGCCTGATTTACAAAAAAAAAATCTAATTTGATGATTTTTATAGTTTATTGAAGATAAAAGTATACAAGTAGAGCCAACGTGTTACGGGGGAATTGCATTCCCCCTTTTTCAAAGCTGTATTTCTTGGAGAATGGTTAGACTCTGGGAGGGTTAACATTATTTAATCATCAGCTCTGCAGTATGCTGGGGTTATGAAGCAGAGACAGCCAAGTAGAGTAGAGGATCTTTGTACATTTTGTGTAATTTCACAGGGATGGTGGCAACCCCTGGTCCATAACAGAGGAATAACAATATTGATATGACCTATTTGATCTTGCCTATATAGTTCCAGGACCAAGGCAACTTGACAAAACCAGCAGCTAGACACCAACGATCTTTTGAGTTGTCTATAACTATTGCATTCTGACCACCACTGTAATGGTTGCATACTTCCAACGTTCCACCAATGTAATGGACATTTTTCCCATTCAACACCGATTAACTGGTTTCTGTAAAGCAGTGTTTCTCATTCTTTGTTAAGTCATGGCACCCTTTAAAAATTATAGACACTCTAGAGGCACCTTTTAAAAACTATGGACTGTCTTGAGGCACTCCATTTTAAAATGTGAAAACTATTCTAATAGTTTTGCATAACACAGCAACATCCACACGTAGGACACCCAACGTTAGAGGTGATTTATTCTTCCAAAGCAAATACACTTTTGCAAACTCGTACTGACTAGTATTCCAATGTTTCTCTTCTGGCTCAATTTTTCTCCAGGACGACGTCATTTGTGACGAAACGCGTCGGTCCGCGACGTGCTGAAGTCACTGCAGTCTTCCAGATGGACAGGCGAGTTTTTTTCAATCTACATGCACATCTTATATGGAATTGCTGTAAGTGCATTCTTATACTTTTTACAATAAATATTGGTAAGTTTTACACTGTGGCGGATTTATTGTTTTTCCTATGGGGAGTGATACCCTTTTGATACTGTGGAGGTGGATGTTTGGACACGGACACTCAGAACTATACTCATGGTTCCTCTGCAGCAAAGGGGCCCTGGCAGGGTTAAGCCACAGGTGTTGTTGACCATACAGGTCCCTATTCTTTGGTAAGAAGCCAATTTGTTCTGGTGGAGGAATTTTCATTTTTGTGTTAAAAGTCACTCACTGTTGTAAGAAGCGGATTGGAAAGAAATATTCACTTCACTGGTGGTGCAAACACAGATGTGAATGGACTTATATCACGTTTATTCACATATTATTTTTTATATTGTTATATCACATAATTTTGATATTTAGCGCAACTTTTTTTTATACATTTTCTCCATCATTTAGTTAAGGTGCTCTCAAGAAGGTTGTAATAGTGCCCATTGTAAACCTGTGGCTTTGTGTAACTTAACTGGTTGCCGACCGCCGCAAGTACATATACTGCGGCGGTCAGCCCCGGCCAGGCAAAGTGACGTATATATACGTCACTAGCCTGTCACTTGCTTGTGAGCCAATAGCGGGCGAGCGCACGCCCGCTGAGGCCGCGCCCGCCCCGGCTCGTTCCCTGGGAAGTCCGTGCGTGTGACCAGCGGACCCGATGTCCGCCGGTCACTCGCGATTGTCCTCCGTGAAGGGAGAAAGGCAGGCGGCTGATTTAAACAAGCCGCCTGTCATTGTCCCCTGTGTAGGAATGGTGATCATACGGTTCTACTATGTAGGACCGTTGATCTCTGTTCCTACACCAGTAGCCATGTCCAATCACAGTTAGAAACATGCCCCAAGGGACACACTTAACCCCTCCTTCCCCAATAAAGTTAGCCCCTTCCCTGCCAGTGTCATTTTGCAGTAACAGTGCATATGTATAGCACTGATTACCGCAGTAATGTCACTGGTAACCCCAAAAGTGTCAAAAATGTCAGTCAAGGGTCCGATCTGTCCGCCGCAATGTTGCAGTACCGCAAAAAAAATCGCAGATCGCCGCCATTACGCAAAAAAAAAAAAAAACACCAAAAATTACAGAAATCTTTCCCTTTGTTAGTAAACGCAATAACTTTTGCGCAAACCAATCAAAATACGCTTTTCGTGATTTTTTTACCAAACATATGTAGCAGAAAACAAATTGGCCAAAAATGTTAAAAAATTTTGATTTTTAAAGTTTTTTGGGGAATTTCATATAAAAAAATGTGAAAAATATTGTTATTTTTGCAAAATTGTCGCTCTTTTTTTGTTTATAGCGCAAAAAGTAAAAATCGCACAGGTGATCAAATACCACCAAAAGAAAGCTCTGTTTGTGGGAAAAAAAGGATGTCAAAATAATTTAGGTACAGCGTCGCACGACCGCGCAATTGTCCGTTAAAGTCACGCAGTGCCGAATCGCAAAAAAGGCCCTGGTCAGGAAGGGGGTAAAATCTTCCGGGGCTTAAGTGGTTAAAGGCAGCTTTACCTACATGCCAGCTTTTATAGTTACAGAGGAGGTCTTTTTTCTATAATTCTAGAAAAAGATCTCCTCTGTAACTATAAACTGGTAACCGGTAAAGATTTTTAAAGTGGTCATAGATGTACGCATGTGACCGATTAAGAATACTCTCACTGATGTGATGTATTCAATAGCCCTATAGATGATAAATCTCTCTCCCTCCCTGCTAGGAATGAATCACTGGCACAGCACTGTCTGAAAAACTGCAAAGAAATAATTCTCTCCCTGCCTGAAACACGTTGCTGGCCCTCCCTACACTGCTATGAATGAATCACTGGCACTGTCTGACAAACTGCAAAGAAATAAATCTCTCCCTGCCTCAAACACGTTCCTCTCCCTACACTGCTAGGAATGTTTTACTGCACTGTCTGACAAACTCCAAAAAAAACGGCTCTCGCCCTGCCTCAAACGCGTTCCTCTCCCTGTCTCCTCGCCCGCACAATCACACTACACGATGCGGCTGCGCGGGCAGCCTTTATGTAGTGTGGGGCGTGTACTTGGCCCATGAGCCATTATTGGCTAAAGGCAGTCTGCCTTTAGTCCAATCATTGCAGAGATCATTTGATTGGCCAAAGCATGAGGTCAGGGTGCATGCTTTGGCCAATCACATAACATGCTGCATGCACGCGCGCAGTGCATTATGGGAATCTCGCATTTCCCACGAAGAAGCACATTTGTTTGTCATTCAACGAACGATCGAACGACCAATGTTCGAGTCGAATTTAGCTTCGACTATAACTCGAAGCTCATCTCTACTCATTGGCTAAGACAGCAGTGCACTGCAATTGGCTTCCACTGCTGTCAATCTAGGTCAGTCAGCCAATCAGGAGAGAGAGTGGGCAGGGTCGGGTCGCAGGCCCATGTCTGAATGGACACAGAGAGCTGTATCTCGGCTCAGGTGCCCCCATAGCAAGCTGCTTGCTGTGGGGGCACTCAACAGGAGGGAGGAGCCAGGAGTGCAGAGGAGGGACCCGAGAAGAGGAGGGTCCAGGCTGCTCTGTGCAAAACCAATTGCACAGAGGGAATTATGTTTGCTATTTTTTTTTTAAACGAGGCTTTACAAATTACTTTAAAGGGTAACTCCACTTTCGCGGGGAAAAAACTCAGCAACTAAAGAAAAAACAATATAGCGTATACAATTGCGACACAAATCATATTGTAATTGAATGTTATTAAAGATGAACTTTCCTTTTCAATCTGCAGCTGTTGTAATTTTCTGAAAATGCAATATGGCGACCTGGAGGTGTTCTGTACACAGAATGTATACTGACCACACCCCCAGAAACAACATTTCCTGCTTGTGTGATTGGCTCACCAATTTTCCCAGAAGTCTGGCTAAGGCTGGCCATACATTATACATTTTTATTACAATTTTTTCAGATTTACCTTCAACTATGTAGTACAAAGGCCCGCCTTATAGGATACAATTGAAAGTGTTGTTTAGTTTTGACCTCGTATTTTGCTGTATTTTTTTTTTTTTGTTTTATCCTCATATTATATGGTTTTTGGTAAATCTAACAGAAAATTGTAAAAGAAAACTGAACATGTATAGCCAGCCTTTGATACAAGTCAGATTTCTGGCATCCCCTGCAACAAAAATTTAATTTTTGGTGAGATACTCCCAATAGGAACACGTCTAAAGGGATTTCCTTTTTAGAGCTCTGCAGCTGCACAGCTGATAGATAATTATGAAACCACTCCCATTAGACTCACTCAGCACAGAGAAACAAACAATGATTTCTTCAGAATAACAAAAGGTAGGAATCTGCAACAAAGTTTGTTAACCATTTAAGACCGGAAGATTTATCCCCTTAATGACCAGGCCCTATTTTGCGATTCGGCACTGCGTTACTTTAACTGATAATTGCGCAGTCATGCGTCGCTGTACCCAAACAAAATTTACATCCTTTTTTCCCACAAATAGAGCTTTCTTTTGGTGGTATTTGATCACCTCTGCATTTTTTATTTTTTGCGCTATAAACAAAAAAAGAGCGTCAATTTTGCAAAAATAACAATATTTTTTACATTTTTTTTTTATATGAAATTCTCAAAAAAAAAAAAAAATTAAAAATCAAAATGTTTTAACATTTTAGGCCAATTTATTTTCTGCTACATATTTTTGGTAAGAAAAAAATCGCAATAAACGATTTTGATTGGTTTGCTCAAAAGTTATCGCGTCTACTAACTACGGGAAAGATTTATGTCATTTTTATTGTTTTTTTTTTTTTTAACTAGTAATGGCGGCGATCTGCAATTTTTTTGCGGGGCTGCGACATTGCGGCAGACAGTTTGGACCCCTAACTGACATTTTTGACACTTTTGGGGGGACCAGTGACATTACTACAGTAATCGGTGCTAAAAATATGCACTGTTACTGTAATAATGACACTGGCAGGGAAGGGGTTATCAGTATAGGTGATCAAGGGGTTAAATGTGACCCTAGGGGAGTAATTCTAACTGTGGGGGTGCGTGGCTTCTGAGACCTGTGATCCTATATAGAAGGATCACAGGCACTCTGTGATCATTTCAGGGAGAAGAACGGTCAGCTGTGTTTACAACGGGGAGCTATCGTGGTGCCCGGCGGTAATTGCGGGCCCACGGCCCCATGCATCGGCATCCCTGCTGCCGAGAGGGGGTGGGAAAGCGCCGCCGGTGGCGCGCGCTCGGCCCCCAGCACCACTCCCGCGACCAAAGTACCCCTACGTTGGTTCGCGCAGGAGGGGCTGCCTGCCGCAGTATATATGTGGTGGGCGGTCCCTAAGTGGTTAAGGGGTGTGTAGCAGGGGGTGTGTCCTATACCTACATACTTTTGCCTATAAGTGTCCCCATTTTCGGAATTTAGGAGGTATGCATGATGTTTTTAAAGACTTATTCTTAGTCTACATGTTGCAATACATATAGTGAGCACATTCAATAAAGATTATTTCTATGGTATATAACCTTTATTATCATGTATAATTGGTGATCCATTTGAGGGTCCTTCTCTCTCAGCGGGGAGCGATCGCGGGTGTCAGGCGGCAATCGGAGCCGCCTCCCCGCTGCATCGGCTTCCCCGCTACTGAACAGGGGCAGGAGTGTGCCGCCGGCAGTGGGCGCTAGCCCCCTTGCATCCTGAGAGCGAGCGACGTAGACCTACGTCGCTTTGCCCAGGAGCGGCTGCCTGCCGCAGTAAATCTGCATTAGGCGGTCGTTAAGTGGTTATAATCCTTGTAATGTACAAAGATCATCCAGAGGGGAATGTTTTTTTCTCAACAAAAGTGGAGTAAGTCCCGGTTCACATTTCTGCGATGCGGGAACGCTGCAAATATACAGCGTGTTCCCGCATCGCATCCGCACCGCTGGCAGTTAACACTGCCATATGCACTGGGGGTGTCAATTAAAAGTTAACGACACCCCCAGATCTGAGAGTTCGCACAGAATGGGATGGCACTAGTGTGAACCACCATGCGATCAGATTCTGCTGCGGACCAAAAAAAGGGTCCTGTGCGAGTTAGGTGCGATTGCGGTGCAAATTCAGCCATACAAACTGTTTGGCTGAATTTGCACCGCACAGAGATCGCATTTGAGCAGTGCACTCCAAATTACATGCGATCTCTGTGATCGCACAAATGTGAACCGGCACTTACGCTTTAAGAGAGGAAACAGTGATATGTAGCAGATGAAGCACTGAAAAAAGTACAATGTAGCAATATTTGGGAACAGCTGCTGCGTTAGTACAATAGACGAAGTGTAAGAATAGAAGGAACTGGCCTTTCCTGCAGGCTGCAAGATGACATCGTTCCTGCAAAAATGTACTCAGCCGCTAAAACGTGTTTTGTAAAGGAAAAACAATTACTGTGATTGAAGCGACACAAAAAGGAGCACTTTATTTTTTTTATTTTTTTTTCTAATCTCTGCGTGAGATTCTCAGAAATGTCAACATGTTTACAGCAAAATGTTCCTACGGTGCACACTGATACTATAAGCATCCGTCGTTTTTATTTGGTGCTTTAGTAGAATTCAAATCACAATGAATGTTTCTTTTTTTTTGTAGGCTCGGTTCACACATATATGCGATGCAGGAACCCTGCGAATCGACTTCGTGTTCCCGCATCGCATTCAAATCGCAGGCAGTTCACACTGCCATGCGCGAATCGCTGGGGGGGGGGTCAATACAAAGTTAACGACATCCCCAGATCAGTTCGCATATCGCAGTGCGAACTGACAGTTCGGGCATGAATCGGATCGCATTGGTGTGAACCACCATGCGATCCGATTCTGCTGCGGACCCAAAAAAGGGGTCCTATGCGTGTTCAGTCCAAATCAGATGTGGATTCAGCCATACAATCTGTATGGCTGAATTTGCATCTCACAGATATCGCATGTGATTTTCAGAGCAGCGCTCCCCGAATCACATGTGATGTCTGTCATCGCTATAGTGTGAACCGGGGCTTACAGCTGAACTGCAGGCAGATATAAAAAACATTAAAGAGGAAGTAAACCCTCTATATTAAGTCTTACCTATAGGTACTGTAAATATCTCCTAAACATGTACCGTTTAGGAGATATTTACTTTGCATGCGCCAGTGACATCACTGGCGCATGCGCTCTGAAGGAACAGCCGCTGGTGTCGTTCCTTCAGAGCCCCGTGCCGTTACCGTCGGCTCCCGCGCGCATGTGCGGGAATGACGTCATCGCGGCTCCAGCCAATCAGATGGCCGGATGCCGCAAACCCGGAAGAAGGGCGACAGAACATGTCGCCCATGGACAGGTAAACGGTCGGCACTGCGGGGCTTCGTTCTTAGGTAAGTATTTCATAATGAGCTAGTATGCAATGCATACTAGCTCATTATGTGTTTTTCTTTCAGGTGTTTAAAAAAAAAAAATCGGAGGTTTACAACCGCTTTAATTCACACAGCTGTATTAACCACTTGTCAATTTTTCATTTTTTTCACACACATTAACCACTTCACGCCCTGCCGTCATTTGTTTATAGGCTTTCTTATCCTGACCAGTGGCGGCTGGTGCTCAAAATTTTTGGGGGGGCGCAAACAGAAAAAATATAGTAGGCATTGCTTTGTGGCAAAAAACGTGGCAAAAATTGCATGATTTTGAGGTCACAAAAGTGTGAAAGGGGCCTTCAGTAATCAAAGTATAGTGTGCCCCAATCAATGCAGAGTTACCACAGCATGCCCCCTTTCAATGCAGAGTTACCAAAGCGTGCCCCCCTTCAATGCAGAGTTACCACAGCGTGCCCCCTTTCAATGCAGAGTTACCAAAGCGTGCCCCCCTTCAATGCAGAGTTACCACAGTGTGCCCCCATTCAATGCAGAGTTACCACAGCATGCCCCCTTCAATGCAGAGTTACCACAGCAAGCCCCCATTCAATGCAGAGTTACCACAGCGTGCCCCCATTCAATGCAGAGTTACCACAGCGTGCCCCCCATTCAATGCAGAGTTACCACAGCGTGCCCCCATTCAATGCAGAGTTACCACAGCGTGCCCCCATTCAATGCAGAGTTACCACAGCGTGCCCCCATTCAATGCAGAGTTACCACAGCGTGCCCCCATTCAATGCAGAGTTACCACAGTGTGCCCCCATTCAATGCAGAGTTACCACAGCGTGCCCCCCTTCAATGCAGAGTTACCACAGCAAGCCCCCTTTCAATGCAGAGTTACCAAAGCGTGCCCCCTTTCAATGCAGAGTTACCAAAGCGTGCCCCCTTTCAATGCAGAGTTACCAAAGCGTGCCCCCCTTCAATGCAGAGTTACCACGGTGTGCCCCCATTCAATGCAGAGTTACCACAGTGTGCCCCCATTCAATGCAGAGTTACCACAGCGTGCCCCCCTTCAATGCAGAGTTACCACAGCAAGCCCCCATTCAATGCAGAGTTACCACAGCGTGCCCCCATTCAATGCAGAGCTACCACAGCGTGCCCCCTTTCAATGCAGAGTTACCACAGCGCGCCCCCCATTCAATGCAGAGCTACCACAGCGTGCCCCCATTCAATGCAGAGTTACCACAATGTGCCCCCATTCAATGCAGAGTTACCACAGCATGCCCCCATTCAATGCAGCGTTACCACAGCGTGCCCCCTTTCAATGCAGAGTTACCACAGCGTGCCCCCCTTCAATGCAGAGTTACCACAGCAAGCCCCCATTCAATGCAGAGTTACCAAAGCGGGCCCCCCTTCAATGCAGAGTTACCACAGCGTGCCCCCATTCAATGCAGAGTTACCACAGTGTGCCCCCATTCAATGCAGAGTTACCACAGCATGCCCCCATTCAATGCGGAGTTACCACAGCGTGCCCCCTTTCAATGCAGAGTTACCATGGCGTGCCCCCCTTCAATGCGGAGTTACCACAGCGTGCCCCCATTCAATGCAGAGTTACCACAGTGTGCCCCCATTCAATGCAGAGCTACCACAGCGTGCCCCCTTTCAATGCAGAGTTACCACAGCGTGCCCCCATTTAATGCAGAGTTACCACAGCGTGCCCCCTTCAATGCAGAGTTACCAAAGCGTGCCCCCTTTCAATGCAGAGTTACCAAAGCGTGCCCCCATTCAATGCAGAGTTACCACAGCGTGCCCCCATTCAATGCAGAGTTACCACAGTGTGCCCCCATTCAATGCAGAGTTACCACAGCGTGCCCCCATTCAATGCAGAGTTACCACAGTGTGCCCCCATTCAATGCAGAGTTACCACAGCATGCCCCCATTCAATGCAGAGTACCACAGCGTGCCCCCATTCAATGCAGAGTTACCACAGCATGCCCCCATTCAATGCAGAGTTACCACAGCGTGCAGAGAGACCAGTGCACGCTGGACTTAGGAGAATCAGTGTGGCAATAGCGAATATTCATTCGCTATTGTCATACAACTGGGAGGGCTCGGGCGCAGTGCTCTTCGCCCCCCGAGCCCACCCTTTTTTGAAGCCTGTTAAAGCCTCTGGCTCTAATCATGGGCTTTAAAAAAAAAACCCCATTGGAATCCATGCATTCGGCACCCCGCAATTAGGTTAAGGGGCCGGACGCATGGATAGGGGGGGCGGCGCCCCTGCGCCCCAATGCACCAGCCGCCACTGCAACTGGTGTGCCGGTCATCAGGGACACTGACTAATGACAGTGTGTAAAATAAAAAATATTTTATTTTACTTTTTTTTAACCGCTTGCCAACCAGCCGCCGCAGTTATACGGCGGCAGGTCAGCAGGTTCCCGCAAGCTGCCGTACCTGTATGGCAGTTCGCGGAAAGCAATCCTGTGGGTGCGCATGGGCTGCCGAAGGTGCGCACCCTCTCCCACTCACCAGCGGGGAAGCTGAGACGTAGGTCCAGCGGCCGCGATTGCCGCCAGGCACCCGCAATCGCTCCCTGTGAAGCGAGAGCGGCGGTCTGCTGTTGTAAACACAGAAGACCATTGTTCTTTCCGCTATCAACACAGAGCCCCTGTGTTCTTACTATTTAGGATCACAGGTCTCTGTGTTAATATTACAATTCCACCCCCCTCCCACAGTTAGAAAACACCCCCTAGGCTCACATTGAATCCTTTGATTGCCCCTTCCCTGCCAGTGTCATTATTACAGTATCAGAGCATATTTCTAGCACTGATTACTGTAGTAACGTCACTGGTCCCCCCAAAAGTGTCAAAAATGTCAGTTAGGGGTCCGATCTGTCCGCCACAATGTCGTTTTCCCGCTAAAAATCGCAGATCGCAGCCATTACTAGTGAATAAATAAATAAAAATGACATAAATCTTTCCCCTAGTTTGTAGACGCAATGACTTTTGCACAAACCAATCAAAATACGCTTATTGGGATTTTGTTTACCAAAAATATGTAGCAGAATACAAATTGGTCAAAAATTATGAAAAAATTTGATTTTTATTCTTTTTTTTTTTTTTGGGGAATGTTATATAGCAGAATGAAAAAAATATTGCTTTTTTTTTCTCAGAATTGTCGCTCTTTTTTTGTTTATAACGCAAAAAATAAAAATCCCACAGGTGATCAAATACCACCAAAAGAAAGCTCTATTTGTGGGGAAAAAAAGGACATCACTTTTATTTGGGTACAGAATCACAGGACCGTGCAATTGTACGTTAAAATAATGCAGTGCCGAATCACAAAAAAAAAAAAAAAAATGGCCTGGTCATTAAGGGGGACAATCTTCCAGTCCAGAAGTGGTAAAAAAAACAGTGACCAGCAAAATACAATGTTACCACAGTAACAGTTTTCTACTCTGGGGAGGTAAACAGGATTTTTTTTTTTTCAACACACTATGATTGCTTATAACTGTGCATTTTACAATTATAAGCAACCGTTTTTATCTAAAAGAAAACTACCCATTCAGGGTTTACTATTGTGATTAGCTATGATGATTGGTCACATGGCTCCGTCTGTACCATGTGATGACTGTGACCAATCACAGAGCTCATAACAATCGTACATAATGAAACGCATGTAACAAAGTCTTTCATTGTGTACAATATAAGAAGAATGATAGTAGCGCTGAAACAATATAAAAAAAGTCTCTTAAAATAAACTGTAGAAATCCCCTAAATGACAGTGTGGTTAGTGACTCAATCCTCACAGCGTTCAGTGAATAGTCCCACAAGCTTATTATAAAACGGTACAATGAACATCAGTCCCCTTTAGCTCCAGATCATCAGTAACATTGAGGGTCTAAGCGTTCCTTATGCTGACATATAGGCACACTCTGCAGAAACGCCAATGTTTCGTGTAGTCTGGTAGGGTCACCGCTAATCCACCACCAAATGCAGGGGGACAGTAAGAAATGGCCACTCACCGGATCGCAATGCTCACTTATTCTCATAAATGAGCACACCTCGCATGTAAACAACAAATCCACACGTTGTTAAACGTAGCCACAGGATAAGCAGGTACCAGCAAGCGATGGTTCAAGGTCCAGCTCAGTAGTCCTCTTCCACTATTCCTCCCATATATGTGGAAAATAAAGATATCTCCACTAGTGCAATACGTCTGATAATAACTTTATTCAAGTAAAACAACATACATCGCACTCACTTGTTGTAAAATAGTAATAAGCTCATCTCATATAAGCGGCAGGTTCGGGGCATCCACTCCTACTCTGATGTGGCTCCACGTCAGATCGGGTAGTCCCGGAAGTCCTTCGCTGCGTAATCCACGATTGGGTGCGTCGTCTGGCCACGCCCCGACACGTTTCGTCACTTCCTGACTTCAACTGGGGGCGCGGCCCGAACAGCGCACACAACCTCTTTATGCTCCGCACTCAGGCGTCGCATCCAATAGCAGAGTACACAGGTCAACCGGAAGGACATCTAGCCCCATCGCACCGGAAAGGTAACCAGCATCTGGAGAACTCTCCCCCCCCCCCCTGAAGCTTCTATCCAACCACCTCTGCAGACACCGGACTCATGGAAACTAATCCCATTGGCATAACCGCCCCGGAGCGTCCCACGGAGGCATACAGTCTGATCGGGTGACCTGTTACCTGCACTCAACCTGGCAACACTAATGGTCAATCAACATGTAAACGTCCATCAGCTATTGCCCCGGTATACAGTGTAATGCACAAACACACAGTACTCATCACTGCAACTTAAAATATACCAGATATACATCTCTGGTGTGTATCACAATTGTGCATACTAGCACAGCATAAAATATCATATAAAAAATATTTTTAAAAAAATACTAAAAATATAAAATATTAAAAGTATTAAAACCACTACACAAGGAACGCTTAGACCCTCAATGTTACTGATGATCTGGAGCTAAAGGGGACTGATGTTCATTATACCGTTTTATAATAAGCTTGTGGGACTATTCACTGAACGCTGTGAGGATTGAGTCACTAACCACACTGTCATTTAGGGGATTTCTACAGTTTATTTTAAGAGACTTTTTATATTGTTTCAGCGCTACTATCATTCTTCTTATATTGTCATCAAGTATATTCGATATTTGTTCAAGTAGCAGCTTTATTGGTATTTGCCTTTTCCAGCTGTGCGCTGGTACATCCTGGAGCGCAGAGATAATTCTACAGTTTAGGCGTAAGGCTGAGGATTATTTTTCTTATTATTTCATTGTGTACAACTGTCATGTGATCTGCTGTGATTGGCCACAGCAATCATATGGCACTGGCAGTGGGCTGGTACAGTGATTTGTCATCAGCTGCGTCGGGGCAAAATCCTGGGTGACTTCATATGATGTCCTCCAAGAACGTAGTTAAAAAGAGAGGTTAAAAAAAAAAAAGATTACCGGTAACTTAAAAGTCAAGACTAAGTTCGAAGTCAAGAAAAGAAGAGATTTTGTAGTACTATATTTGGTTAATGCTAGATACAGTCATAGGCAGGGGCAGCAAACAGAGGAACCAATCTCCTCCATTTTCCTCCTGCAGCTAGGAAAAAGGAGGACAGTGATTTCTCTAGATGCTGCCCCAGCCGCCCCTCCTATCCAGGTGTACAGGGGAGCTGCACAGGCCCCCTGGAACATTGGACCCTGGTGGCAATTGCAACCCCTGTAGTTACGCCCCTGGCATCTTGTAACCATCAATGAGTTTGCTGCACCTCCCTACTGGAATTGTGGACCTCTCTTCTTTCGCCAACTGCTCCAGGTCTCTCAGATTGAAAGGGTTCCTCTCTCAACTGCTGTTTTGTGATCTCTCCACAGGTGCTCTATGGGATTAAGATCTGGACTCATTGCTGGCCAGTTCAGTACTCTCCAGCGCTTTGTCTTCAACCATTTCTGGATGTTTTTTGAGGTGTGCTTTGGGTCATTGTCCTGCTGTAAGACCCATGACCTCTTATGGAGATCCAATTTTCTTACACTGGGCCCCACATTGCACCCCAGAACTCTTAGATAGTCTTCCGATTTCATAATTCCATGCACACGGTCAGGAAATCCAGTGCCTGAAGCAGCAGACCAGCCCCAAAACATCAGTGAATCTCCACCATGTTTGACTGTATGGACTGTATTCTTTTCTTTAAAGGCCTCATTGTTTTTGCTGAAAAAAGTAGAATGATGGGCTTTACCAATAAGCTGTAATTTTGTTTCATCTGTCCACAGCACGTTCTTCCAAATGGAGAAATCCTTTCCTCAGGTAAGGTTTGGCAAACTCTCATCTGTTTTTTTTTTTATGTTTCTGTGTCAGCAGTGGGGTCCTCCTGGGTCTCCTACCATAGCGTCCCTTTTAATTTAGAGGGTGACGTATAGTGCGCACTATGGAGCCGGATCCATCGGAATGTGGGTGGTGTGTTGATAAACCTAGTTACCAATCGGCCGATCTAATGTATGCGGTCTCTATGGAGATTTAGCTACGATCCGGGAATTAGCATGAATGGGTGTGCCCGTTTGGCGCTATTGGAGGTGTCAGCATCCCAGTGTATTTAAGTATGACGCCGTGCCGTAAGGTTCACGCCCCTGTGAACAATTCGGATATGACGAAACATGTCGGAGTGAACCTTACGCCGACCGGAAGTGATCGGGTGACACCTACGGAGGCTGGCGTGGTCCGGAGCATCAACGTGGAGAGGGTGAGCCAGACCTACAGCACCGATCGGTGTATCCGTGACACTGTCCACAGGATTTTGAAGGCTTTTATTTGCGCTTTGTTTGTGAGTACATTTAATTGGGTTTGGTGAATAAACGTGTGGATTTTAAACAATATTACGCTAGTGCAGTTTCCCTTTTCTTATCTTTCCAACTGTGGGGAATGGGAGGATTGCTGTGAGGATAAGGGAACGCCTTAAATGACAAACTACAAGGAAAGACACAGGTCGGCTGCTGTAATTTGATCGGAGGAGATTTGTGTTCTTTGCCTTATTGCCTATCCTATGAGAATAGGTGGGCTACGCTGTCTGGTGAGTTGCCACCCCCCTTATTTAGCACCAAGGTGGAGGATGTGTGGTGTGGTGACCCCGTAAATTCACTATTGTTCCCAATTGGTGGAGAGAAATTTAAGAGACTCTGCATAAGATTTTTTAAAGGGACATTTATTTCTTCTGTGTGGAGGATTACCATTTGAACTATCTGCGCTACTATTACTAGTTTTTTGTTCGATATATGGGACTTTTTTCTGGTAACTTTAACATATTTGCAATTCTAAAGTAGCTGCGATAGGTCTGGAATCTGACTCATTTAATACATTTAAACTTGTGCGCAGGGGGTATATCATATTTATCACTTGTGGATATTTATTTTATATATTTTATAGTGCGCACTAACACAGTGCCTGTGCCTGAAGGTCACCTTGAATTCCTCTGGAAGTTGATCGAGGTTCTTTATCCATCATTCAAACAATTCTTTGTTGCAATCTTTGATCAATTTTTCTCTTTCGTCCACATCCAGGGAAATTAGCTACAATGCCAAGGGCTGTAAACTTCCTGGCATTGTTGCACACAGTAGACACAGGAACATTATGATCTCTGGATATAGACTTATAACCTTGAGATTGTCCATGCTTTTACACAATTTTTGTTCTCAAATCCTCAGACAATTTTTTGCTGCTCTTTCTCTTCTCCATGCTTCGTGTGGCACACAGAGACACACAACAGAAAGGTTGAGTCAATTTTGCACCATTTTTTTGTTGAGAAAAAAACATCCCCCTCTGGGTGATCTCTGTACATTGCAAGAATTATAACAACTTTTGTTGCAGATTCCTACCTTTTGTTGTTTTTTTTTTTTCATTTATTTTTTATTTATTGAAAACATAAAACTTTACAATTAGGTACATATACAAGCAGGAGGAGTGACCCCAATGGGATCTCGATGTGAATAGTAACAACATGTCATTTTCGATTCATACCAAAGGTGATAAAGTAATGCGTTCAATTGGTACCAATACAGTATAACATTATATTAATACCATAGTAACATAAAGAAGAGGGGAGTAGGGAGTGAAAGGGGAACAATGCACCAACTAACGGTAGCTATGACTCGGGTATCACGCAATAGGTTGAGTCGAATGTCAGTGATGCTTAATCCAACCGTTCCACAGATTCCAGTGTTGGTCAAATAAGCTTTACCGCCACGTTTGTATGCTAGTATGCCTTCATAAGACTGGTTCGTTTTCACTATCTTAACGACTTCTGAAGCATTTGGTGCTTCATTGGATTTCCATTGTCTGGTAATGAGACTTCCGGCTGCCAGTAAGATATGGCTCACAGCTTTACGGCAATCTCGAGGAAACTCCTCAATAACTATATTAAGTATTGCCAGTGCCGGAGAGGGTCGGGTAAAGATCCCTGTGACTTCAGATATGATGGAGAAGGTCTTATTCCAAAAGCTTGTTAGATGTCTACAAGACCAAAAGGTATGTTTAAGGTGACCCACTTCCCTGCATCCCCTCCAGCACTGTGGGGACTGAGACGGAATGAACTTGGAGAGCCTATAGGGGGTTAAGTACCAATGTAAAGCGATTTTCTGAGATAGTTCCCAGTGGTTGGCACACGCAGACACCTGGTGTATAGATCGGAGGGCATATCACCATTGTTCACTAGTAAAGGTGTCCCCTAGTTCTCCCTCCCATTTAAAATATGGAGTAGATTTATAGAAGACGAGTTTGTTTGGGCGCGCGAGTGGTCTTAAGAAGGAAAGACTTATGCGTGAGTAAATCTTATGATAGGCGAGGCCAGGGATTTAGGAAAATTAGATATTTGTTAAAAGTTGTTCTGAGATTGGAATTTGATATTCCCTCTGAAGTTATGAAAAGGGTTTAAGGGAAGTATCATGAAGGATATCATCTAGGGTGGCCATTCCCCTGTCTGTCCAATTTTTCAGGGAAGTGTTTGGTATCATAAGTTCTATAATAATACGGAGCGGGATTGGTATTTTCGTTATAAGGTCTAATGGGAGGTTAATGGAGATAAATCCTCTCCACGCTAACAGCAAGGCTTGGATTGTTAGAGGTAGATTTTTTAAAGGAAGGAGTTTCCAGACATCAGCTAGTAAGATGTTACGAAGAGTGGAAGGAGAGCAAAATTCTGATTCCATCTCACTCCACAATACATCCCTTGATGGGGAGATCCAGTGTCTGAGTTGTACTAAGTGAGATGCCAACAAATAGTCTTTAAGATCTACCATGCCCATAACACCTGCAGACCTATGTTTGATAAGTAGTGAGTGGGAACTCCTGGGTCTTTTGTGTTTCCAAATACATTGTTTCAATGCAGTATTAAGGGCAGCCAGATATTTACAGAGGATAGGGATGGGTAATATCCTAAATATATAAAGTATTTGGAGGAGTATAAGCATTTTTAAAGAGGCCAAGCGACCGGACCATGTCAATTCGATGTTGGAGATGCGTTGGCACTCCTTAGTTATTTTGTCTATTAGAGGGGGGTAGTTAGCATTGACTAAATGGGACACTGTGGGCATTAGGCGGATTCCTAGATATGGTATGCCACAGTATATGGGTATGCAGAGCGGAGTTTGGTTTTAGGAGAGGGGGCTATTCCTAGGTCAAGAACTAGAGACTTAAAGTTCACTTTATAATAGGATACAGCACTAAACGTATTAAGGATTTTATGGGTTGCATCTAAGGAGGATTCAGGTTTGGTTAAGAAAATGATTATATCGTCTGCAAAAAGATTTAGAGCGTGATATGTATTTCGAAATTGGAAACCTGTGCTACCCGGGGAAGACCTGATTGCTTCGGCCAATGGTTCAATTAATAGATTGAAAATAGATAGGGACAGTGGGCAGCCTTGTCTAGTGCCGTTTGATATAGAAAACGGATAGGATAACACGTTTGAGGTATATACCCTGGCGGAGGGTGTATAATATAATGCCGATATAGCTGACACTATTGGACCCGTAAAACCAAATTTCTCTAAAGTCTTATGCATGTATTGCCAATGGATCCAGTTGAATGCCTTCTCCACATCCAAAGAGAGCAGCAAAGAAGGCACTCGACCGGAGCCGGCCCTCTCAAAGATGTTAATAACCCCTCTGGTGGCATCAGAGGCTTGGCGACCATGAACAAAGCCCGTCTGATCCGGTTTGATTAAGGTTGGCAGTATAGGTAGCATTCTTTGTACAATAATTTTTGCATACAGTTTAACGTCTGTGTTCAATAGGCATATTGGTCGAAAATTGGGTGGAGAAGTAGGTTCTTTACCCGGTTTTGGCAGGGTCACAATATATGCTTGTAACATTTCTTTTGGCAGACAGGCAGAGGACATTGCAGACGCAAACACTGGAGCAAGATTATTGCTCAAGATAGAACTGAACTGTATATAATAGGTATTAGGTAAGCCATCTAGCCCCGGAGACTTCCCTACTGGCAAGGAGTGTATGGCTTTGTCTGTTTCTTGGGGAGTGATTGGGGCATTCAGTTTTGTAGTTTGGGCGTCCGTGAGACTCGGCAGTTGGAGAGACGATAGAAAGTTGTCTATGCCCAGTTAAGTCGGTTGAGGGGTGAGGGAATCATTTTTTAAATGATATAAGGAGCTATGATATTGCGCAAATTAATCGCTATGTCCAGCTGCAGAGCACTGCTGGGTCTGCATCACTGTAGGTGTGTTCCTATTGGGAAAATTGGTGAGCCAATCACACAAGCAGGAAATGATGTTTCTGGGGTGTGGTCAGTATACATTCTGTGTACAGAACACCTCCAGGTAGCCATATTGCATTTTCAGAAAATTACAGCGGCTTTAGATTGAAAAGGAAAGGTAATTTTTAATAACATTCAATTACAATATGATTTGTGTCGCAAATGTATATGTTACATTGTTTTTTCTTTATTTGCTGATGTTTTTCTCCACGAAAGTTAAAGGTCGAATCGGGCGGTATTCTGTAATCTTCATAGACAGCTGGGAACAATGGAACTGATAAGAGTGCAGCAAAGGCAGAGAGCACAGGAAGTTATCACCTTGCAAAATTGCTGGCAGGATCAACAGGAAAGCTTTTGCACCGATCAAAAAGCTATAACAAAATACATGCATACAATTTAATGCATGTGTTATGAGCCTCTTATGGCTGGAGGCCAACTTGCTACCCCCATGCAGAAAGGATAACATCCCCCCCCCCCCCCACGACACCTATCCCAGCACTGACCTTAAAGCTATTGTGAGGGAAATAGCATGAAACACTAATATTCCTCCACCAGTTCTTTAACACATGTTACATTTTAGTCTTTAGCCCAAGGCTTGGAAGGAAGCAGCTGTAAATTTCGGGAGGCCTAACATACTCTATGTCCAGTCCCAGTCCATATGAGAGCTCTTCTATGCAGCAAGCCCCAACTCTGGGGAACCTTCTGCTGAACAGGTAGACCATTCAGCCACCAATCCACGACTCTGACCTGGCTTCTTCTCTTTTTTTTTACCTTTTACTCTACATCAGAGCCATCGTTAACACAGGGCAAAAGGGGCAGCTGCCCTGGGCCCAGTTATTGTTGTGGGACCCAAGGCAGCTTCCCCTTAAGCCGGAACTGCTCAGAATGAATTGGTAAGTGGATTAGGAAGGGCCCAAGAAAATGTTTGCCCAGGGTCCAATCAATATTAAGAATGGCCCTGCTCTCCATCACCTAGAACAGGTCCACACACTTTCTAAGCAAAGGGCTAGTTTACTGTCCTTCAGACTTGCCATGAATGCCAGGGATGCCAGGCTGTGCCCAGTGGAAGTAAAAAATTGCCCTATCTTTGGGGCAGAAATAGTTGGTATCAGTGGGAGGAATAGTGCCCCATCATTGGTATCAGTGGGAGGAATAGTGCCCCATCGTTGGCATCAGTGTGAGAAATAGTGCCCCATCATTGGTGTCAGTGGGAGGAACAGCGGCCCATCATTGGTGTCAGTGGCAGGAATATTGCCTCAAGGGCTAGATTAGGGCAAGCAAAGGTCTGCATCTGGCCCCCAGGCTGCAGTTTGGAGACCACTGACCCAGAGGGTTAAAGTGGAACTTCTCTCTCTCAATCAACATTGACTATTTTTAATCCTTATGCTGCTTTCATTAGTAAATAGATAGGAACATATCTATAAATGAACTTCAACATTGTTTTAAAGTTAATTTATGTTTTTTTTTATTTTTTTATATATTGTCAGTAGCTTCACTCCTGAAGAAGGGAATTTCTGTTCACAAAATTCGTTGAGATATTGGATGCATTCTTCTTGTTGATTTAATTATGTGGAAACATTCATGAGAACGAATCTGATGGAATGTATACACAATTTTTTTTTTTCAATCTATTTTTATTTAGTCTCCTATGCATGTATTGAGATTTGTATGTAAAGTTCGATAGATTGTTATTTTTTTAATCTCAATTGCATGTTAGTGATATGCCTCATTTAAATACTTGCCACCCGCCCATGGTAGTTTTCCTGCGGGCGAGTGGCACAGGCCGGCCAGACAACATACCTGTATGTCTCTGTCACTATCTGCAGCCTATCTGTACCAACCGCAGGGGTCCTCGCACTCGCAGCTTGTCAGTCCTTGGCACTCTTGTTGGTGGCCTGTGTCCTGTGGCACCCCCGTGTGAAGATGGCGAGGCCTCTAGTACATGTCTGATGGCATCCTCACATCAAAATGGCAGCACTGAAGTGCTTCCTGTTATAGACAGCAATTGCATCACTTCCACCACACCTCAGATCATTTCCTGTTGGATCACTATGAAGCTGAAAGGTTCCAGAGAGAGAGAGTGCTGAGTTGTTTTAGAGCTATCCATAGTGTGTAGCTGTTGCTTGCCACTACCTGACCTTTGCTACGTTTATTGACTCTGATCCTTTGCTGCCTGGTCTGACCTTTTTCTATGTTTGACTTTGATTGTGGACTTTCCCTTTTTTGTACCACACTTTTGCAAACTGTGCCGGATTCACCTTCTGAGTGTCCTTATCCAAGGTGTGTACCCCCGCTGTTGGGCTCCCCATATCTAAACACTGACCTAACAACTGAGCCAGTATAGAGTCCATAGGGTTAGCCGAAGCATTAGCGACATTGACTCAACAGATAACCATGTTGACACAATCTGTAGAAGACCTACAATCTACTCAAGAAAACCAGCCAATAAAGCAAAATTGGGCCAACTGGTTAATACACCTCCACCTGTTCCTGTGCCTGTGATGTATCCAGAAAGAGGTGCTACTTCTCCTGAACCCAAAGTTGCATTACCTGATAAAATCATTGGATATCGCTCATCTTATCGAACATTTATGACCTCATGCCAGATCCTCATTTCTCTACAGACCCTTACCTATGCAACAGATTTTGTCAGGATACGGACTGTGATCTCTTTATTGACTGGTAAACCTCAGACTTGGGCACATAATTTATTACATTTACATAGCCCTATATTGAACTCCTGGAGTTCCTTCATACAAGCCATAGATGTACTATATGAAGATCCACAGCTTCACTCTGAGCCCTAAATTAAGGAAGAAGAAATGTTGAGGAATATATTACAGAATTTTGACATCTGGCAGTAGAATCCAACTGGAATGAACCAGCTCTGCGAGATCAATTTTGCTTTGGACTTTCTGAAGCCCTGAAGGATGAGTTGGCCAGAGTTGGTGTTCCATCCAAACCTGAAAGCACTATCTCCTTGTGTATACAAGTTGATCGCAGATTACGGGAGAGAAGACAAGAATGGGCCAATACTTACACTAATCCACAGAGGTGCAAAATCTTCTCTGTCCCATGCAATTTTTTTTTTAAAGGTTAACTTTATTGTACACAATCAAAAATGTACATAACATTTATGTAAAGGTAATATAAAAAGTCCAGTCATTACATGTGGAACATAAATTAAATTGAGGTATCAAACATCACACAGACTACATGTGTCGAGTAAATATCCTCTGCAGAATGACGCATATTAACACAACATTTTAGCAAAATGAAAAAGAAATTCAGCAACAGTATTTTCATTCCTAAGCACCTTTCTAAGTGTTAGTTGGTATAGCGCGATCGGACTTCACCCATAAATCCCAGACTTTATGGAATTTAGGAGGACAGCCTCTGGCTTCATATGTCAGTTTATATAATGGAAGCGCTTAATTAATTAGAGTAAACCAAAAAGCTATAGTAGAAGCGGCTGAAGACTTCCACTGCATGGTAATAGATTTCTTAGCAAAATAAAAAACTAACTATAAAAATGGCTGAGTATTTTTAAAGAGGGACTCATCATCAATATATCCAAGGAGGCACCTCAAGGGATTGCATACATTAGGTATATAGAGTTGATATATGCAGTGACCTCTGACCAAAACGTTCTGATAGGTGGGCATTCCCACCTAGAATGTGCCATCCGCTGAGGAACATCGGGAGCATAGGACAGATGATAGTCTATTTAATCTAAAAAAGGAGACAAGGAGTGTAATATGCTCTCATTGCTCTGTACAAAAATGTTGTTTGAACAACCTTGTCCCTAGAGGAGATAACTGTAGGGACTTGTAGAGGGAGAATGTCTTGCCATATCTCCTCTGGATGTTCCTGTATATCTGCACGCCATTTAGATTCAGTGAGATGGAGTCTATTGATTTTGGAATGTAATAAAGAGGAGTAGTAGGTAGATACAAGATTGGAACGGTTCGGGTCTAATAAAATACGTTCTATAGGAGAAGGTTGTATAGAGATATTTTGTAGGCCAAATTGAGTTGCAGCTGCATGCTGCAGTTGAAGATATCTAAAATATGCAGTAGGAGGGAATCCATAGTCACTACGAAATTCAGAGGAGGAGCGAAACGCATCTGTAGTAAAGAGATGGGATATCAATTTTACTCCCCTCTTGGACCAATACGCCCCATCCATCTGTTGAAAAAATTCTCGTAGTTGTGGATTGCTCCATAAGGGAGCATTAGGAGAATATGTGGGATTTGGATCAGATTGAAGCAGATTCAATGCTTTAAAAATCTACAATGTCATAGATAAATTGTTGGTGCTGTCTCTACCCAAAGTGGACTGGTGGTGAATAAGGTTCTGAAGTAATTCGTAAGATGTAAGAATTGCTGCTTCCAAATTAGTGGCTGCATTGTTATGTTCTGGATAAAACCACCAGTGGGCATGGGCCAGTTGGAAAGCAATATAATATGTTTGTGAATCGGGGGGCTGCTAGGCCTCCTTCTAAAACAGGTAATTGAAGTGTATCCTTAGCAATTCTAACCTTCCCAAATGAAGGATGTAAGGATAGCATCAATCTCACTAAATCAACATTTAGGAACATATATTTGGGAGTTATTCAGAATGTAAAGAAAGCGTGGCAAAAACATTATTTTGAATTATTTATCCTGCCTAATAAATTGAGAGGAAGATTAGACCATACTTTCAGAGTGTCTTTGAGTCGATTAAGGAGAGGGTCCAAGTTGTTTTTAAGATATAAGGATAGTGACTAGGGTTGAGCGGACACCTAGATGTCCGTGTTCGACGGGTTCGGCCGAACTTTAAAAAAAAGTCCGGGTCCGTGTCCCGGACTTTTACCGAACTTTTCCCGGACACCGAACCCCATTGAAGTCAATGGGGACCCGAACTTTAAGGCACTAAAATGGCTCTAAAACACCAAAGGAAAGGGCTAGAGTGCTGCAAATGGCAGCAAAACGTAATTAAGAGCATGGCAAGTGCTCTGCAAACAAATGTGGATAGGGAAATAACTTAAAACAACAAAAAAAAACAGAAAAATAAAACAATGTTCTTCTTCATCTCTGAAGGACGAGGCCCATATGGAGTAGGAGGGAGGTTGAGGTGGTGGTGGATGTGGCGGTGACATAGGCGTGCACACAGGGTGTGCTGGGTGTGCCTGGGCACACCCTAATCACCTAGGGCACATAGCATTGCCAGTGAGGAGATGGGAAAGATCTCCCTGGGACCTGCTCTGCTCTATTTCTCCTTGCCTACAGGTACATGGCCCCGATACATTACTCTCCCTGCTGGCAAACACATGCATGTGTATTTCAACTTTGGGGTGCACACCTTAATGCAATAGGCTGCGCACACCTATGGGCGGTGTAGGTGGAAGCGGCGGTGGAGGAGGACCAGGGCCGGATTAACAGCATCATGGGCTTGGTGCTGAGGATTTTGAAGGGCCTTAGGGCCGTGCCTTGCCATGCACCCAGAGGAGGAAGGGTGCAGCCATGCATGCCTAATTCAACATGGGATGCTGTCTCTGAAGCCCATAAACACATCCATGCATCGCCAACTGTCCCTCCTTGTCCGGCCTTCACGCTGTGTGGGGAGGTTCTGAGGGTGCTGCCTGGGGAAGCGAGCATAGAAGCCAGACTTCTGTGTTTACAAGTGACAGAAGAGCGGTAACAGTGAATATGGCCAACCCGGGGCCTATATAAAAGGTAGGGGCCTGGAGCTGCAGCTCCAATAGCCCCTACATTAATCTGGCCCTGAGGAGGAGGACGAGGTAGCCAACACTGCTTCTTTTCACAAATTTTAAATGAGGGTACACCCCAAAAGAGTGAGAAAGAGCAAAAATGGAACAATGGGTGGGTAAGGTCGGTATCCATTGCTATTCTGCATAAGGTACGGAAAAGTCCCGTGGGATCCATGCCTGGTTCATTTTAATGAACGTGAGCTTGTCCACATTGTCTCTGGACAGGCGGCTGCGCTTGTCTGTTATAACGCCCCCAGCCGTGCTAAATACCCGTTCAGATAATACACTGGCTGCAGGGCACGCCAGCACCTCCAAGGCGTAAAGGGCAAGCTCAGGCCATGTGCCCAATTTGGAGACCCAGAAGTTGAAGGGGGCAGACCCGTCATTCACTACATGTAGGCGTGTGCACACATACTGCTCCACCATGTTGGTAAAATGCTGCCTCCTGCTAAGACGTTCCATCTGAGCTGCTGGTGCTGCTGTTTGTTGTGGCGTGCTGACAAAGCTTTTCCACATTTCGGCCATGCTAACCCTGCCTTCTGAGGTGCTGGCGGTGCCCTGGTTGCGTTGGCGACCTCCTCCTCCTCCTCCTCTGCCTTGTGCTTCCACTGTGGCCCCGCTGTCAGATGGGAATGCCAGCAGCATGGCGTCTACCAGCGTGCGCTTGTACTCGCGCATCTTGCGATCGCGCTCCAGTGAGTGAATTAAGGACGGTACGTTGTCCTTGTAACGGGGATCCAGCAGCGTGGCCACCCAGTAATCAGCACAAGTTAGAATGTGGGCAACTCGGCGGTCGTTGTGGAGACACTGCAGCATGTAATCGCTCATGTGTGCCAGGCTGCCCAGAGGCAACGAAAGGCTGTCCTCTGTGGGAGGTGTATGGTCCGTGTCCTCTGTATCCCCCCAGCCACGCACCAGTGATGGCCATGAGCTGGCCTGGGTGCCACCCTGCTGTGAACATGGTTCCATCTCCTCCTCCAGCTCCTCCTCCTCCTCATCCTCCTCATCCTCCAGAACTGTGCCCCTGCTGGACAATTGCGTCCCTGGCGTTTGCGTGTGCAGGAACCCACCCTCGGAGCCCCTTGCGAATGACTGCCCTGAAAGCCTTGGAAATGTTACCTCTTCATCCTCCTCCTCCTCCTCATCCTGTGCCACATCCTCTTCCATCATCGCCCGAATTGTTTTTTCAAGGAGGCATAGAAGTGGGATAGTTAAGCTGAGAACGGCGTCATTGCCACTGGCCATGTTGGTGGAGTACTCAAAACAGCGCAACAAGGCACACAGGTCTCGCATGGAGGCCCAGTTATTGGTGGTGAAGTGGTGCTGTTCCGCAGAGCGACTCACGCGTGCGTGCTGCAGCTGAAACTCCACTATGGCCTGCTGCTGCTCGCACAGTCTTTCCAGCATGTGCAAGGTGGAGTTCCACCTTGTGGGCACGTCACATATGAGGCGGTGAGCGGGAAGGCCGAAGTTACGCTGCAGCGCTGCCAGGCGAGCAGCAGCAGGGTGAGAACGCCGAAAGTGCGCACAAACGGCCCGCACTTTCTGCAGCAGCTCTGACATATCGGGGTAGTTTTTAAGGAACCTCTGCACCACCAAATTCAGCACATGCGCCAGGCAAGGGATGTGCGTCAAACCGGCTAGGCCCAGAGCTGCTATGAGATTTCGCCCGTTATCGCACACCACCAGGCCGGGCTTGAGGCTCGCTGGCAGCAACCACTCATTTGTCTGCTGTTCCATGCTCCTCCACAACTCCTGCGCGGTGTGTGGTTTGTCCCCCAAACAGGCAAGTTGTAAAACTGCCTGCTGTCGTTTACCCCTGGCCGTGCTGAAGTTGGTGGTGAAGGTGTTACGCTGTCCGGATGAGGAGGCGGTAGAGGATGAGGAAGCGGAGTAGGAGGAGTTAGGAACAGGAGGCAAACTGAAGCGCCCTGCAATCCTCGGTGGTGGAAGGACATGCGCCAAATTGCTATCCGCCTCAGGCCCATCCGCCACTGCATTTACCCAGTGTGCCGTTAGGGAGATATAACGCCCCTGACCGTGCTTACTGGTCCACGTATCCGTAGTTAGGTGGACCTTGGCACAGATGGCGTTGCGCAGTGCACACCTGATTTTTTCCCCCACTTGGTTGTGCAGGGAAGGGATGGCTTGCCTGGAAAAGTAGTGGCGGCTGGGCACGACGTACTGTGGGACAGCCACCGACATAAGGTTTTTAAAACTGTGCGTCTCCACCAGACGGAATGACAGCATTTCAAAGGCCAATAATTTTGAAATGCTGGCATTCAGGGCCAGGGATCGCGGGTGGGTAGGGGGGTACTTCCTCTTCCTCTCAAGTGTTTGGGAGATGGAAAGCTGAACGCTTCCACGGGACATTGTGGAGATGGTTGTTGGTGACCCAGGTGGTGGTGTTGCTGACAGATCGTCTGTTTGCGGGGTGGCAGGTGCCGGTATCACTACAGATGTGGCTGGAGCGGCCGAGACTGCAGCAGAAGAGGAAGCAGGATGAGCCAGAGACGTTTCTTGGTTTTGAAGGTGTGTACTCCACTGCAGCTCGTGCTTTGCACTTAGATGCCTGATCATGCAGGTTGTGCTCAGGTTGAGAAGGTTCATGCCTCGCTTCAAGCTCTGATTGCACAGGGTGCAAACCACTCGTGTCCTGTCATCAGCACATTTTCTAAAGAACTTCCACGCTAGAGAACTCCTTTGAGCTGACTTTGGTGCGCTCGTTCCCTTGCTGCGTTGGGCAGTAGCGGGCGTAGTGTCTAGGGCACGGCCGCTCCGCTTCTGCACCCTGCTCCCTCTTCTGCTGTGCTGGTGGCTCTGTGCGACCACCGCCTCTTCCTCCAAACTACTCAGTTCACCTGCATGACGTTCATTCCATGTGGGGTCGAGGACCTCATCGTCCTCCACATCATCTTCCACCCAGTCTTCACCCCTGCCCTCCTTGTCGGTCTCCACAATGCTGAACGCCGCAGCAGTTGGCACCTGCGTTTCGTCATCATCGGAGACGTGCTGCGATGATCCTTGCATGTACTCATCTTGAGAAATAAGTGGTTGGGCATCGCTGCACTCAATCTCTTCCACTTCTGGGGCAGGGCTAGGTGGATGGCCCTGGGAAACCCTGCTGACAGAGTCCTCAAAAAGAATAAGAGACTGCTGTATGGCTTGGGGCTCAGACTGCTGGCCTGATTTGCAAGGGGGTGAGGTGAAAGACGGTTGGACATTGGCTGCAGGTGCCAACTCTGACCTTTCTGCAGTAGACTGGGTGGGAGACAATGTGAAGGAACTGGAGGCACTGTCAGCAGCAAACCAATCTACTATCGCCTCAACTTGTTCTGGCCTCATCACTTCTAGGGGCGTTTGATGCCCTACCAAATACTGATGCAGGTTCTGTCGCCTACTCACACTTGAGGAAGGTGTTTCACTTGTGCGTGTAGCTGGCACAGATCGACCATGTCCTCTCCTTGCAACAGGAGCTCTACCAGCAGCACCACGACCCAGGCCACGGCCCTTATTTGACGGTCTCCTCATATTTCTGTAATTTAAGATCTTGCCCTAGAAAGGTTTTTATTGAATAGCGGAATAGAAAATATGATCCAAAAAAAGTGTATGTATATCACACGTACACAACCACACTAGGCCCCAATTACTATTGTTTGTACCCCTAAAAGGCTAGATGAGGAGTAGGGGGAGTATGGAACAGGCAGCACCCTCAAACCTTCAGAAGTATGAGATGAACCCCAACAACTTGGAAAGGTGGATCTCTCTCACACGTACCGACACAGACTATCCCGCAATTCAATTGATCCTCAAAGGTTTTTATTGAATAGCGGAATAGGAAATATGATCAAAAAAAGTGTATGTATCTCGCACGTACACAACCACACTAGGCCCCAATTACTATTGTTTGTACCCCTAAAAGGCTAGATGAGGAGTAGGGGGGGTATGGAACAGGCAGCACCCTCAAACCTTCAGAAGTATGAGATGAACCCCAACAACTTGGAAAGGTGGATCTCTCTCACACGTACCGACACAGACTATCCCGCAATTCAATTGATCCTCAAAGGTTTTTATTGAATAGCGGAATAGGAAATATGATCAAAAAAAGTGTATGTATCTCGCACGTACACAACCACACTAGGCCCCAATTACTATTGTTTGTACCCCTAAAAGGCTAGATGAGGAGTAGGGGGGGTATGGAACAGGCAGCACCCTCAAACCTTCAGAAGTATGAGATGAACCCCAACAACTTGGAAAGGTGGATCTCTCTCACACGTACCGACACAGACTATCCCGCAATTCAATTGATCCTCAAAGGTTTTTATTGAATAGCGGAATAGGAAATATGATCAAAAAAAGTGTATGTATCTCGCACGTACACAACCACACTAGGCCCCAATTACTATTGTTTGTACCCCTAAAAGGCTAGATGAGGAGTAGGGGGGGTATGGAACAGGCAGCACCCTCAAACCTTCAGAAGTATGAGATGAACCCCAACAACTTGGAAAGGTGGATCTCTCTCACACGTACCGACACAGACTATCCCGCAATTCAATTGATCCTCAAAGGTTTTTATTGAATAGCGGAATAGGAAATATGATCAAAAAAAGTGTATGTATCTCGCACGTACACAACCACACTAGGCCCCAATTACTATTGTTTGTACCCCTAAAAGGCTAGATGAGGAGTAGGGGGGGTATGGAACAGGCAGCACCCTCAAACCTTCAGAAGTATGAGATGAACCCCAACAACTTGGAAAGGTGGATCTCTCTCACACGTACCGACACAGACTATCCCGCAATTCAATTGATCCTCAAAGGTTTTTATTGAATAGCGGAATAGGAAATATGATCAAAAAAAGTGTATGTATCTCGCACGTACACAACCACACTAGGCCCCAATTACTATTGTTTGTACCCCTAAAAGGCTAGATGAGGAGTAGGGGGGGTATGGAACAGGCAGCACCCTCAAACCTTCAGAAGTATGAGATGAACCCCAACAACTTGGAAAGGTGGATCTCTCTCACACGTACCGACACAGACTATCCCGCAATTCAATTGATCCTCAAAGGTTTTTATTGAATAGCGGAATAGGAAATATGATCAAAAAAAGTGTATGTATCTCGCACGTACACAACCACACTAGGCCCCAATTACTATTGTTTGTACCCCTAAAAGGCTAGATGAGGAGTAGGGGGGGTATGGAACAGGCAGCACCCTCAAACCTTCAGAAGTATGAGATGAACCCCAACAACTTGGAAAGGTGGATCTCTCTCACACGTACCGACACAGACTATCCCGCAATTCAATTGATCCTCAAAGGTTTTTATTGAATAGCGGAATAGGAAATATGATCAAAAAAAGTGTATGTATCTCGCACGTACACAACCACACTAGGCCCCAATTACTATTGTTTGTACCCCTAAAAGGCTAGATGAGGAGTAGGGGGGGTATGGAACAGGCAGCACCCTCAAACCTTCAGAAGTATGAGATGAACCCCAACAACTTGGAAAGGTGGATCTCTCTCACACGTACCGACACAGACTATCCCGCAATTCAATTGATCCTCAAAGGTTTTTATTGAATAGCGGAATAGGAAATATGATCAAAAAAAGTGTATGTATCTCGCACGTACACAACCACACTAGGCCCCAATTACTATTGTTTGTACCCCTAAAAGGCTAGATGAGGAGTAGGGGGGGTATGGAACAGGCAGCACCCTCAAACCTTCAGAAGTATGAGATGAACCCCAACAACTTGGAAAGGTGGATCTCTCTCACACGTACCGACACAGACTATCCCGCAATTCAATTGATCCTCAAAGGTTTTTATTGAATAGCGGAATAGGAAATATGATCAAAAAAAGTGTATGTATCTCGCACGTACACAACCACACTAGGCCCCAATTACTATTGTTTGTACCCCTAAAAGGCTAGATGAGGAGTAGGGGGGGTATGGAACAGGCAGCACCCTCAAACCTTCAGAAGTATGAGATGAACCCCAACAACTTGGAAAGGTGGATCTCTCTCACACGTACCGACACAGACTATCCCGCAATTCAATTGATCCTCAAAGGTTTTTATTGAATAGCGGAATAGGAAATATGATCAAAAAAAGTGTATGTATCTCGCACGTACACAACCACACTAGGCCCCAATTACTATTGTTTGTACCCCTAAAAGGCTAGATGAGGAGTAAGGGGGGTATGGAACAGGCAGCACCCTCAAACCTTCAGAAGTATGAGATGAACCCCAACAACTTGGAAAGGTGGATCTCTCTCACACGTACCGACACAGACTATCCCGCAATTCAATTGATCCTCAAAGGTTTTTATTGAATAGCGGAATAGGAAATATGATCAAAAAAAGTGTATGTATCTCGCACGTACACAACCACACTAGGCCCCAATTACTATTGTTTGTACCCCTAAAAGGCTAGATGAGGAGTAGGGGGGGTATGGAACAGGCAGCACCCTCAAACCTTCAGAAGTATGAGATGAACCCCAACAACTTGGAAAGGTGGATCTCTCTCACACGTACCGACACAGACTATCCCGCAATTCAATTGATCCTCAAAGGTTTTTATTGAATAGCGGAATAGGAAATATGATCAAAAAAAGTGTATGTATCTCGCACGTACACAACCACACTAGGCCCCAATTACTATTGTTTGTACCCCTAAAAGGCTAGATGAGGAGTAGGGGGGGTATGGAACAGGCAGCACCCTCAAACCTTCAGAAGTATGAGATGAACCCCAACAACTTGGAAAGGTGGATCTCTCTCACACGTACCGACACAGACTATCCCCCAATTTAACTGATCCCCAAAGGTTTTTGATTAAATAGCGGAATAGAAAATATGATCCCAAAAAAGTGTATGTATATCACACGTACACAACCACACTAGGCCCCAATTACTATTGTTTGTACCCCTAAAAGGCTAGGAGTAGGGGGAGTATGGAACAGGCAGCACCCTCAAACCTTCAGAAGTATGAGATGAACCCCAACAACTTGGAAAGGTGGATCTCTCTCACACGTACCAACACAGACTATCCCCCAATTTAACTGATCCCCAAAGGTTTTTGATTAAATAGCGGAATAGAAAATATGATCCCAAAAAAGTGTATGTATATCACACGTACACAACCACACTAGGCCCCAATTACTATTGTTTGTACCCCTAAAAGGCTAGGAGTAGGGGGAGTATGGAACAGGCAGCACCCTCAAACCTTCAGAAGTATGAGATGAACCTCAACAACTTGGAAAGGTGGATCTCTCTCACACGTACCAACACAGACTATCCCCCAATTTAACTGATCCCCAAAGGTTTTTGATTAAATAGCGGAATAGAAAATATGATCCCAAAAAAGTGTATGTATATCACACGTACACAACCACACTAGGCCCCAATTACTATTGTTTGTACCCCTAAAAGGCTAGGAGTAGGGGGAGTATGGAACAGGCAGCACCCTCAAACCTTCAGAAGTATGAGATGAACCCCAACAACTTGGAAAGGTGGATCTCTCTCACACGTACCAACACAGACTATCCCCCAATTTAACTGATCCCCAAAGGTTTTTGATTAAATAGCGGAATAGAAAATATGATCCCAAAAAAGTGTATGTATATCACACGTACACAACCACACTAGGCCCCAATTACTATTGTTTGTACCCCTAAAAGGCTAGGAGTAGGGGGAGTATGGAACAGGCAGCACCCTCAAACCTTCAGAAGTATGAGATGAACCTCAACAACTTGGAAAGGTGGATCTCTCTCACACGTACCAACACAGACTATCCCCCAATTTAACTGATCCCCAAAGGTTTTTGATTAAATAGCGGAATAGAAAATATGATCCCAAAAAAGTGTATGTATATCACACGTACACAACCACACTAGGCCCCAATTACTATTGTTTGTACCCCTAAAAGGCTAGGAGTAGGGGGAGTATGGAACAGGCAGCACCCTCAAACCTTCAGAAGTATGAGATGAACCCCAACAACTTGGAAAGGTGGATCTCTCTCACACGTACCAACACAGACTATCCCCCAATTTAACTGATCCCCAAAGGTTTTTGATTAAATAGCGGAATAGAAAATATGATCCCAAAAAAGTGTATGTATATCACACGTACACAACCACACTAGGCCCCAATTACTATTGTTTGTACCCCTAAAAGGCTAGGAGTAGGGGGAGTATGGAACAGGCAGCACCCTCAAACCTTCAGAAGTAAGAGATGAACCTCAACAACTTGGAAAGGTGGATCTCTCTCACACGTACCAACACAGACTATCCCCCAATTTAACTGATCCCCAAAGGTTTTTGATTAAATAGCGGAATAGAAAATATGATCCCAAAAAAGTGTATGTATATCACACGTACACAACCACACTAGGCCCCAATTACTATTGTTTGTACCCCTAAAAGGCTAGGAGTAGGGGGAGTATGGAACAGGCAGCACCCTCAAACCTTCAGAAGTATGAGATGAACCCCAACAACTTGGAAAGGTGGATCTCTCTCACACGTACCAACACAGACTATCCCCCAATTTAACTGATCCCCAAAGGTTTTTGATTAAATAGCGGAATAGAAAATATGATCCCAAAAAAGTGTATGTATATCACACGTACACAACCACACTAGGCCCCAATTACTATTGTTTGTACCCCTAAAAGGCTAGGAGTAGGGGGAGTATGGAACAGGCAGCACCCTCAAACCTTCAGAAGTATGAGATGAACCTCAACAACTTGGAAAGGTGGATCTCTCTCACACGTACCAACACAGACTATCCCCCAATTTAACTGATCCCCAAAGGTTTTTGATTAAATAGCGGAATAGAAAATATGATCCCAAAAAAGTGTATGTATATCACACGTACACAACCACACTAGGCCCCAATTACTATTGTTTGTACCCCTAAAAGGCTAGGAGTAGGGGGAGTATGGAACAGGCAGCACCTTCAAACCTTCAGAAGTATGAGATGAACCCCAACAACTTGGAAAGGTGGATCTCTCTCACACGTACCAACACAGACTATCCCCCAATTTAACTGATCCCCAAAGGTTTTTGATTAAATAGCGGAATAGAAAATATGATCCCAAAAAAGTGTATGTATATCACACATACACAACCACACTAGGCCCCAATTACTATTGTTTGTACCCCTAAAAGGCTAGGAGTAGGGGGAGTATGGAACAGGCAGCACCCTCAAACCTTCAGAAGTATGAGATGAACCCCAACAACTTGGAAAGGTGGATCTCTCTCACACGTACCAACACAGACTATCCCCCAATTTAACTGATCCCCAAAGGTTTTTGATTAAATAGCGGAATAGAAAATATGATCCCAAAAAAGTGTATGTATATCACACGTACACAACCACACTAGGCCCCAATTACTATTGTTTGTACCCCTAAAAGGCTAGGAGTAGGGGGAGTATGGAACAGGCAGCACCCTCAAACCTTCAGAAGTATGAGATGAACCCCAACAACTTGGAAAGGTGGATCTCTCTCACACGTACCAACACAGACTATCCCCCAATTTAACTGATCCCCAAAGGTTTTTGATTAAATAGCGGAATAGAAAATATGATCCCAAAAAAGTGTATGTATATCACACGTACACAACCACACTAGGCCCCAATTACTATTGTTTGTACCCCTAAAAGGCTAGGAGTAGGGGGAGTATGGAACAGGCAGCACCCTCAAACCTTCAGAAGTATGAGATGAACCCCAACAACTTGGAAAGGTGGATCTCTCTCACACGTACCAACACAGACTATCCCCCAATTTAACTGATCCCCAAAGGTTTTTGATTAAATAGCGGAATAGAAAATATGATCCCAAAAAAGTGTATGTATATCACACGTACACAACCACACTAGGCCCCAATTACTATTGTTTGTACCCCTAAAAGGCTAGGAGTAGGGGGAGTATGGAACAGGCAGCACCCTCAAACCTTCAGAAGTATGAGATGAACCCCAACAACTTGGAAAGGTGGATCTCTCTCACACGTACCAACACAGACTATCCCCCAATTTAACTGATCCCCAAAGGTTTTTGATTAAATAGCGGAATAGAAAATATGATCCCAAAAAAGTGTATGTATATCACACGTACACAACCACACTAGGCCCCAATTACTATTGTTTGTACCCCTAAAAGGCTAGGAGTAGGGGGAGTATGGAACAGGCAGCACCCTCAAACCTTCAGAAGTATGAGATGAACCCCAACAACTTGGAAAGGTGGATCTCTCTCACACGTACCAACACAGACTATCCCCCAATTTAACTGATCCCCAAAGGTTTTTGATTAAATAGCGGAATAGAAAATATGATCCCAAAAAAGTGTATGTATATCACACGTACACAACCACACTAGGCCCCAATTACTATTGTTTGTACCCCTAAAAGGCTAGGAGTAGGGGGAGTATGGAACAGGCAGCACCCTCAAACCTTCAGAAGTATGAGATGAACCCCAACAACTTGGAAAGGTGGATCTCTCTCACACGTACCAACACAGACTATCCCCCAATTTAACTGATCCCCAAAGGTTTTTGATTAAATAGCGGAATAGAAAATATGATCCCAAAAAAGTGTATGTATATCACACGTACACAACCACACTAGGCCCCAATTACTATTGTTTGTACCCCTAAAAGGCTAGGAGTAGGGGGAGTATGGAACAGGCAGCACCCTCAAACCTTCAGAAGTATGAGATGAACCCCAACAACTTGGAAAGGTGGATCTCTCTCACACGTACCAACACAGACTATCCCCCAATTTAACTGATCCCCAAAGGTTTTTGATTAAATAGCGGAATAGAAAATATGATCCCAAAAAAGTGTATGTATATCACACGTACACAACCACACTAGGCCCCAATTACTATTGTTTGTACCCCTAAAAGGCTAGATGAGGAGTAGGGGGAGTATGGAACAGGCAGCACCCTCAAACCTTCAGTATGAGATTGTGTTCACTGTACCCCACAAAGATTGAGTTCACTGCACCCCACAATGATTGTGTTCACTGCACCCCACAAAGATTGTGTTCACTGCACCTCACAAAGATTGTGTTCACTGTACCCCCCAAAGATTGTGTTCACTGCACCCCACAAAGATTCTGTTCACTGTACCCCACAAAGATTGTGTTCACTGCACCCCAAAAAGATTGTGTTCACTGCACCCCAAAAAGGATGTTGTTCACTGCACCCCAAAAAGGATGTTGTTCACTCCACCCCAAAAAGATTGTGTTCACTGCACCCCACAAAGATTGTGTTCACTGCACCCCAAAAAGATTGTGTTCACTGCACCCCAAAAATGATTTTGTTCACTGCACCCCAAAAAGGATTTTGTTCACTGCACCCCAAAAAGGATGTTGTTCACTCCACCCCAAAAAGATTGTGTTCACTGCACCCCAAAAAGATTGTGTTCACTGCACCCCACAAAGGATTTTGTTCACTGCACCCCAAAAAGATTGTGTTCACTGCACCCCAAAAAGGATGTTGTTCACTGCACCCCAAAAAGGATTTTGTTCACTGCACCCCAAAAAGGATTTTGTTCACTGCACCCCAAAAAGGATTTTGTTCACTGCACCCCACAAAGATTGTGTTCACTGCACACCAAAAAGGATTGTGTTCACTGCACCCCAAAAAGATTTTGTTCACTGCACCCCAAAAAGATTGTGTTCACTGCAGCCCAAAAAGATTGTGTTCACTGCAGCCCAAAAAGATTGTGTTCACTGCAGCCCAAAAAGATTGTGTTCACTGCAGCCCAAAAAGATTGTGTTCACTGCAGCCCAAAAAGATTGTGTTCACTGCAGCTCACACACAGAAAAATGGATGTGGATCACTGACACCTGCCTATCTCCAATCCCACACCACACAGCAATATCGATTGTAGTTTGTAGAACACAGTTTCCCTAAAATTCAGCAGACTCTGTCCCTAACAGGATTGAGAAGAGATCGTAGATCAGGATTGAGTGCAGACCCCACCCCCCACACAGCAATATCGATTGTAGTTTGTAGAAGACACTGACCCTATATAATTCAGCAGACTCTATCCCTAAAATGCCTACAACTCGCCCTGCCTAAACACTCCGACCTGTCCCTCAATTCTATCCGGACACAAATGGTTTTTTCCTGCCTATCTTTCCCTAATCAGCAGCCAGCACGTTGATGTGTGCTCTGTCCCTGAATCTAAGCAGCATAATGACGCCGCTGCGGCTGCCTCGAACTTATAAAGACTTGGTCACATGCTTCAGACGGCCAATCACAGCTACTGAGACATTTGCAGGCATGGCTGGGATGGCTTAAGGCACACCAGTTAAACGATTGTTGATTGGCTGTTGAAAGCCCGCCATGAAAAGAGCGCCAAAGCATGCAAAACCCGGAAATAAAACGACCGAACACGGATTTTTACCCGAACATACAGTAAAGTGTCCGTGTCCGTGTTCGGGTACAAAAAATCCAATTATTCGGTACGAACACGAATAATACAGTCCGTGTTCGCTCAACACTAATAGTGACTGCTGCACTGTTACTCCTAGATAGCGAAAAGGTATTGACAATTTTTAATGGGCATGAGGACGGAAGGGATATCAGAGTGTCGGGATCCAATGGGAAGAGAGGAGACTTTTCCCAATTCACCAAAAACCCTGAGAAATTACCGAACATTTGGATAGTCTGTAATAACCTATCTAGGGAGGATTGAGAGTCAGCTAGATAAATTAGCATGTCGTCAGCATATAGGGACACTTTTTCCTCAAGCCCATTAATTACCAAACCGATAATATCGGCGTTGACCCTTATCAATTCAGCCAAGGGCTCTATCGCCATAGCAAAAAATAGTGGTGACAGGGGTCATCCCTGTTTAGTGCCTCTCGCTATGGGGAAGCGGTCCGACACATAAGTATTCACTCTCAATCTAGCCTTAGGCCTATAATACAGTAGTTGGATCCATCAAGGGAACTTGTCACCAAAGCCTAACTTTGCCATTACTTCCTGTAGATATGGCCATTCCACAGAATCAAAGGCTTTGTGAGTGTCTAAGACTAATACTATCCTACAGAGGAAATTCTGCAAAAAAAAAAATAACCCTTTTACAGTTGTATTGAAACTACAGTGACGGCGGGCAGAAATTGAAAGAAATACTCATATTGGCAGTGCAGATGTTGCTTTTTGAATATAACGGCATTAATGCAACCGTAATGACATTTGTGGAGGTAATTTGAATTCTCGCTGGTAGTAAAATAGCTGAAGGTCATATGAGTCAAGAAGTGTCGTTAGTTTATGAAATGTTTATAGCCGGTTTCTGAAGAGCTTCTCTAGCTGTTGGGCCTGAAGCAGTATGAGGATTTGGGGAAGAGTTTGTTTGGAGATATAGCAAAAATAAAGGAACATTTGGGCACTTACTGAAACCATCTGTTGATAATTAAACACTAGAAGACATTCTGTATAAATTACAAAAAAAAAATGTAATTCAGCATATGGTTTACAATTGTAGCGCAAAACATGAAAACTTGAATCCCATCACTAAAACAAATGGGCTGTAATGAATGCTGATCAATGGGAATGATCCCCAATGAAAAGTAACTTCTGATTCCACCTCTATCGCTGCACTGCAAGGGTAAAATGTTCTTTCAGGGCTGGTTCACACCACAGAAACACACTCCAGATCCAATCCAGGTGCGTTTCTTGCATGCACGCTTTCCAATGCATTTTTGATGCGTTTCTGGATGCATTCCAGGGGTTTTTTTTTTTTTCCTGTTTTTTTTGGTTGATATTCTGTCTTTATTATTTAACCACCTCAATACTGGGCACTTAAACCCCCTTCCTTCCCAGACCAATTTTCAGCTTTTAGCGCTGTTTTGGTGGTATTTGATCACCGCCAGGTTTTTTTTCTTTTTTGGTGCACAAATAAAAAAAGACCGAAAAGTTTGAAAAAAAAAAAAAAAACGTTTTTTTGTTTAGGTTATAAAATTTTGTAAATAGATATGTTTTTTTCCTGCACTGATGAGCACTGATGACACCGCACTGACAAGCACTGATGAGGAGACACTGATGGGGTGGCACTGATGTGCAGCACTGATGGGCACTGATAGGTAGCACTGATATGCAGCACTGATGGGCACTGATATGTGGCACTGATAGATTGCACTGATATGCAGCATTGGTGGGCACTGATAGGCAGCGCTGATGGGCACTGATAGGCAGCACTGATGGGCACTGATCCGCGGCACTGATGGGCACTGATAGGTGGCACTGATGGGCGGCACTGATGGGGGGCACTGATGGGCACTGATAGGCAGCACTGGTGGGCAATAATGGGCACTGGTGGGCGGCACTGATAGATGGCAATAACGGGCACTGGTGGGCAGCACTGATAGATGGCATTGGTGGGCAGCACTAATAGGGGGGCACCACTGGCAGGCTCTCTGAGCCCTGTTTGCCATCCCTGGTGGCCATGGTGGACATCCCTGGTGGTCATGGGTGGGCATCCCTGGTGGCTCTAGTGGCACCCCCTGCCCCCAGGGCTGCACTGGTAATCAATCATCTGATTACCAGCACAGACCCCCCTGTGATCAGTGAGTAATTAGAAATCGATCCTCTGCTCTTCTTCTCACTGACAGGATCTGTCAGGAGAAGAAGAGATCGAAGCCGTTACAACGGCTGTATTGACATTACATGACGGCTGTGATTGGACACAGCCGTCATGTGATCAGGAGGGCCAATCACAGGGCCCTCCTGCCTAGTCTTGTTGCTCTGTGTCCGAGGGAAACAGGCACATCGAGATTGCGCCGCTGCGCGTGCTTGCGGCGGCGCGATCTCTCTCCTTCTGAAGGATGTTCCGGAACGTCCGATCAGAAGGACGAGACTCCCACCCGGCCGTATATGTACAATGGCCTGGCTGGGAGGTGGTTAAAATACACCTGTGATAAAAAAAAAAAAATTATAGACCCCTCATTTCTTTGCAAGTGGGGAAACTTACAAAATCTACAGGGGATCAAATAATTTTTTTCCCCACTGTATATATGCATCTCAAAAAGTTAGAATATCATCAAAAATGTAATTTACTTCAGTAATCCATTTTAAAAAGTGAAACTCCAAACCTCACTAGATTGTGGAGACAGATATTCTGCCTAATTTCAAAGATCCCGGGAATACTTACTCCACCCAATCCTGGTTTAGCTATTCTCAGTCTAGGAATAGACCACTATCCACACACTATGAGACCGTTAGTCACAAATATTCTTTTAGCAGCACGCAAAGCCATTCTCAGAAAATGGAAGAAAAAATACTTAGTTCCACTCTAAACTACAAAATGTGGTATCTATCCCAAAATCAGACTTTAAAAAAATCAATCCCAAACGGGATTAGCAATTGGGCAAAGGGATGTTGAGATACCAAGGAGGCATAATGGAAAGTGTGGATGCAAAGATATATAAAAATTATCCTTTTATTATATCAGAGTAAAAAATCAATAGGCTATAATAGCATCACAGAATCAGTGATACAAAAACATTATTGTTACAACAAACATTAATAGTGCACAAGATTACAAATAGTACAACAAATCACTCATGTATAGCAAGACATATGGACCCCAAAACCCCTACGCGTTTCGACTCGAAGACCAGAACAACAGAACATTAAGGCCATACACATGAAACAAGGATAAATGTATAATGCCCTTTATGCTATGTACCACACCTGTTATTATCTCTAATGTACCTTATAAGGTACTTGTTGGACTCTCAACAGAAATTATGTGCAGTAATCTCTAGCAACCAGCCAGTGAGCGGCAATGATATGCTGCAACCTCTGGCAACCAATTGCAATTGTTGCCTGATCTGCTGCAGTAAACTGATTTTGAGTCTAGCTGCTATTTATTATATGTCTCGGGGGGCAAGAAAATGTTTGCCCAGGGTCCAATCAATATTAGAGATGGCCCTGAATCGAAGTCCCAGAGTCTGGCGGAAGGGCGGAGAGGCACAGAATGAGGTCTAGTGTGAAGTTTCCACAGTCCGTGATGATTTGAGGAGCCATGTCATCTACTGGCCTTGGTCCACTGAGTGCATACTATACTGTACCTAGACATACTTTTCAGTAAACCAACAGTTCTGTCTTAAAAACTCTTTATTTTATTGGTCTTATGTAATATTCAAATTTTCTTAGATACTGAATTCTGGCTTGTCACTAGCTGTAAACCATAATCATCAAAACTAAAAGAAAGAAATTCTTGAAATATATCACTCACTGTGTAACGCATCTATATAAAATATATGAGTTTTACTTTTTTAATTGAATTACTGAAATAAATTAACTTTTAAAATGTTAAAAATAATTAACATTTAATGAGATGCACCTGTATATATATATAGAGAGGTCCCCCACCCAGCCTACTGCTTACTGCTTTACTGCACATCTCCCCATACCCTCTCAGGAGATACAAGCTTTCACTAACGAGACATTTACTTAATGCATCCAAATCACTAATGCCTCATTTCCACTGAGCGGATTGGTTCGGGTCGGTTCGGTATGGTACGCTAATTTGAGTGTTTCCTCCATGGATTTCATGGACAGGATCAGATCTGATAGCAGCAGATGTCAGGGGACATGTGACCGCTGACATCCGCTGCCCCATAGGGGTGAATGGAGCGTCCGATCAGGTCCGCCTGAAAAACTGACAGGTGGACCTGATCCGAAGGCCCATTTGAAAGGGGCCTAATTCCAAGGCATTGGAAAACATCACATACTCCATCAATACATGACTGGTTACTTGAGGTAGAAATAGTCCATGATATGGAGAAAACTTTAGCCATGATGAATGACAAACTGATAAAATACCTTGAAATCTGAAAACCCTGGTTTATTTTCATATACTCTGATGAATATAAAGAGTTTATGATAGGAGTACTTGAACAAATACAATCTTTGCTTTCTTTTCTCTTTTTTATGATTAAAGAGTCTTTATATGAACGGACCATTATCCATTTCAGTAGCCCCATTGAACCTGAATGTTAAAAAACTGAATGCTCAAATATTTATCATAATATCAGAAAGCAATTTCAGTGACAACTCAAAGTGATACTAAAGTCTTGTGTTTTTTTTTAGCATAAACATATTATATTCATATTATATTTCCCTCCACTATGCAGTGGTTTTGCACAGAGCAGCCCAGATCCTCCTCTTCTCTGGTCCCTCACCGACACTCCTGGCCATTCCCTACCACTGAGTACCCCACAGCTAGCAGCTTTTTAAGGGGGCACCCGAGAAGAGCCACAGCTCTGTGTATCTATTCACACAGGGAGGCACAGCTCGGCCCCACCCCCTCTATCTCCTCATTGGCTCACTGACTTTGATTGACAGCAGCGGGTGCCAAAGGCAAATAATGGTGTGCAGTCATGTTGGAACAGGAAGCATGAAATTGTCTCCCCTCTTTCATGCTCCCAACTTTGTGGGAAGTTTGGGGATGGCCCCTTCCTGTTCCAACATGACTGCGCACCAGTGCACAAAAAAGGTCCATAAAGACATGGATGAGCGAGTTTGGGGTGGAGGAACTTGACTGGCCTGCACTGAGTCCTGACCTCAACCCAACAGAACACTTTTAGGATGAATTAGAGCTGGGACTGCAAGCCAGGCCTTCTCATCTAACATCAGTGTCTGACCTCACAAATGCACTTCTGGAAGAATGGTCAAACATTCCCATAGACACACTCCTAATCCTTGTGGACAGCCTTCCTAGAAGAGCTGAAGCTGTTATGGCTGCAAAGGGTGGGCCAACTCAATATTGAACCCTATAAACTAAGACTGGGGATGCCATTAACCGCCTTAGCGGTATCGGGGTAGGAATTTTCTGCTATTAGCGGTATCCCCGAGTCACGCTCGGGGTCAATGGGCAGAGCGTGCAGACAGCACAGCGGAGCGTCTCTTACCTTATCCTGGCGATCCAGCGATGAGCTCTCATTGCTGTGACCGCCAGTGAGATCTCCGCCGCTCGTCTGTCGGTAGGAGGACTTCCTGGTTCCGTTCCCTGCAGCAGCAATGCTGCATGGGAGCGGAACTAGGGAGGGAAATTCAAAAAAAAAAAAAAAGAAAAACGTTGCACAAAACACATAACACATTTTATATTATATATATGCATATATATATATATGCATATATATATATATATATATATATATATATATATATATATATATATGCATATATATATATATATATATATATATATATATATATATATATATATATATATATATACCTATATACACACACACACATATATATATATATCTATATACACACATATATATATATATATATAAAATTATATTATTGATTCGATTATAATTCATGCGTATATATATATATATATATATATACACACACATATATATATATATCTATATACACACATATATATATATATATATATATATATATATACACATATATATATAATATGTAACGCATGAATTATAATCTAATCAATAATATAATTTTATTATATATATTATATATTAAATAATAAAATAATATTATTGATTCGATTATAATTCACTTGTTTGTGTTTCAAATTTATCACATCTGGGATGTCTACTAGGGACTTGTTTTGGTCAGGTTTAAGTCAGTAATTACTAAGAATTGTAGGCCTATAATACATAACGCCAAATTTCCATGAAAAGAATTGTACCGCTTTTGGAACAGAATTCCTGACAGAATCATACCGCCAGGGAGGTTAAAGTTCATGTGCGTGTAAAGGCAGGCATCCCAATACTTTTGATAATATAGTGTATATCTTTGTTGGAAAATGTTATCCTTTGGTAGTGTTATATATTTTGTAATACTCAATAAAATGTGATTGTTATAAAAAAAATAAAAAAATTAGAGAGTTCCCCTCACTTACTGTCTAGTGAAAAGGTTGTCCCAGGGAGAGTGAGTACGGTAAGTGGAAATTTCTACTGCGTAATGACCGGGGGTTCTACGACTTCCCTACTCTATCCAAAGGGAAAACAACCGTTTATGGTATAGATACACTTTATATCATGCAAGTCATGTTTTCTATAATGCACAGCAGAGTGGATATCTGAATGGCTCTCGCGGATGTTTATGATGGTTTTCTGTTTCCCCCGGTTTCCTTTTTGCTATCTGGCTGTGTTGTAGTGCTGGAAACCACTCGGATATGCAGACCTAATTATGTTCTCTGGGCATTTATCAATTATTTGTTAAGAAACACAATGTGCTATCAATTCCGTTCTCATTATGAGTTTCCGTATTATCATTTTCTTACCTTGACACATATAATTGAGAATTCTTGAAGTGTGATGATTGGCCATTAGATTATGGCTGCTCCAGGGGACAGAAAATGAATTTGTAGTGTTTAACCCTTACTGCCACTGATGTAAGGGGGGATTCACACACTCAGCTGCTTCAGGGTGTAAATTTGATAAGGATATGGCTGGCTGCTAGATGGAAGCGATTGTGAAGCTGTATAGCTTTCCAACTAATTCCTCACACCCCCCAATACATTAGTACCGGTGCGTCCCCCTCATGTTTCCAAGGCTCTGCGCTCCCACCTGTAGACCTGGGATCCCCATGGCGGGTGCCTCTGGGTAGAGAGCAGGACAACCAGCCAATGTCCTGTAGGCCACCCCCTAAGGAGCCGCAAGCAAACTGGGATTCCCCACCCTGCACAGCCAGGCACACTGAATCTTCACAGGAACACTTGAGTCAGAGTCTGTGGCTTTGGTTTTTTTTTTTGTTTTATTGAGGGTAATAACTTGGATAGGAATAGGAGATTATGGGATGCCCATTTGACTTTAACAACAAACTTCAGGGACAACTCTTCCTATATACAGTCTCTATATACATCTCCTCTTCTTCCTCCAGCAATCACTTGCTTGCAGAACCCAACTGGTACACTGTGAATATCTGACAGTCACTCGGTCAGATTAAAGCAATAACCCATTACAGGCAGGAACCCGAGGCCCCCTTGGTTGTGTAGCAGAATATCAGTGTCCAGCTTGCATCAGTCCTATGGCTACTGCTCCCAGCACCACCTCTTCAAGCCCTGCCAACCGGCCTGGCAGCAGCTGCCGCTTTCACTAGCCCTCCAGGCTAACTTCTCCCGACAGCCCTCCAGACCGACACTCACCAGCCCAGCCGGCTGACTCTCAGGAGATCTCCCAGATGTTCTCAGCTGCTCCTGCTGTTCTCTCTCCTTGTTTCTGTGCCTCCAGGAAGGGCTTCCTCCTAGGGTTGCCACCTTATCCCTTTAAAACCAAACACATATAAGGCACCACAGATAAGGCACCAAGTGAGTTTAATTACCACCTTAATCAGCCATAGAACCTGTGAAATTAATATGTGTTTGGTTTTAAAGGGATGAGGTGGCAACCCTACTTCCTCTGTGTGTTTAGGCAGGATTATTCTAGGACCGGAGTCTCACATCCGAGGTCGCCCCCCCCCCCCGGACTGCAGGGCACCCTCAAGGGCCACAGACAGCCTCCTCAGCACTCCAATGCTGGAGTGCCCAATTTCCACTCCAGCAGTTTCTATGGATAGCAGTTCAACATCAGGGGTGGAAATGACCCCTGATGTCACATTAAAGAGCACCTGTCACAACAAAATATGTTCTCAACCTTTTTTTTAATCAAGGCACCTTTTAGCATTGTGAAAAATCCTAGGGCACACCAGTCTGAGGGTTTGTTCACACCAGAAGGTGCATCTTACCATGCACACTTTTTTGCACGTTCCCGCACATTACGTTTTTTAATGGGCTGCTCTATGAGTATAAAAGAGGTAAAAAAAGGCACAGGCATGTTTTTTAACATTGAGCCGCACCAAAGTGGGTAGTGGGGAACGAATACATGCACATTTGCTAGTGCATTTTTGTGTGGGGTGCAGGAAAATGTATGGTTTCACACACTCTACTGCACTGCACCTGGTGTAAACCTACTTGCATAGGCGTGCGCACAGGGTGTGCCAGGTGTGCCTAGGCACCCCATAGTTGCCAACTGTCTTGAATGACATGCACATTATCGGAACAAATCTCCTACCTCCTCCCCTAGCAGTTTCAGGCGCTCCTGGCTCTCAGGAGGATTGCAGGAACACCCCCAAGATGGATCCTGCCTCCCCCTTGCTTTCTTCTAGTACTGCATCTAAGTTTAAGTGGGCGGAATGGGGATGTGCCTGGCCTTGGAGATTTCGCCTGGCCTGGTGGGGTGCCACATGTGCACTGAGCAGAAGAAGTCAGAGGGAGTGTGTGCTAAAATGATTTACAGTATATATATATATATATATATATATATATATATATATATATACACACAAACACAAATGTTTGTTTGAGCTGTGGAGTGCACACCCTAATGCAATAGACTGCGCACACCTATGCCTACTTGCACAACCCCCCCCCCCCCCAAATCTCCTCTCCTTGCAGAAATGCCCCCCCAATCCCTCCTCCTAGCACAACACCTCTCATCCTAAGTACAATTGTTTGTTACCATACTATTATCTGCTATCACAAATCTTCACCACCCCAAAACTTACAGGGAATTGGCTACTTGAGTTGTGACAGCCGTGGAGAAGAGGAGAGAGACAGGGGGAGGGGTGGACTGTGCTCTGTGCCTCTATACAGGAGGTAACCCAGAGCGCTCTCAGATCGGGACTGTCCAGGGTTTGATTACCCTCTACCCACAATTTCTGCTGCTGGGATAGGAACAGTGTAAGGAGGAGATAGGAGGAGGTAATCAAGCCCTGTACAGTCTGATCAGAGAGCGATCCTGTGCGACTCCTGTGTACAGTCAGGAGGGAGAGAGCAGAGCCTGTACCTCCCCCCAGCTCTCCCCTACTCTCTGCTGTTGTCACTACGTCTGTTGGCAACCCAGCAAGCTGTGCTGGCACCCTACATGTCCTTAGCAAATGATGACATAATCAGTTTGGAAGGATACGGGCAGGAGGCCTGCACAGTCAACAGCAGTATTGACAGCAACAGAGAAGAAGGGCTTTGCTATCTCCCTCCTGTCTGTACTCATGAGTTAACACACAATGCAAATAAATGTCACCAACACACCAAGGATTCTTCAAACAGGTTTAAAGCTTTATTTCATAGTCACATGGTACATACAAAGGCAACGTTTCGGGGCCAATAAGGGCCCTGCATGGCCCAGAAAACATTGCCTTTGTATGTAGCATGTGACCATGAAATAAAGCTTTGGACCCGTTTGAGGAATCTTTGGTGTGCTGGTGACATTTCTTAGCAGTGAGTGTCTACGGTTTCAAGGCTGTGGTCACTGCAGCACCCACCAATACTGAACAGCCATCTTCAGGAATGTGTGCATTGGGAATATGGGGATTGGACAGGAGTTAACACAGGACCACTCAGATCGGACTGTGCAGGAAGTTTTTTGTCCTTTTACCGCAGCCACCCTGAGGACTCTTTGGGGAACCCTGGTTGAAGACTTTTGGTCCCCTATATGATAAAAATGAAAGTTACACCCAAGCACCTAACCCCCCTCTAAAAAATTTTGAGCCACACCCCCCCCCTCCCTGCCCCTACATACTGTACATGCACATAGAAATGTAAACACATGCATTGGAAGTGCCTACTTACAAAAACATTATTTCCGCTACACATGTTACATAATTTCATGCATGCCAAAGAGCAATTATTGATGGCTATTGGCTAATGCTAAACTGATGATCTGTAGGGACTTTTTTTATCACCTATGGAAAATATAGGGTACCAAAGTTTGTTGTTTTTTCACAAGTGAGCACAATTTTAAGCCTTGACATGTTGGGTAACTATTTAGGCAGAACAATGCCATCCTGTATATTTTACCAAAAATAGGGTAATATATTGTGTTTGAGTGCCCAAAAATAAAGTTTTTATGGAAATGGTTGTGCTGATATTGTATGACATAAAAAAAATTGGAATGTTCTGGGTTAGAGTATTGAATCCACTGGATCAGCAAGCCCACTAGTCACCCATCATCTTTAGAAGGAGAGTTCAGCCTCCATAATTCCTTTAACCTGTACGACTATTGGACACAGGAGGTTCAGTGTTGGGATATAGAAGGATATAGGGTCTGGGATTAAAAGTACCATTTCAGTCTTTGCAGATGACACCAAGCTTTGCAGTAGAATACCTTCCTTACAGGTTGTCTTCAACTTACAAGCCGACCTCAATGCATTGTTTCATTGGGCAACAATGTGGCAAATGAAGGTTTAATGTTGATACGTGTAAAGTTATGCACTTGGGGGCTAAGATTATACATGCATCATACATACTAAGGGGAGTAGAACTGGGGAATCCATAGCGGAGAAGGATCTGGGTGTTCTGGTTGATCATAAGCTTAATAATAGCATGCAATGCCAAGCTGCGGTTTCCAAAGCAAGAAAAGTCCTTTCTTGTATTAGGAGAGGTATGGACTCCAGAGAGAGAGATATCATTTTGCCCCTGTACAAATCATTAGTAAGACCTCATCTGGAAAATGCAGTTCAGTTTTGGGCACCAGTTCTCAAAAAGGATATCGGGGAACTGAAGAAAGTGCAGAGAAGGGCAACCAAACTGATAAGAGGCATGGAGGAGCTCAGCTATGAGGAAGGATTAGAGGAACTGAATTTATTCTCTCTTGAGAAGAGGAGATTAAGGGGGGATATGATCAACATGTATAAATACATAAGGGGTCCATATAGTGAACTTGGTGTTGAGTTATTCACATTAAGGTCATTACAGAGGACAAGGGGGCACTTTTTACATGTAGAGGCAAAGAGATTTTGTCTCCAAATACGGAAAGGTTTCTTCACAGTAGGAACTGTGAAAATGTGGAATAGACTCCCTCCAGAGGTGGTCCTGGCCAGCTCAGTAGATTGCTTTAAAAAATTATTTCCTAAATGTACATATTATAACTGGATACTAATATTTATAGGTAAAGTTGATCCAGGGAATATCTGATTGCCTCAGGGGGGATCAGGAAGGAATTTTTTCCCCTGCTGTAGCAAATTGGATCATGCTTTGCTGGGGTTTTTCGCCTTCCTCTGGATCAACTGTGGGTATAATATTGTGTATATGGGTTGTATGGTTGTGTTTTTTTTTTTATTATTATTATTGGTTGAGCTAGATGGACTTCTGTCTTTTTTCAACCTGACAAAAAAAGTAACTATGTAACAGAAATGTAACTAGCTGGCATGGATGACTCCACTGTACACATCACCATGGCTCTATGTTCTGCCTAGAAGGGAGAAAAACAGGAAAACAGAACTGAGGAAACTGTAAGCAGAACAGAATCTAATATTAGGGTACGATTACAATAGCTTACAAAGGAAATTGTTTAAAAGAAAGATATTTGTTCACAATGACTATTCAACACTAAAGAACAGACAATGTGCAATTCTGTTCTGTATTTCTACAAAGGAATCGCAAAGCACAATAGTAATTACTAGATAACGTTTCATCGATGGCTTTGAATGAAGACGTATCCTTCTTAATGCTCGTTTCACGTTTCTGTTACATTAAAAGACAACTCATTGTTTTCATTAAGCGGGGTGTGGTACAGTAACTCAGAGCCAACATTGCGCCCAATGTGATTCATTGAGGTTTAACTTAGCTTTTATTTATTGCTTTTGCAACAGAGTTTCCAAACCTCTGTCATATCGGGATCCATACTCAACTCAAATATTTTTGATATAATTATGTTTTTATAAGTCATATACTGTATACGGTCATTATTAATTTTTTTGGATTTAGTGTGCCCCTCTTTGACATACATAGTCCATGTAGACACACTCCTATAGTTTTGGTTTTTAAGAAAAAAATTTAATAAGGTTGAGAATAGTTGTATGAAACAAACAAAGATAAAATTCCCAGTTCAATTTGCCAACCAGTCTGCTTACCAACCAAATTGGCCTGTCTAACAGTTTGCGTCAATACAGGGGTTTAGTTAGCACACATTTGCAAACGCATGTGAAAGCTGCAGGGCCACGTCAAGGCTCCCTGTTACCTGCAGTCCTAACTATAATGAATTTTAAAGAGTCTCCACATTTTCTTTGAGAATAGTTGTAACCTGGGGGAGTTTTACAAGGAGGATATGTATTTATTGGATTGGATCTAGTATAATAGATTAGGCATCCATGAAGTGTATAGGTATGTATGTATTATGAGTATATTTTATATATAAACAGGGAGTCTTTTCAAATAGTATTAAAATATAACTTATTTGTATTAATATTTTAAATATGTAATTGCTTAGTGTACCTGATATTAGTATTTATCTTTTTAATCATTTTTTGGGGATTGATGGCTCCTGCTCTTATATAGAAAGGGAACTGAAAATAGATTATTTATTAGACTATTTATTTGATATTTATATTTTTTTAAATATCCAATATTACAATATATGATGATGCTAAATAATGCAATAAATAAAGTGCTCAAAACGTATTCTTCAATTTGCAATAAATAAATGAAGAAATATATATATAAATTCATATTATTATAGGCAATAAATAAATAAATGGATAAATGGTGAGATTTCATATATATACAAAAATGTCAGAGGAAGAGCCCATAAAGCAAGAAAAAAACTCTTTTTTCTTGCTGTATGGGCTCTTCCTTGAAAGTTTTTGTGAATATATGAAATGTCACCAGTTATTCGTCTATTTATTTATTGCACATATGAATTTTTATATATATACTGTATATATACATATATATCTTAATTTATTTAATGCACATATTAATATGAATTTATATATATATGCATTTATTTATTGAAAATTGAAATATAATTTTGGAGCCCTTTATTTACTGCATTATTATTTTGCACCATATATTGTGATGTTGGATGTAACGCTACACTGTTTGGTTTGTAAATCGAAGTATTGTGTTAGCTGCTTATTTTTGGATTTATTAGGGCCGTAGCGCAATTGTTTTTCTATATCTTTATATTTTTATATATTTTTATATATATATATATATATATATACACTGTATATATATATATCAACCCATTCTACATTCAGCCATTCACTTATGCGATGTGGGAACCAGCGCGATTCTAGTGCAGGTTCCCACATCGCATATCCCCTGCGGCAGTTCACATTGCCCTCTGTGAACCGCTGCAGGTGTCAAAACAAAGTTAATGACATCCACAGATCCATTCGCAGATCGCAGTGCAAACTGTGAATTCGGACAGGAATCAGATCGCATAGGTGTGAACAACCATGCCATCCAATTCGAGTGCAGGGAAAAAAAAGGTTCCTGCACCTTTTTCATGTGAATCCAATGCGAGTTTGCATTTGCACAGAAATCACATGTGATCTGCACAGCAATGCGGTGCAAATTACATATGATGTCTGACATCGCATACGTATGTGTGAACCCAGGATAAATGACTCACTCATCTGACTTGTAATTTAATATACTTAGGCTTGGTTCACATATATGCGATTTCCCTGCAGCTACGTTTGCTCATGGACAGCAGCTTATTTATGTTTATACTTGTGGCTTTATGTGGCACACACCCAGCATGTCCGTTCTCTGGAAGTTGCAGTTATAATGAATTTATCAGAGGAAGAGCCAGACAGCATGCATTTAAAGCAAAAACAGTTTAGCTCCAAATATGTGTCAAACAAAATAAATCAGCACAGTTCCACAGCTCCGTGGAAAGGTTTAATTAATATTGATGTTGAAATTATCCCAATGTCAAAGTGTCCATGAAACAATTCTGGTGAATGGACAGTACAATCTTACAATCTGTGATCAATCTCCATGTACATGTCAAAAGTCCACCAGAAATACGTTATGACGTCACTTTAGGCTATGCCCTATACATTTATTCATGCAATGACGTCATCAGGGGCATCAGACAGCATGTGTGAAGTCTCCAGTGGGCCAGTGATCTGACAGCAGTGCCTGTACACGGAGTGACCCCATGGGAGAGCGAGAGCCAGAGAACCAGGGTGCTGCAAGGCCGAGTGGGATACCGCACCGGTCTATTGACGTCTTTGTTTTTAATCTGGTAATGTGTATAATGCTACTTTTTAAAAAAGTATTCTTTGGATGGCATCACACTATGTCAGGGATCCTCAAACTACGGCCCTCCAGCTGTTGCGGAACTACACATCCCATGAGTCATTGTAAAACTCTGACATTCACAGACATGATGGGAATCATAATTCCTGAACAACTGGAGGGTCATAGTTTGAAGACCCCTGCACTATGTGGATGTTTCTGTTTCATTTGGATAGTTGCCAGAGAGTTTAAAACATTGCATCCAAAGTATCAGAGTTAGGCCACGTTTTTCAGGTGGACTCAATGGGACCCTCCATGGAGCAGCAGAATTATATGGACTTGTGTCCATGTACTGTCTACCTCCAATCTGATCCAATCCGGCAAAAACAAATGGAACGGGATGCGTTCCCCCTCCGTCTACCCAGATCGTATTGGAGGGCAGTTGGGTGTACAGTGCGATAAAAAAAAGTATTTGATCCCCTGCTGATTTTGTACGTTTGCCCACTGACAAAGAAATGATCAGTCTATAATTTTAATGGTAGGTTTATTTTAACCGCTTGCCGACTGCGCACAGTATATTTACTGCGGCAGTCGGCCCCGGCCAGGCAGAGTGACGTAGGTCTACGTCGCTCGCCTGTCACTCCTTCCAGAGCCAATAGCGGGCGGGCGCGCGCCCGCCGAGGCGCGCGCCTGCCTCGGCTCGTTCACGGAGGAGTGCGGGAGTGTGACTGGCGGACCCGATCGCCGCTACAGCGGGAGAAAGACAGAGCGGCTTGTGTAAACAAGCCACCTGTCAGTTCTCCCTGTGTAAAAGTGAAGATCAAACAGTTCTACTATGTAGAACTGTTGATCTTTGTTTTTACACTAGTAGACCTGTCCCTGCACAGTTAGAATCACGCCCCTAGGACACACTTAACCCCTCCCTGTCCAATACTGTTAACCCCTTCCCTGCCAGTGTCATTTTTGCAGTAACAGTGCATATATATAGCACTGATTACTGCAGTAATGTCACTGGTACCCCCAAAAGTGTCAAAAATGTCAGTCAAGGGTCCGATCTGTCCGCCGCAATGTCGCAGTACCGCAAAAAAAATCGCAGATCGCCGCCATTACTCGTTAAAAAAAAAAACACCAAAAATGACAAAAATCTTTCCCTTTGTTAGTAAACGCGATAACTTTTGCGCAAACCAATCAAAATACGCTTTTTGCGATTTTTTTTACCAAACATAGGTAGCGTAAAACAAATTGGCCGAAAATTTTAAAAAATTTTGATTTTTACATTTTTTTTTGGGGGAATTTCATATAAAAAAAAGTGAAAAATATTGTTGTTTTTGCAAAAATTACGCTCTTTTTTTGTTTATAGCGCGTGATCAAAAAATCGCACAGGTGATCAAATACCACCAAAAGAAAGCTCTGTTTGTGGGAAAAAAAGGACGTGAAATTCGTTTAGGTACAGCGTCGCACGACCGCGCGATTGTCCGTTAAAGTCACGCAGTAAAAAATCGCAAAATAACCCCTGGTCTTTTAGCAGGAAAATCCTCCGGTGGTAAAGTGGTTAACAGTAAGAGACAGAATAACAACAACAATATCCAGAAAAACACATTTCAAAAAAGTTATACGTTGATTTGCATTTTAATGAGTGAAATAAGTATTTGATCCCCTATCAATCAGCAAGATTTCTGGCTCCCAGGTGTCTTCTATATGGGTAACAAGCTGAGATTAGGAGCACACTCTTAAAGGGAGTGCTCCTAATCTCAGCTTGTTACCTGTATAAAGGACACCGGTCCACAGATGCAATCAACCAGATTCCAAGCTCTCCACCATGGCCAAGACCAAAGAGCTGTCCAGGAATGTCAGGGACAAGATTGGGGGTTACAAGACCATCGCCAAGCAGCTTGGTGAGAGGATGACAACAGTTGGTGCAATTATGGAACAAACACAAAATACTTGTCAATCTCTCTCGGTCTGGGACTCCATGCAATATCTCACCTTGTGGAGTTTCAATGATCACGAGAACAGTGAGGAACCAGCCCAGAACTACACAGGAGAATCTTTGCAATGATCTCAAGGTAGCTGGGACCATAGTCACCAAGAAAACAATTGGTAACGCACTATACTGTGAAGGACTAAAATCCTGCAGCACCCGCAAGGTCCCCCTGCTCAAGAAAGCACATGTACAGGTTGAAGTTTGCAATTGAATATCTGAATGATTTAGAGGAGAATTGCGTGAAAGTGCTGGGTTAGATAAGACCCAAATCAAGCTCTTTGTCATCAACTCGCCGTGTGTGAAGGAGGAGGAAGCTGCCTATGACCCCAAGAACACCATTCCCACTGTCAAACATGGAGATGGAAACATTATGCTTTGGGGGTGTTTTTTTGCTAAGGGGACAGGACAACTTTACTGCATCAAAGGGACAATAGACGGGGCCATGTACCATCAAATCTTGGGTGAGAACCTCCTACCCTCAGCCAGGGCTTTAAAAATTGGTCATGGATGGGTATTCCAGCATGACAATGACCCAAAACACATGGCCAGGGCAACAAAGGAGTGGCTCACGAAGAAGCACTGGTGGTTCTGAAGCGGGTATTCTGTCTCTCACTGTTAAAATAAACCCACCATTAAAACTATAGACTAATCATTTCTTTGTCAGTGGGCAAATGTACAAAATCACCAGGGGATCAAATACTTTTTTCCCTCACTGTAAATGGAAAGCTGGTCTGTTTAAATCCGACTGCCCATGGAGCAGAGCGGGCTGTGTCTGTGTCCACTCTGGATAAGTGGAGCAGACACAGACCTGTCCTCAGCCTGCTCTGCTCAGTTCAGCAGGGGGTCAGATCCCCTACTGAGAAGAACAGACTCAGCCCGTGTAAATGGGGCCTTACCAGGAGAATCTGACAGCTGCACGATTGAGCTCATCCCTGGAATGTCTTATGCTTGTTTTCCATACTTGTGAGAGTTTGGCAATAAATATCGGTAAGTGTAGGTCCAAATAAGCAGTTGGGGCTACATTTTGTGCTTTTTACACTTTTTTTTGGGGGGGGGGGGGAAATAAATCTGATTTACTTATGTACAAGTGGATAAAGAAGATTTAACATTCGTTCTTGTTTTGTTGGGACTGCTTTTGGACTGTATATTTCAGTCATTCAGCATTGGACATATACACATGTGTGGTTATTGGACTTCACATCTCATCTGTGTTTTTGAGATCTATTGTATTATGAGATATTCAGTGCTTTGCAAAAGTTTTAGAAAGGTGTGAAAAAATGGTGTAAATGAAGAATGCTTTCAGAAATAGAAGTGTTAAATTGGTTGTAAAGGCCGTTTTATTTTACCTTGATGCATTCTACAAATTAAGGTAAAAAATCTGAGTGCAGCAGCCACTCCTAATACTTACCTGAGCCCCCTCCGATTCAATGATGTCCGTGAGAGCCTTGCCTATCTGGGAACTTGCACTCCTGATTGACTTTTATCCAATGAGGAGATGGAGGGGGTGGGGCTGAGCCATGGCTCTGTGTGTGAAGCCGCGGGTCAGAAGCTCGCCTGCTTGGGGGCCCTGCTTGCTGTGGGGGCACCCGGCAGAAAGGAGGAGTGCCAGTGTGGGGCCTAAGAAGAGGAGGATCGGGGCTGCTCTGTGGAAATCCATTGCACAGAACAGGTAAGTATAACATATTTGTTATTTTTTTTTATTTATTTTTTTTAAACAAGACCTTACTACCACTTTAATAGTTTGTTTCTATCAATTAACAAAATGGAAAGTAAATGAACAGAAGATAAATTCAAATAAAATCAATATTTGGTGTGACCACCCTTTGTCTTCAAACCAGCATCTAGGTAGACTTGCCCACAGATTTTGAAGAAAGTCAACAGGTAGGTTGTTCCAAACATCTTGGAGAACTTATCACAGATCTTCTGTGTATGTTGGCTGCCTCAAATTCTTCTGTCTCTTCATGTCATCTCAGACAGACACCATGATGGGATCAGGGCCCTGTGAGGGCCAAACCATCATTTCCAGGACTCTTTGTTCTTCTTTATGCTGAAGATAGTTCTTAATGACATTGGCTGTATTTTTGGGGCTGTTGTCCTGCTGCAGAATACATTTGGGGCCAATCACATGCCTTCGTTATGGTATGGTATGATGGATAGGTATTTGCCTATATTTCTCAGCATTGGGGACACCATTGATCCTGACCAAATTTCCAACTCCACCATGCTTCACAGTTGCCTGCAGACATTCATTATTTTACCACTCTCCAGCCCTTCATGAACAAACTGCCTTTTGCTACAGATAACTAATTCAAATCCATCATGCCATATTTTTTTACTTTTTTTTTTTTAACCACTTGCCTACAGTGCACTTTCACCCCCTTCCTGCCCAGACCGATTTTCAGCTTTCAGCGCTCTCACACTTTGACTGAGAATTACTCAGTCATGCAACACTGTACCCATACAAAAATTGTGTCCTTTTTTTCACACAAATAGAGCTTTCTTTTGATGGTATTTGATCAATACTGGGTTTTTTATTTTTTGTGCTATAAATAAAAAAAGACTGAAAATATCGTGAAAAAACGCATTTTTCTTTTTTTCTGTCATAAAATTTTGCAAATTAGTCATTTTTCTTCACAAATTTTGGCCAAAATTTATACTGCTACTTATCTTTGGTAAAAATAACCCAAATAAGTGTATATTATTTGGTCTTTGTGAAAGTTATAGAGTCCACAAGCTATGGTGCGAATCATTGAAAATTGATCACACTTGATCACACCTGATGTACTGAAGGCCTATCTCATTTCTTGAGACACTAAAAAGTCAGGAAAGTACAAATACCCCCCAAATGACCCCTTTTTGGAAAGTAGACATTCCAAGGTATTTAATAAGGGGCATGGTGAGTTTTTTGAAGTTGTCATTTTTTCCCACAACTCTTTGCAAAATGAAGATTTTTTTTTTTTTTTTTTACAAATTGCCATATTAACAGGTTATTTCTCTCACACAGCACATGTATACTTGCAACTACACCCCAAAACACATTCTACTACTCCTCCTGAGTATGGCGATACCACATGTGTGAGACTTTTTCACAGCCTGGCCACATACAGAGGCCTAACATTCAAGTAGCCCCGTCCGGCATTCTAGGAGCACAAATTACACATATAATTTCCTGACAACCTATCGCACTTTTGAAGGCCCTGGAGCACCAGGACAATGGAAACCCCCATAAAATGACCCCATTTTGGAAAGCAAACAGCCCAACGTATAATTTTTGAGGCATAATGAGTCTTTTGAATATGTCATTTTTTTCCACAAGTTTTTGGAAAATGTGGAAAGAAAATGAAAACACATTTTTTTTTACACAAAGCTGTCCATTTATGCAATATTTCTAACACATAGCATGTACATAGCAAAAATTGCACCCCAAAATACATTCTGCTATTCCTCCTGAGTATGGCGATACCACATGTGTAACACTTTTTGACAGCCTGGCCACACACATAGGCCTAACATCCAAGTAGCGCTTTACACAAAGTTGTCCATTTATCCACTTTAAGACTGGGCCTATTTTTGACACTTGGTGTTTACAAGCTAAAATCATTTTTTTTGCTAGAAAATTACTTGGAACCCCCAAACATTATATATTTTTTTTTAGCAGAGACCCTAGAGAATAAAATGGAGATCGTTGCAATATTTTTTATCACACCATATTTGCGCAGCAGTCTTCCAGATGCGATTTTTTTGAAAAAAATTCACTTTTTTGAATTAAAAAATAAGAAAACAGTAAATTTAGCACAATTTTTTTCCATAATGTGAAAGATAATGTTACGCCGAGTAATTAGATACCCAACATGTCATGCTTCAAAATTGCGCATGCTCACAGAATGGCGCCAAACATTGGTACTTAAAAATCCCCATAGGCAACATTTTAAAAATTTCTGCAGGTTACTAGCTTAGAGTTACAGAGGAGGTCTAGGGCTCAAATTATTGCTCTCGCTCTAACGATCGCGGCGATACCTCACATGTATGGTTTGAACACCGTTTACATATGTGGGCGGGACTTGCGTATGCGTTTGCTTCTGCGCGCGAGCTAACGGGGACAGGGCGCTTTAATTTTTTTTTTTTTTTTTCCTATTTATTTTATTTATTATTTTTTTATTTTTACACAGTTTAAAAAAAAAAAAATGTTTTGATCATTTTTATTCCTATTACAAGGAATGTAAACATCCCTTGTAATAGAAATAGGCATGACAGGTCCTCTTTATTGTGAGATCTGGGGTCAAAAAGACCTCACACCTCACAACTACACTAAAAAAGAAAAGAAAAAAAAAAAATTGTTGAAAGAGGAAAAAAAAAAAAGCAAAAAAAAAAGCGGCCCTTTAAACCGGTTGCTAGGCAACGTCTTTTGACGTAGCTCCGGTCCTCCAAGACCATAGAGTTGAGTGAGGGCCATCTTGCCCTCACTCGACTTCCTGTCTCTGAGGATCCGGGACCGGATAGTTTTCCCCGCTGCCGGCGGGTCCGGTAAGCTGGGAAAACGTCTGGGACGCGGCAGGAGGGGGGGGGGCACCTCTTCCCCTGCACCGTAAGGGTAATTCCGCGGCGAATCCGCCACTGGGACCACCCTTATCTGAAAGCCGACCGCCCGCCGTTTCAAAAAATACCGGGGTTATGGGGGCTATCTGCTGCCATAACCCCAGTATTTAGCTTTTAATGGCCGACGCATATAGTCGTTAGGCGGTCAGTAAGTGATTGCATGCATATGGCAAACAGGTGACGATGACTGATGGGGTGACAGGTGACGATGACTGATGGGGTGACAGGTGACAATGACTGATGGGGTGACAGGTGACAATGACTTATGGGGTGACAGGTGACGATGACTGATGGGGTGACAGGTGACGATGACTGATGGGGTGACAGGTGATGATGACTGATGAGGTGACAGGTGACGATGATTGATGAGGTGACAAGTGACGATGATTGATGGGGTGACAGATGACAATCACTGACGGGGTGACAGGTGACGATGATTGATGGGGTGACAAGTGACGATCACTGATGGGGTGTCAAGTGACGATGATTGATAGGGTGACAGATGACGATGACTGATGGGGTGACAGGTGACAATGACTGATGAGGGTGACAGGTGACGGTGATTGATGGGGTGACAGGTGACAGGCGATGGTCACTGATGGGTGACAGGTGACGGGCAATGGTGCACGGCGGTACTGATGGCAGTCTCTGGTGACCGGTGAACTTTAGGCTATGTTCACATGTGAGCGTAGCGATCGCGGGCAGAATCACTGCGATTCCGCCCGTGATCCAGAAATCATTGCAAATTGCGGGGCGCCTGTGCGTTGCCCGTGATTTGCAATAGCACCCCAAACGCTGTGCGATGTTGCTGCGATTTCTGCCTGCCGAATCGCGGTAACATCACGCAAACAACGCATGACGCCCCAAAGAAGCTCTTGTACCTTTTTTGGGCGTCATGCGTTGTTTGCGCAATGTTACCGCGATTCGGCAGGCGGAAATGGCGGCAACATTGCACAGCGTTTGGGGTGCTATTGCAAATCACGGGCAACGCACAGGCGTCCCGCAATTTGCAATGATTTCTGGATTGCGGGCAGAATCGCGGTGATTCTGCCCGCGATCGCTGCGCTCACATGTGAACGTTATGGGTGTCAATTTCTGGGCACTGATGAGGTGACTGTTGGGTGACAGGTGACATTGGGGGGGGCTGAGGACTGTGTGGGGGACCTTTATTTGTGTGATTTTACTTTTACAGGGGTACAGAGCAGTAACTCACTATTTCTAGCTCTTCTCCCCTCACACTGGAAACTGTATGAGGGGAGAAGAGCTAGTAACACTGAGTTACTGCTCTTTGTTTACATTTTATGATCGGCTGTGAATGGATTCACAGCCGATCACATAGTAAACAGTCACTGTCAGTGACTGTTTACTACTGCCGGTGACAGCTGTGTTCCTACGGAACACAGTGCCACCGACATGACCGCGCTGCGCGCTCCCGATCCCGCATGCGCGGTCATCTCCCGGCCGCCTCCATTGTGATCGGCTGTGTCATTGGAACACAGCCGATCACGTGGGAAACAGCCACGCCCAGTGGCTGTTTCCCCCCTGCCGGTGACGGGGGGTGTCCCGGGGACACCCCGACACCGGCAGTGCACGGTGGCACGCCCGCGATCGCGCGCCTGCCGTGCATTTCCTGGGTCACGTCATATGACGTCCGCCCAGGATAATAGCCGCACCGTCCCGCCGTCATATGACGGCGGGCGGGCGGTAAGTGGTTAAAGGAGTTTTAAAGGCAGAAGGTGGTTTATCTTAATGCATTATATGCATTAAGTTAAAAAAATCTTCTGTGTGTAGCAGCCCCCCTAATACTTATCTGAGTTACATCTCTATCCAGCGATGTCCACGAGTCCCTCGGCCATCCTGCAACTCCCCCTCCTGATTGGCTGAAACACAGCAGCGGCGCCAACGGCTCCTGCTGCTGTCAATCAAAGCCAGTTAGCCAATCAGGAGAGAGAGAGGGGGGGGGGAGAGGCCAAATTACAGCTCCGTGTCTGAATGGGTACACGGAGCTGCAGCTCGGCCTCGGGTGCCCCCATAGCAAGCTGCTTGCTGTGGGGGCACTCGACAGGAGGGAGGGGCCAGGAGCACCAAGGAGGGACGCAAGAAGAGGAGGATCTGGGCTGTTCTGTGCAGAATCACTACACTGAGGAGGTAAGTATGATATGTTTGTTATTTAAAAAAGAAAAACATGAGACTTTACAATCACTTTAACTTTTTTATCTGTCTATAGATCTAAGTTTGTCCCAAACAGGTTTGAATCCACTTATTGTTGACTGTCTCACTACCGCTGCTGGATGTCTGTTCCACACATCAACTACCCTTTTGTTAAAATAATACTTTCTAAGTGTGGGACCAGGTGAGAGCAGCGGAGTGGAAGATCAATACAGGATACTGCTGGATATCTGAGTATGCTATTGAGCATAACCAAGCAAACCAGATAAGAGCTGTTGGAAACAAAAACAGCACAGAAAGCCTAATTTCCCTAATATTATTACTATTAGAATGGGGTTTTATGGTATTTTGAAAAATAATGATGTGGTCAGAACAGGGCCATCTTACCGAATGGGCACACTGGGCAGTTGCCCGGGGGGCCCCACCTGCCCAGCGACCCAGCCCCAGCCCCAGCCAAGCATTAGTCCCGATTCCCATGTGCATCCCACCACTGAACTTAGCAGGTGGCAAGTGCCTGTTGGCCCTGCGCTGCTGTCAGGCCACTTGGGCCGTGGAGGGGGAGCCCACAACTGCAGAAATGCCTGTCCGCCTCCACGGGAACAGGCGCACAGAGGACAGTCGAGTCTGACCCCCGTCCGTGTGTGTGTTCACTGGACTCAGCCGCTGAACTGGGGAGCTGTCATTAGCCTGGCACTGCTGTACCAATAAATATCGCCTTATCGATAATTTGCATTTTTATTCTCATGGGTGATTGTGTAGGCGGAGCCCCAGTGCACTGCATTGCCCGGGGCCCTTTAATGCTCTTAAGATGGCACTGGGTCAGAAGAATTAGGGGTTCATTTCTTGGCTATATAGTGCTTTGATGGAAACTACAGCAAAGAGGAGGAAAAGAAAGGTTATTTTTAGGTATAAAGCACACATAAGCATGAAAATAAACTTCTAGTCTTGATGTTGTTAAGAAAAAGGAACGTAAAAATAAAAAGTACTGGGACTTCCCACCTTAAAAACAAGAATTGAGAATGCTGCAGTATATGGTCCGGCCGGTTGTACCATTACCCAGATCATCTCAAAGTGAATTATGTGTATTGCTGGGCAGGACAGAAGATAATAAAGGTTCACTTAAGGTTGGTTTCATAACAGCAAACAGTCTGTTTAAGCAGAATTTAACAAAGAATCGCTTTATTAATCTGAATTGGAATGTTTAGCTATAAACTATAAAGATAAAATATTACCTGGCCTAACATCCTACAGCTGCCTCACCAGACTCATCCAATGTCTTAAAAGAGAAGTTTGGGATTTTTTTTTTTTTTGTAAGAATTATACTTATCTAGGTGGATGCTGCATGTGTCCCCCACCGACTCTAAGATCAAAGACCGCTGATCGCTCGGTTCTCAGAGCTACATGAGCAGAGAGCTGCTGACTGTCAGTCATCGTTATCTGCTCCCCCCCCCCCCCCTCATTTACTGGGGCACTGGGCTGTGGAGGGGGCATGAGAGGATAGCTCAGGTGCCGGTGTTCTGCCAAAAACTCCAACTCGCCATAATCTCCAACCACGTGACTTCCGGTGACACTACAGCAATAATTAGAGATTTCGACCAGTTGGTGTTTTCACAGAACACCGGTAGCGTATACACTACACTACACAATATAATGAGTGGACATTGTTAGTCCGCTCGCTAGTAACCAACACCGTGACCGTCTTAAAGGAGGTGACAACTTTTTTCCTTCTTACCCGGTGCTCTGTCAAAACACCCAACTCATCGTGTACCATAGTGTATATGCTGCTGGTGTTCTGTGAAAACACCAACTCATTGAAATCTCCAACTATTGCTGCTGTAGAGTCACCGGAAGTGATGTGTGTAGCACCCTCCTAGGTAGGCGCTAGAAGAGAGAGTATAGTTTTGGATCTTTTCTGCTTACCAGAGAGATTGCCAGGTAAATCTATATTCTTCTCTGCCTACCAGAGAGCAGGACCTGCTAGTGAGGTCTGCTCATGGTGCTCAGGTGCAGCTCAGTTTGTCTAAAGTGTTTCACACTGGTCCAGTAGGGAGGCATATTGGACAGTGGGAGGAAACCTGACAAATAAGTACACAGCCATTTAGTACAGCCTTGGTGATTGGCAGAGGAAAGTGCATTGGGGCATGCTGGAATACTGTATAAATGCCAAAGGTACATGTGTTCGAGGTCTTTCAGTTGGAGAGCGGGGTCCTGGAGGCAGGGGGCAGCTGCCCCTCCTCTATAGAAGTTGCCATGCAGCCTCAGGTGGTCGACCTGAGGGCCTGAGAGCTCTGGTGAACTCCATGCCCAAGAGGGTTAAGGCAGTGCTGGAAAATAATGGTGGCCATACAAAATATTGACACTTTGGGCCCATTGTGCCAGGAGGGGGGGGGGGGGATTTGGACTAATAGAAAATATTTGGGGGGATTTGGGGGGGAGAAGATTTGTGCTGGGATAGAAAGTTTGAGAAGAAACAGGATTTGTGCTGGAAGGGTTGATTAAGGTTGGATTTGAGCTGGGGGTGGTATTGGAGGGTGGGGGCAAAGATTTGTGCTAGGAGGGGAGATGGGAACTGGGAGTTGGTGGAACATGTGCATTATTGTGTGGGGAGAATTTGGGCTTGAAGATGGAATTAATGTTTATTTATGTATGAGGGAATGTTTGTGTCCACTAATAATGATTTTCATGTATTTTATGTGAAAATATAGTTTTGACATTTTCGCATTGGGGGGAGGGCGTGGTGGTGGTGGCGGCCTCTGGGGGGGGGGGTGCGTGCGGGGTGGTGTTAGCAGCCCCTGGGGGGGCCCATCAGGTAGGCTGTATGAGGCCCTGTGATTTCTAACAGTGGCCCTGCACTTAACGTGAGCTGCAGTACATTATGATAATACACATTACCACAATATTATGGTGTGAACAGGGTTAGCCAGCCAAATTGTAAATTTGTTTTCTAAGAGACGGTTCACACTACCGCGACCAGAAGGTTGCCCCATGAAGGAGCGACTTTTTAGCGTGACTGTAGCGTGACTTTGAAGAGACTTAAATGATAGGCGACTTTGTCTGTGGGGAATGCCTGGGTAATCTTTTTCTTCTTCCTGGAAAGTCTGATCACAGTCGCTTGAAAATAGATAAGGATCCGACTTAGAGGCGACTCCCATTGAAGTCTATGTGCACAAGTCGGATACAAGCCGCCTTGAAGTAGTAAAGGAACCTTTTATGAACTCGGAGCGACTTCAGTAGTGCATATTAAGACGGCTCTCATTCATTTACATTGAATTTGTAATGACAAGTGACTTGGGGCGACCTGAGGTCGCACAAGTCGCGTCCCAAGTCGGAGTAGTGTGAACCTGGTCTAAATCTGTATTTTTTGCTAGAAAATGACTTATAACTCCCAAATATTATGTATATTATGTATATTTTTTTTCTGGCAGAGACACCAGGCAAAAAAAATGGCAACCATTGCAATTCACATGCAATTTTTTGGGGAAAAAATACACTTTAATAAATACAGTAAATAAAAAAATAAATAAACACAAAACTTACCCCAAATTTTTTGTAAAATATGAAAGATGATCTTATGCAAAGTAAATAGATACCTAGCATGTCATGGTTTAAAATTGTGCACACTTGTGAAATGGCGACAAACTACGGTACTTAAAAATTTCCAATAGTGACGCTTTAAACATTTTCACAGTTTACCTGTTTAGAGTTAGAGAGGAGTTCTATTGCTAGAATTATTGCTCTCGCTCTAACGATCATGGTGATACCTCACATTATAAATATTTTTAATGTACAAGGTTTGTAGCACTACCTCCTGCAGAGTCATGGAATGGCAACAAACGACAGTACTTAAAAATCTCCATAGGCGATACTTTAAACACCATTTATGTGTGTGACTTACGTATGCATTCGCTTCTGCGGATAGGGGTACTTTAATCTTTTTTTCCTTATTTATATAATATTTTATTTTTACACTGTCCCTTTAATTTTATTTTAAATCACTTTTATTCCTATTACAAAGAATGTTAACATTCTAAAAAAAATTAGATCTTTTGCTAAAAAAATAAATAAAATGTGTTTACGCCTGCCCTAAACCAGAAGTGACATCATGACCAGGGCCGGTGCTCCCACCAGGCAAACTAGGCGGCCGCCTAGGGCGCGCTGCCACCTAGGGGCACGCTGCCGGCTAGGGAGGGTGCAGCCGGCACAGCCTCCCGCTAGATCATCCAGCCTGGATGGACATCATGTGTGTTGTTCGGCTGCGGCCAGCACCACATAACGCTCCGCCAGCCCATACTGCTGCAGACCGTGTGCTGCTGAATGTCACTGTGTGGGAATTGGTTGATGTTTGCCAGGACTCGCTCCACCAATCCGAATCACGAATAGCCAGAGGCTGCTAGCAGTTCCAGGAGTCCAGGACAGGTGCTTGCCAGGCAGCACTTTCAGCCAATGAGGTGCAGTGCGCCACACATCATTGCCTCCTCCCAGTCCCACCAGGGGAGGACTGGGCCAGGGGGCAGGGGGGCAATTGCCCCCTGGGCTGCTCTAATGCTCCATAAAAAGGCTGCAGTGCTTCTGCCACAGGATTCCTGATGAAGAGAAATAAAAGATAAAAAGTCCCTTCTGCTGACCCACTGAGTGCGGGTTAAGGACAAAGACAAAGCAAAGCACAGGCCTCCCACCCCCCCCCCCCCCCAGCATGGATGGTGTAAACTGTGTCTGAGCAGAGGCCGGTTTAATGCCCAACTGGATACTCTTCTGCCCTGGCCAGCCGCAACTGAGCTGTACCAGCCCCCCCCCAACCTCCCCCCTGAGGGCCAGGTCGGGAACCCGGTAGAGAGTATCTGTAGCAGGGCTTCAGCTTGGAATGGGAGTCAGGAGAAGGATTGGGATAGTGGGAGGGGTGGGGGAGAGGGAAAAGTTGAAGGGGGGCCAAGTCGCTGCACCATGGGCCTCTGGTTTGTACTTACCCCCTGGGCCGAAAGTTGCCAGTCTGCCCCTGAGTCCCACCCACACAACAGAGCGGGCTGCAGTGAGTTAGTACCTGTCCATTCCTTCATGAAGCTGAGAAAAGAAGGTGAGGACAAAAGAAGAGAGAAGAGATAGGTCGGGGACCAGTGTGATCCCCAATATTATATCAGCAGCAGACTAGAAATATAATATATATATATATATATATATATAGGTCCCTCTCAAAAAATTAGCATATTGTGATGAAGTTCATTATTTTCTGTAATGTACTGATAAACATTAGACTTTCATATATTTTAGATTCATTACACACAACTGAAGTAGTGCAAGCCTTTTATTGTTTTAATATTGATGATTTTGGCATACAGCTCATGAAAAACCAAAATTCCTATCTCAAAAAATTAGCATATCATGAAAAGGTTCTCTAAACGAGCTATTAACCTAATCATCTGAATCAACTAATTAACTCTAAACACCTGCAAAAGATTCCTGAGGATTTTAAAAACTCCCAGCCTGGTTCATTACTCAAAACCGCAATCATGGGTAAGACTGCCGACCTGACTGCTGTCCAGAAGGCCATCATTGACACCCTCAAGCAAGAGGGTAAGACACAGAAAGAAATTTCTGAACGAATAGGCTGTTCCCAGAGTGCTGTATCAAGGCACCTCAGTGGGAAGTCTGTGGGAAGGAAAAAGTATGGCAGAAAACGCTGCACAACGAGAAGAGGTGACCGGACCCTGAGGAAGATTGTGGAGAAGGACCGATTCTAGACCTTGGGGGACCTGCGGAAGCAGTGGACTGAGTCTGGAGTAGAAACATCTGGAGCCACCGTGTACAGGCGTGTGCAGGAAATGGGCTACAGGTGCCACATTCCCCAGGTCAAGCCACTTTTGAACCAGAAACAGCGGCAGAAGCGTCTGACCTGGGCTACAGAGAAGCAGCACTGGACTGTTGCTCAGTGGTCCAAAGTACTTTTTTCGGATGAAAGCAAATTTTGCATGTCATTTGGAAATCAAGGTGCCAGAGTCTGGAGGAAGACTGGGGAGACGGAAATGCCTGAAGTCCAGTGTCAAGTACCCACAGTCAGTGATGGTCTGGGGTGCCATGTCAGCTGCTGGTGTTGGTCCACTGTGTTTTATCAAGGGCAGGGTCAATGCAGCTAGCTATCAGGAGATTTTGGAGCACTTCATGCTTCCATCTGCTGAAAAGCTTTATGGAGATGAAGATTTCATTTTTCAGCATGACCTGGCACCTGCTCACAGTGCCAAAACCACTGGTAAATGGTTTACTGGCCATGGTATTACTGTGCTCAATTGGCCTGCCAACTCTCCTGACCTGAACCCCATAGAGAATCTGTGGGATGTTGTGAAGAGAAAGTTGAGAGACGCAAGACCCAACACCCTGGATAAGCTCAAGGCCGCTATCGAAGCATCCTGGGCCTCCATAACACCTCAGCAGTGCCACAGGCTGATTGCCTCCATGCCACGCCGCATTGAAGCAGTCATTTCTGCAAAAGGATTCCCGACCAAGTATTGAGTGCATAACTGAACATAATTATTTGAAGGTTGACTTTTTTTGTATTAAAAACACTTTTCTTTTATTTGGTCGGATGAAATATGCTAATTTTTTGAGATAGGAATTTTGGTTTTTCATGAGCTGTATGCCAAAATCATCAATATTAAAACAATAAAAGGCTTGCACTACTTCAGTTGTGTGTAATGAATCTAAAATATATGAAAGTCTAATGTTTATCAGTACATTACAGAAAATAATGAACTTTATCACAATATGCTAATTTTTTGAGAGGGACCTGTATACAAAAGCAACAGCAGTGTTTTATTATAATAAAAAAACAGCAGTCTTTTAATATATTAATATATATATATATATATATATATATATATATATATATATATATATATATATATATATATAATTATGTTAAAAGACTTCTGCTTTTGTTATAGAAAAAGACTGCTGCTTTTGGATATATTAAATTACTGCTGATATTGATAATATAATATTAGGGATCACACTCGTCCCCATGTGTACTTGGAGGCTGAGAGTGACATCACTAGCAATTTTACTCCCGTCATTCCGCTGTAGGAGCCGATATAAATGCGAATTGCGTTTCTATCGTTTAAAAGACATGCTGTTGCTAAATGCAGCCATGTGTCTTTTAAAACGAAATGCAACAACTAATCGATAATGGAAATCGTTGACAACGATTCTCATAATCAATTTTTATTGATTAGTTGTAGCAGCTATATTATTAAAGATGCCCTTTATTTATATTATTAATGGGGGGGTGGGGGTGCAAGTAGCTGGTTTTGCCTAGGGCGCAAAATAGTCTAGCACCGGGCCTGGTCATGACGTTGCGCCAGGCCTCTAAGGCCATAGAGGCAATCAGAGATGATCTAGTCTCTCATTGCCTCTGTGACCAGCTGGCCACTGGCAGGATCATCTCTTGGAGGGCCAGTGAAAATGGTAAGCATGAGAAACACTGGCGAGCAGTAGGGGCAATGTCCCCTCCCGGCGTTTTGGAAAGCGGCCAGTGGCTAATAAGCCACTCGGACTACTTTCAAGAGAAAACGATCCGATGGGTAAAAAAAAAAAAGATACCGGGGTTATGGCTGGGGTGATAGCTTCAGCCATAACCCTGGTAAACCACTTGCAAACCCAAGGTATATATATGTATTGCGATCGGCAAGTGGTTACAGATGGGATCTGCTAGGCTGAGTCTCCCACTGGGCTCATCATCTCCATAGTTTCCAGCTCTTTCGCTGTTCACCTTGAAACCATCTCTTGCTACAAAATTGGTGTTGCCACCACTAAAATTGTATGACTCAATAAAAATCCATCAAAATTGTCATCCCAGGCATTGCATAGTGGGAAACAGAAGAACGGGCCTTTTACTTGTCACTGAGAAACATGATTCCTTCAGGATATGCGTTAAGCATCTATCAAAACCTGAAATATGGGCTTTAAGTAAACTAACCCTATGTTTGTTATGTTGTTACTAGCAAATGTTGGTTATTTCACTTCCATTGCTGTCTTTTAGTTACATTTCAAACTGAGGATTGGAACGTTGGACATTTCCAATATATATACGTAAGGGATAACGCCTCAAGCTAAATGTCACATAGCAAATGCAATCATGTTTGAAAGATGACTCGAATTCGTAATTACAGGCATTTCACTCTCCGTAGCCCACTCATTTCCCTCTATAATAGCCCACTTCATCTCAAGGCGCCTAAAGGCTTTGAAATGCATGACAGACCTTGGAGGAGGAATTCACTCCATATTCTGTCCTACTTCTTCCTACAGCCTCGTTTTCCAAACACTGAGATCAGTCACAGTTCACTGTCATGGTCTCTGACGCGTCCAGATACAAACTGCAAGTTTACAGCAGGATCTTCGTGGACTCATGTGCCCCTCGCCTGTGCAGTGACAGCTAAACCCTTCAGCTGCAACTTTGGTAGCTGGAGCCATGGCATGTCAAAAACAATTTGCTTCAGTAATAATGTATTTTATTATAACTTTAAAGGTGAATTCTAGACATCAAAAATCATGACATAATGCAGTTATACATTTAGACAGGGCTTTTTTTCAGCGGGAACGTGGGGGAACGCAGTTCCGGCACCTCCTATGGGTGCTGGAGGGTCTAATGATGCTGGCTGCTGGGAGATCTGTTGTTGCTGGAGGGGATCTATTTTGGCATGGCAATCTATTGTTTCTGGTGGAGGATATTTTGATACTGAGGGTTAATTGTTGCTAGAAGGGATCTACTGTTTAGGGAGGGGTCCGCTGTTGCTGGCTGCTAGAGAGTCTATTGATGTTGGCTGCTGGGAGATCTTTTGCTGCTGCTGGGGTCTATTGCTGCTGGGGGGGTCTATTGCTGCTGGCTGTGGGGGATCTATTTTATTTCTTTTCTTGTTATCATAACCTAATCCTATACATTCCAATACAAAATTATACTTGGCTCTATATTCTATAAAAGGGGCTGTACTGGAAGCTGGGTAGGGGGTGGAACCAAGGGTTAGTGCTCGGAGGTTGGAAGGGGTGGAACCAAGGGTCAGTGCTCGGAGGTTGGAAGGGGTGGAACTGAGGGTTAGTGCGCGGAGGTGGGTAGAGGGCAGAGACACAAAGTAACTTAGAAGGGGGAGTTCCTGCACCTATTCTCTGAGAAAAAAAGCCCTGCATTTCGATAATCCTTATACATATCTTTAATGTACAAGGTATGTAGCACTGCCTCTAAAAGAGCCACTGAACAGATGGGTCTTTCTCTTTTCCCGCACTCTCAGGAAACTAATGTTCAAACTCAAGCTAACGCTTGTGCACATGTGCTAGCACACAGATGAGCTCTGGCCAGTAACTGGCGTGCACTGATGCGCATGCGCATTTGTGTGTGCCAGCGAGCATTGGCATACATGGCTACGTGCATTGGTGCAAGCCTACTCACAATTAGTCCTGGGAATGATGCCAAGCTGCCTATTTAAAGAAGTCCCCCATGTGAGTTAGAATGAAAGTGGAAAAACCTATGCGCTTGACCCTAAACCAGATGTAATAGATAAAATTGAGTAGTAGATATAGGGTACAGATAGGGAACAAGGATTATTATTGAATTTATTTATTGCATTTTTCATTTTCCCTGATGTGAGTTAGTTGCTTGATGTTCTTTAGTTCTCCTGTGACCTGTGCTTCTGTGTTCCTGTTCCTGATGACTTATCTTCCAATGCTGACCCTGCTAGCTCTTGACCTTGTTCTGTGAAACCCAGAAACTGACCTCAGCTTGTCCGTGATTATGCTCTGCATGCTTTCTTGATACTTACTTTGGCCTGCTACTTGACCACGATTCTTACTGTCTAACTGTGCATTACCCGTGCTTGCTTTGACCACATCTCTGGAACTAGTGATTATCTGTATCTGCTTCTAAGTTTATTCCTGCTCAACTCTTCATACTATGCTTTCAAGGTTTTTCTCTCAGGTTCCACTGTGTGGTCTACCTGCCACAATCCTTTCCTGAGGAGTCTAACCTGCTACTTAGTTACTTGCGTCCACGCTACTTTGAGCTTGGAATCTCCTTGATTCTTACCTAGGCCTGCTACTTGACCAAGCTTACACCTACCTAACCATGCATGACCCCAGCTTGACCATGTTTCTGGTCTTAGTGATTATCTGCACCTGCTTCTGAGTGTACTACTGCTCAAGTCTTCACATTGTGCTTCCAAAGTTCTCATTTAGGGTTCCACTGTGTGGTCTGCTTACCATGATCCTTTCCTAAGGGGTCTCAGCTGCTACTCAGCTACTGGCACCCATGCTACTTTAAGTTTGGTATCTCTGTCACCACATTCAGGGCTGCTCGGACCAGAACCGCAAGGAAAGCTCTCTCATCAGCTCAGCCTCCAACTAAGGTACAAGACGCACATTGATGACCCACCCTGACCTGACCCCAAATTCTCTGACACACCAGTGGTGTAAAGTAGGCTTTATTAACAAAAAAAAGCCCTGCAGGAAGAATGTGTTTTTAAAGGCAGTAAAAAATGAATTAATGACGTCCCATATGACAAAACGCTTTGGGCGGAGCTAAACAGATTGACATCAAGCAGTGTTGGACTCTCCTGCATTAATTTGAAAAACTTTAAAGAAAACTTTAAAAACTTCAGACTGTATTACATTAACAGTGTATTAAAGCAATACAGTTAAAGCCATCTTTCCTGATGTTGTAAGGTTAACCAGTTTCCTTGCATCAGAAAGCAAGTGCGGATTTGTGCTCGTGCTCATGCTTATATTGCACATGTGTTCATTTTTCTGAGTGAAGGGGTAGTGCTAGATATACTGATCCAGTTTGTCGTATGTATACCAATTAGCACTTGGTGCCCAAAGGCCTATTTAAACTCATCTATCACTACGAGCAGTTGCTGAATGGTCTTCAGCTTGTTCATGTGTTTCCGAGACCTGATCTACCCATGTATGACCCGGCTTGCCTTTGGACCGCTTCTGCGCTTGCTCCAGCTCTGTTACCTAACTACTCTGACCCCATACTTTTTACTGGACTTGTCTTGCCTTCTAACTCTGATCTACTTTGCCCAGCTGTTGCGGACCTTGCCCTGCCTTCTGGACCTGGTTTGCCTGCTACTTGGTTCCTCACTGCCCGGTTGTTGCTGACTGCTGTTTTTCTTCTGCATCCAAGCTGCTCCTGCATCCTGTTCCGAGCACTGCGACTACCAGCTCTACCCACCTACAGAGTGGACATCACCAGTCAGCTACTATGGCACTGGTGCTGCTCCTTGCCCTTACACTCTCTGTCTCCACCTTCAGGAGTGTTGAGCGGGAGGTGCAAGAGAGGCTCCAGTCTTCACCAGGTACGTGATAGATGCATTCAAAGTTTTTACAACTTTTTAAGTTACTGATTTATATAGGGGTACAGGCAACGCTTTAAGGCCCAGTTCACACCAGAATGGCATGAAAACATGCAGCACATTCCCTATGCCTTCCTTTGTAGTGCAATTTTCAGCCCATTCAGTTGAATTGGTTGAAATCACACTGGATTGTGCAAAAAGTAGCGTACGTACTACTTTTGAAAAATCTGCCACAACAAATCACATGGTACTGTGGTACCATGCGATCTGGTGCTCGAAAATGCACGGTGTTTGGGATGCTATTAAAAATGTATTGTCACCCACAGCAGATTGCAAAGGTAGTGCCTTTTGAACGTGGTGCGGGAAACACATGCAAACCTTGTTCTGGCATGAACTGGCCCTTTAAGATAAAGCAGGTTAGAAAAAGCTTCCTTTCATACAAGAATTGAACATAAAATTACACATATTGTAAGGCAGAGCCTGTTAATATTAGTGAACAAATCAATTATTCTAAAATAACCATGTTCAGCACACTAAATTGAATGCAGCATGGGGACCATCACCATGGGGAAAATAAATATTGTTGGGAAATGTTGCTAGGGGAGAATAAATAAATAGTTACGTAATTTTGTTTTCTACACTCTGGTATAGTAAAAAAATAGATCCTTAACCATTTAATCAACAGTGCTGAGCCTATTGTTCTGTTCACCAGACTCAGAATACCCATTACAGCCCTTGGCAGCGCTCATTGGCATAGCAGAGAGCGAGCGTGTATTTTTATCAAATTATAGTATAAGAAACAGGTAAAAAGTTGAGGTTATAAGATAAATTACAGCTGGTCAGCAACATAAATATACATAGTTATATAGTTAGGCAGGTTAAAAAAAAGACACAAGTCTATCTAGTTCAACTGAAAGAAAAGAAAAAGAAAAACCTCCATCTATACAATTCTATACCCACAGTTGATCCAGAGGAAGGCAAAACACCCCCAATAAAGTGTGATCAAATTTGCTCCAACAAGAGAAAAAAAATTCCTTCCAGATCCCCGAATCCCTGAGGAAGGCACGTAGTCCCTTGTGTCGTTACGCGTAGGGGAGGGGCCAGGCGAGTATCGGTGATCGGAGGCTTACCACAGCGGCTCAAACGCTGCATCGGATCGTACAGAAACAGGTGCATGCTTGGCCATACCATTTAAACATACTCTGTATGAATAGATTGGTCCATTCAGAGTGGAATTCATTATTTTAATAAAGTCGTTTTCATCAGATGTTATTTGCACTATGGATGTCTGTTTTTTCTCCTACAGGAGAGAACAGCTGATGTTATACACCTAATATTGGGAGTCTGGTTCGAACAAGGAACAAAGGAGATTGTACATCTGAACCCTGTGAGGGTATATATGCAAATTTGGACCAAGCTTAATTGCAAAAGTCACACTCAGTGAGGTGAGCACCCACCCTTTGGGGGTCACGAGAGTGGAGGGGACGCACCTGACAAGCCGTTATTATATTTTTGTATTATAATCCATCCCTGGTGATTGGGACTGTCTGAATATTCATTTTTGGAAAGGACTCTTTACATTTGATTCTATATATGCTTCAGTGATTTAGCACCTAAGCGCATGAAGTTGCATTGTTTGATTTACTATTGTCCTATCTATGTTTTATTAATTATGTTTATTTATTTATTAATCTATATATTTCACTTAGTTCACAATTTTTGGAAGAAACCCTTCACAATTGTTTTCATATATGCTTTAGCGATTAGGCACTCATCGCACGAATTTGCATTGTTTGACATATTTTTGTCCCATCTATGATTTATTAATTATTTTACTGTATTTATATTATATTTATATATCTCACTTAACCACTTTAATACAGGGCAGTTAAACACCTTCCCGCCCAGACCAATTTTCAGCTTTCAGCGCTCTCACACTTTGAATGACAATTGCTCAGTCATGCTACACTGTAACCAAACAAAATTTTTATCATTTTTTTCACACAAATAGAGCTTTCTTTTGGTGGTATTTGATCACAACTGGGTTTTTTAATTTTTGTGATATAAGCAGAAAAAGAGCAAAAATTTTGCAAAAAAAACACTTTTTTTTAGTTTCCATTAAAAAATTTTGCAAAAAATTAATTTTTCTTCATACATTTTGGCCAAAATGTATACTGCTACTTATCTCTAGTAAAAATAACCCATATTAGTGTATATTATTTAGTCTGTGTGAAAGTTATTGAGTCTAGAAGCTATGGTACCAATTCCTGAAAATTGATCACACCTGATGAACTAACGGCCTATCTCCTTTCTTGAGGCCCTAAAATGTCAGAACAGTACAAATACCCCCCAAATGACCCCTTTTTGGAAAGTAGACAGTCCAACGTATTTAGTAAGAGGCATGGTGAGTTTTTTTAAGTTTTAATTTTTTCCCACAATTCTTGGGAAAATGAAGAAAAAAATTGTTTTTTCTTTTTTTTCCCACAAAGTTGTCAATTTATAAACTATTTCTAATACCTAGCATGTACACAGCAAAAATGACACCCCAAAATACATTCTGCCACTCCTCCTGAGTATGGCAATACCACATGTGTGAGACTTTTACACAGCCTGGCCACATACAGAGACCCAACGTCCAGGGAGCTCCTTCAAGCGTTCTAGGAGCATAAATACACTTATAACTTTCTGACTACATATCACACTTTTGAAGGCCCTGACTGGCCAGGACAATGGAATTGCCCACAAAATGACCCCATTTTGGAAAGAAAACACTCCAACTTATATTCTATGAGGCATTGTGAGTCTTTTGAACATGTCATTTTTTTCCACCAGTTTTTGGAAAACGTGGGAAAAAAATGAAAACCTATTTTTTTTACACAAAGTTGTCAATTTATAGGATATTTTTAACACATAGCATGTACATAGCAAAAATGACACCTCAAAATACATTGTGCCACTCCTCCTGAGTATGGCGATACCACATGTGTGAGACTTTTTTACAGCCAGGCCACATACAGAGGTCCAACATTGAAGTAGCACCTCCAGGCGTTCTCAGAGCATAAAATACACTTTTCATTTCTCAACCACCTATTACACTTTTGAAGGCCCTGGAGCACCAGCACATTGAAAAAGCCCACTAAATGACCCCATTTTGGAAAGCAAACACCCCAACGTATAATCTATGAGGCATAATGAGTCTTTTGAACATGTCATTTTTTTCCAGAATCTTTCGGAAAATGTGGAAAAAAAATGAAAACGCATTTTTTTTACACAAAGTTGTCCATTTATAAGATATTTCCAACACATAGCATGTACATAGCAAAAATGACACCTCAAAATACATTCTGCCACTCCTCCTGAGTATGGCGATACCACATGTGTGAGACTTTTTTACAGCCAGGCCACATACAGAAGTCCAACATTGAAGTAGCACCTCCAGGCGTTCTCGGAGCATAAAATACACTTTTCATTTCTCAACCACCTATTACACTTTTGAAGGCCCTGGAGCACCAGCACATTGAAAAAGCCCACTAAATGACCCCATTTTGGAAAGCAAACACCCCAACGTATAATCTATGAGGCATAATGAGTCTTTTGAACATGTCATTTTTTTCCAGAATCTTTCGGAAAATGTGGAAAAAAAATGAAAATGCATTTTTTTTTCACAAAGTTGTCCATTTATAAGATATTTCCAACACATAGCATGTACATAGCAAAAATGACACCTCAAAATACATTCTGCCACTCCTCCTGAGTATGGCGATACCACATGTGTGAGACTTTTTTACAGTCAGGCCACATACAGAAGTCCAACATTGAAGTAGCACCTCCAGGCGTTCTCGGAGCATAAAATACACTTTTCATTTCTCAACCACCTATTACACTTTTGAAGGCCCTGGAGCACCAGCACATTGAAAAAGACCACTAAATGACCCCATTTTGGAAAGCAAACACCCCAACGTATAATCTATGAGGCATAATGAGTCTTTTGAACATGTCATTTTTTTCCCGAATCTTTCGGAAAATGTGGAAAAAAAATGAAAACGCATTTTTTTTACACAAAGTTGTCCAATTATAAGATATTTCCAACACATAGCATGTACATAGCAAAAATGACACCTCAAAATACATTCTGCCACTCCTCCTGAGTATGGCGATACCACATATGTGAGACTTTTACACAGCCTGGCCACATAACGAAACTCAACATCCAAGTAGCACCGCCAGGCATTCTAGGAGCATAAATTACACACATAATGTTCTGACTACCTATCACACTTTTGAAGGCCCTGGAGCACCAAGACAATGAAATTGCCCACAAAATGACCCCATTTTGGAAAGAAAACACTCCAACGTATATTCTATGAGGCAATTTGTGAGTCTTTTGAACATGTCATTTTTTTCCACAAGTTTTTGGAAAATGTGGGAAAAAAAAAGAAAACTTATTTTTTTTACACAAAGTTGTCAATTTATAGGATATTTCTAGCACATAGCATGTACATAGCAAAAATGACACCCCAAAATACATTCTGCCACTCTTCCTGAGTATGGCGATACCATATGTGTGGGACTTTTACACCGCCTGGCCATAAACCGAGACCCAACATCCAAGTAGACACCTTCAGACGTTCTAGGAGCATGCATTTTACATCTAATTTCCTGACAACCTATTACATTTTTGAAGGCCCTTCATATTTCTAACACATAGCATGTACATACCAATTACACCCCAAAATATATTCTGCTGAGCAAAGGGTAAATAAATGATTACCTGTGGTTGTAGTAGTGGTCCACAGAGGAGAGCATCCAGGTAGAAGGCAGGGATGTGGTCCGTGACAGCAAAAGCAATCGGACAGGCAGCAGGCAGAAATACTGTCCATAGTCATTACAGGCAGCAGGCAGGAGTACTGTGCATAGTCATTACAGGCAGCAAGCAGGGATACTGTCCATAGTCATTACAGGCAGCAAGCAGAGATAGTGTCAGCACAGCCAAGCATTGGTCCAGGTAGCAGGCAGAGATGTGGTCTATAAAGTCCTGGGTCATTATATGCAGCGTTATGTTCAACCCCACAAAATATTGATCCAGGCAGCAGGAAGGAACATCACGCTTAGGCCTCTGTCAGGAAAGAATGGGGACAGGGGTAGAGGCTTCTCCCACCCAAATCGCTTTGAAGCCTCCGGACTCCAGACCCTGTTATGGGAACACAGAAAACCAAAAACGGTTTTTCCATACTCCTAACTCTCTTCTGAAGCCCCTCACATATATGTGAGACCCCTGTCTACTGAAGTAGAAGGGCAAAAGATCAGTCCAAGTGGCAGGCAAAAAGCGTGGTTGATTAGCAGGCCGGGTCGGTACACTTGGAAGTCAGAAATTTGGTTTAAATCGGCAGGCAAAGGCATCGTTGGTAAACAGGCTGAGGTCGGTACACATGGATTTCAGAAACTTGGTTTTCAAAGCGGCAGGCAAATTCATCGTCGGTAAACAGGCCAGGGTCTGGTAACGTAGAAACATGGTAGCATGGTGATCTGGAAGGGTATTTCAAAAAGGGAAATGGCAGTCTTAAAATTAAGGGGATCTAAAATCTTATGGCTGTATGGTAGATTTTGAAACAATCTCCAATGCATAGGCCAGGTTGGGAGGGACAATCGGGACAATGATAACTTGTGTCTCTTCGAATTCCATTACTGCTGCACACACGACATCTCTTTTGGCGCCTTCTTCCTGATTCTGTGGGGGGAATACTATAGGGAAAATGTTGCTCGTGAAGTCTACTCACACTATCTGAGCGAATGCTTGCTGGGGCCGGTCCTCGTTGGTATATTAGGGCAGTGATGATTTCTTCAATGTACTTGAGGTAGTGGAGGTGTGGGTTTCCGGGTGTTTTTTGATGGCAGACAAAGGAATTGTACATGGCCAAATGAAATAGGTAAAATGCAACTTTTTTGTACCAGTAACGGGACCTTCTGGTTGATAAATAGGGCTGCAGCATCTGGTCATTTAAATCCACCCCCCCCATGAACAAATTGTATTCGTGGACGCATTCAGGCTTTGTAATGGGGCCACGTCTTCGGGGAATCTCCACCACGGTGTCATTGTGGATGGTGGACAAGATGTAGACATCTTTCTTGTCCCTCCACTTCATGGCCAACACTTCCTCATTCCTCATAAATGCGGTTTCCCCCGGTTGAAGGTTTTTTTGGACCAGAGGTTGTGGGAATCCCTTCCGATTTTTTCTGCTAGTACCACAGGCCAGGGTTTTTTCCAGGTATAGGTGGCGAAAAAGGGGAAGACTGGTGTAATAATTATCCACATAAAGATGGTACCCTTTTTTGAACAGGGGGTATGCCAGGTCCCAGACAATTTTCCCACTGGTTCCGATGTATGTTGGGCATTCGGGGGGCTGGAGCTGGGAGTCTTTGCCTTCATAGACACGAAAGGCGTAGACATACCCAGTGGCTCTCTCGCATAATTTGTTCATCTTCACCCCATACCTGGCTCTCTTATTTGGGATATATTGCTTGAAGTGCAGCCGGCCAGTATAATGGATCAGGGATTCATCCACACAGATGTTTTTGTCTGGGACATACACTTCAGCAAATTTTTGTAAAAAATAATTTATTAGGGGGCGCAATTTATATAATTTGTCGTGGTTGGGATGATCTCGGGGAGGGCACTGTGAATTGTCACTAAAATGGAGGAAGCGCATGATCATGTCATACCTTGATCTTGACATGACAGCGGAAAAAAGAGGCATGTGGTGGATGGGGTGGCTGGACCAATAGGCATGGACTTCATTCTTCTTAGAAAGCCCCATGTTGAGTGTAAGTCCCAAAAATATTTTGAATTCGTCCACTGTAAGACGGCGCCAATTGAACGGGCGGGCATAGGAAGAATCGGGGTTGGAGGCAATAAATTGACCTGCGTAAATGTTGGTTTGGTCCACAATGTACTCCAGCAAGTCTTGGGGAAAAAACAAATAAAAATAATCCAATAGCGAAAAATTTGAAGTGTTGGGCTGCACACCTGGCTGTGCGGTGAAAGGGGGGATTATCGCTGTTCCTGAGCTGGCAGGCAACCATACGGGGTTTGCCAGGGCATCGGGAAGGTGGGTTTGGGCCCGGCTTCTTCGGGTTGCACTAGTTATTCCAGTGCTGGTACTGGGCTCCTCTTCTTGGGGTCTAGCTGCGGCGGTGTTGGTGCTGCTAGATGACGGAAAGTGTTCTGGGCTTACTCTCCTTATCCTTTTAGGAGGATGGACTGTTTCCTCCTCGGATTCAAGGTCCGATCCACTATCCTCCACTGGCTCATATTCCGAACCAGTATCGGATGATGCGAGCTCCCCGGCGCTCTCATCACCTGACTCGGCTATCATTTCAAATGCCTCCTGTGCTGTGAAAAACCTTTTGGCCATACTGGCGGTACTGATTGGTACTGGCGGTACTGATTGGTACTGATGGGTCCTGGCGGTACTGACAGTACTGGTGGGTATTGGCGGTACTGGTGGGTATTGGCGGTACTGGTGGGTATTGACGGTATTGGCGGTATTGGCGGTACTGGTGGGTACTGGCGGTATTGGCGGTACTGGCGGGTACTGGCGGGTACTGGCGGGTACTGGTGGGTACTGGTGGGTACTGGCGGGTACTGGTGGTACTGATGGGTACTGGCGGGTTTTTAGATGTTCCAGATATGATGACAGATCCACAGATCCAGATGTTCTGACAGATCCAGATGGGCTGTGAGTGACACTGGTGACAGGTCCTCTTTATTGGGGGGGGGGGGGGCTGTGTAGTGCACTTTTTACTACAATTACACAGTAAATGTACTCACTGATCACTGATCTCTGCTATTCTCCTCACACGATCGGTGTGTGCGAGGAGAACAGCTTAGATCAGTACTATCAGCTTTCCATTGTTATTGTTGTGACCGGCTGTGATTGGACACAGCCGATCACGTGGTAAACAGCCAATTTTATTGGCTGTTTACCCTGATTGGGTATGCGCTGTGTCCGAGGGACACATTACATGCCCGATCGCTGCGGTGCGCGCTCTCGGGAGCGCGCAGCAGCCTGTCATCCTAACCGCCGGCTCCTGCAATGTTATTGTGACCGGCTGTGATTGGACACAGCCGATCACGTGGTAAACAGCCAATTTTATTGGCTGTTTACCCTGATCGGGTATGCGCTGTGTCCGAGGGACACATTACATGCCCGATCGCTGCAGTGCGCGCTCTCAGGAGCGCGCAGCAGCTTGTTATCCTGGCCGCCGTCATATGACGTCCGGTCAGGATAACTCAACCACATTCCCGCCGTCATTTTGCAATAGGGCGGGCGGGAAGTGGTTAAGCCCCGTACACACGCATCGATTATTTTCGGCCAACGTCCGATCGGCCGATTTTCGGCTTGTTAGTATGATGCTTCCGACAACCGACTCCGACATTTCGGCCGAAAAAAATCTGGTGTGCATGCTATAAAATTTTTGTTGGCCGTCAACACAATGGCCGATTTTCCGTCAGTCAGTACAGATTTCGGCAGACAAAAATCTGATGAGCAAGACTGGGCATGCTCAGAGAAGAAAAAACACACGGAAAGTAAACCAGCACATGACATCACTTCTGAAGTTGGTTTTTGTTGGCCGAGAAAATTTGTGTGCAGTCTAGGCACATTCCAACCAACAAAACACCACTCTGGACAAAAGTCGGACGATCGGTCGGCCGATAATCGTTGCGTGTGTACGAGGCATTAGTTCACAATTTCAATGTACATCTTTTAGCACTTTTTAGATTATATTTAGTTTTTCACACTCAGTGATTAGGGAGTGATTAGTGCAAGCTGTAGTCTTTTAGGCATAGTTGCTCACAGGATCCCTATTGTATTGTAGTCTAATCACCCTTTCACCTGTTAGTAGTACTATGGACGTCTTTGCATTTTTGGCACATAGAGATTTGATTCCATATATGCTTCAGTGATTTAGCACCTAATCGCATGAAGTTGCATCATTTGATTTACTATTTAATTTAATTAGTTTATTTATGAATTTATTAATCTATATGTTTCACTTAGTTCACAATTTTTGGAAGGAACCCTTCACAATTGTTTTCATATATGCTTTAGCGATTAAGCACTTATATTACGAATTTGCATTGTTTGATATATTTTTGTCCCAGCTATGATTTATTTTTATATATTTCATTTAGTTCACAATTTCATGTACACCTTTTAGCACACTGTGCAGCACTTTTTAGATTATATTTAGTTTTTCCCACTCAGTGATTAGGGAGTGATTAGTGCAAGCTGCAGTCTTTTAGGCATAGTTGCTCACAGGATCCCCTATTGTATTAAAGTATTTTGTTTGCTTTAGAAACTGCAGCTTGGCATTGCATGCTATTATTAAGTCTATGATCTACAAGAACATCCAGATCCTTCTCTGCCATTGATTCCCCCAGCTGTTTGCATGATGTTCATATGACAGCTGGTTAGTCACCAAAAGACAGCCGCCCAAAATAGAATCTTCTAAAACGTTAGTGTAGACTAGAGTTCAAAGGAAATAAGATTTGGACGACTCTCAGAAAGGAAACCATATCAAAAACTGATTTCATCGGAAATTATAGAGATGATTTGATAAGGAGGAATACAAATGTTTTTCAAAATTACTATACTTACTGAAGCATAAACAACGAATAGTCTACCAAAATCCTAAAGTGATTGTAAAGTCTCGTTTTTAAAAAACAAAAAAAAAACAATAAACGTTATGCTTACCTCCTCTTTGCAGTTGGTTTTGCACAGTGCAGCCTGAATCCTCCTCTTCACGGGTCCCTCATTCCTGCTCTTGGCCCCTCCCTCCTATCGAGTGCCCCCACAGCAGGCAGCTTGCTATGGGGGCACCCGAGCCGAGCTGCGGCTCCGTGTGTCCATTCAGACATGGAGCTGCCATTCGGCCCCGTCCCCCCTCTCCTGATTGGCTAACTGACTTTGATTGATAGCTGCGGTAGCCAATGGCGACACGGCTGTGTCTCAGCCAAGCAGGAGGGAGAGTCCTGGAGGGCCGAGGGACTTCTGGACATCGTTGAATAGAGATGGGGTTTAGGTAAGTATTAGGGGGTGCTGGGGAGGCTGCTACCCACAGAAGGATTTTTAGCTTAAAGCATAGAATGCATTAAGATAAAAAAAAAAACTTCTGCCTTTACAACTCCTTTAAATTTAAAAAGTATGTAAACTCTAAGTGCCGGTTCACATTTCTGCGATGCGGGAACACGCTGTATATACACTGCCTAATGCGATACGCTGGGGGTGTCAATTGAAAGTTAACGACACCCCCAGATCAGATTGCATATCGCAGTGCGATCTGAAAGTTTGCACAGAATCAGATCGCACTAGTGTGAACCCCCATGCGATCCAATTCTGCTGCGGACCAAAAAAAGGGTCCTGTGCGTGTTAGGCGCGATTGCGGTGCGAATTAAGCCATACAAACTGTATGGCTGAATTTGCACCGCACAGAGATCGCATGTATTTTTACGAGCAGTGCGCTCCAAATTACATGCGATCTCTGTGATCGCACAAATGTGAACCGGCACTAACAAAGAACTTCTCTTATTTAGTCCCTTTTGGCCTGTTAAATGTGCCATTGAAAATGCTTAGCTATCGGTAAGTCCAAAAAAATACTTGTTGATCCTGTAAGACATACAAAGCTGTCCTTTGTTACCTTAAAGCGGAGTTCCGGGCACAAAATCGACCTAATCGATTTTGTGGCCATCCGCTTGCTCTTCTTCACCTAAAAAGGAATTGGATAGTTAGGATTATTTTTTTTTTTTTTACTTACCTTGTAATTGTAGAAATAAATACTCACCTATTTTCCACTTCCTCCCTCTGTGGCCGCGGCCCGCACCGTCACTTCCGGTTTGCAATGATTCCTGGGAGCTGAACGTCATCGCTCCCAGGAATCAATGCGACGGCACCGGCCCTGCTCGTCACTTCCGGTGCGACGCCACATTCCCTGCTAAACAGCTTCTGGGCATGCCCAGAAGCTGTGTAGGCATGCCCAGAAGCTGTGTAGGAATGTGGCGCCGCACCGGAAGTGACGAGAGGGGCCGGTGAAGGCGCATTCTGGGAGAAGAAGACGCGGAAGAGGACGCAGAAGAGGATCGCGCCGGCTTCAGCTGCCCACAACAGAGATGGCAACTCTGTAGAAGAAATTTTAAAAGTGAGTATTTCTTCTTGCAGGTAAGTGCGAACCGGGACAGATCAGAGGCTAGCCATTGTGGAACGTACTAGCCCTGACTGTCCCGGGGGTATGTTCATTGAAAAAATGTTTTTGTGCCCGAAACTCCGCTTTAAGGAATGTAATCAGCTCTTTCATTTTTTATTTTAGGAGTACGGAACAAGTAATCCCTTTATAATGGAGATGAGAACAGAGGAAGGGATTCGGTAGCTGAGCAAAAGAAGTCTGGGCAGGGCTGGCACTTTTCAGTCCACAAAAATGCTTCCTGTTGCCAAACCATAGTAAGTTGAGTAGGAAAGATCTAGAAAAAACCCAGTTGGAGGTCAGTTGGGCAGAGGCGCCAGTTAACATAAGTTTAAGAATGGGTTGGATGGTTTGGAGTCATCTTATTTAATGCATCCAACACAGGAGGCAGCTGGAAGGCAGGCCAGCAATGGGACCCCTAAATGAGGAAGGCTGCTGCTCAAGACACAGCAACAGTCCCTACTCTGTCCCTCTTTCAAAGAAACCTGTCTATACACTAATCCAGCTGTCCCTAAGCACCGCAGCTCTGTCCCTAGCCTACCCACTACGCAGAATGCATGTCAACTGTAGGAAGTCAGTGCATTTATAAGTTCTGCCCTCACTAAAGATGGCCACAGGGTCATCTGAGGCAGCAGCGTCCAATCAGACAGTCGCTTACCTTTTGACCCCAACCAAAGCCTAAGAGGAATGTGAGTTCCTCCTGTCCTCCACCCTCACTACATTATGGTGCTGTCAGCACCACCTGAGCAGGGAGGCCAAACTACACTTGCAAAGGGTGGTGATTAATGGGGAGTACTCAGATTGGGCGGGTGTGGAAAGCGGGGTCCCCAAGGGTTCTGTCCTGGGGCCAATCCTGTTTAATTTATTCCTAAATGATCTAGAGGAAGGGATATCGAGTAAAATCTCAGTATTTGCGGATGATACTAAACTAAGCATGCCAATATCTTCTGGGCAGGATGTAGAAACCTTACAAGCGGACCTGAACAAAATAACGGGGTGGGCAACTACATGGCAGATGAGGTTTAATGTTGAAAAATGTAAAGTAATGCACCTGGGTGCCAGAAACCAGAAAGCAAGCTACTCGCTAGGGGGGGAACCTCTGGGTGAGTCTAGGATGGAAAAGGACCTGGGGGTACTGGTAGACAACAGGCTTGGCAGTGGCATGCAATGCCAAGCCGCTGCAAGCAAAGCCAACAGAATACTGGGATGTATATAAAAGGGGATTCACTCCAGAAATAAAGAGATTATTCTCCCACTCTACAAGACTCTGGTCCGGCCACATCTGGAGTATGCTGTCCAGTTCTGGGCACCGGTCCTCAGAAAGGATGTGCTGGAACTGGAGAAAGTCCAGAGAAGGGCAACAAAAATAATTAGGGGAATGGAGGACATCAGCTATGAGGAAAGACTACAAGCATTGAACTTATTCTCTCTGGAGAAGAGACGCTTGAGGGGGGATATGACATCAATGTACAAATACTGTACTGGCAACCCTAGCATAAGGAACAAACTATTCAGAGAAAGGGAATACAATAAGACACGTGGCCACTCACTAAAACTTGAGGAAAGGCGTTTTAACCTTAAAATACGCAGGGGGTTCTGCACTGTAAGAGCAGTAAGGATGTGGAATTCTCTTCCGCAAACAGTCGTATCAGCAGGGAGCATCGATAGTTTCAAAAAACTATTAGATGGGCACCATAAAGACCACAACATACAGGGGTATGCAATGTACGGTTAACAGCAAACACACACATCATAGGTTGAACTTGATGGACTGATGTCTTTTTTCAACCTCACTAACTATGTAACACTTGCCTACAAACCTGCTGAGCTAAGTACCATTTATGAACAAACTAAGTACACTATAAAGGGTTCCCTGGCCTCCCTCTTTTCTTTTCTGGTGGACAGCATGAGCTGCCCCAGGGGCTGATTATTGGTCCTTTGGGACTGAACCACTTGGACCTCTGTGACAGGGCTGTCATCAGGAGGGGACAGGCCATACACATGTAGGGGGCCCGGACGTACCGAGGGGCCCAGCAGCCCAGGCCCCAACCAACGAGACTGAGCTGTTGCTGCTGTAGTAACTTGCAGTTGCTAGAGCAGGACAGTCAGAGAGTAAAGCAATGCAGCCGATGTCTTTTTCCTGGATTGGGATTTCTCTTTGCTGAGTATATGTGAATGTCTCTTTGCTAAATATATGGGTCAGTCTCTTTGCTGGATTGGGATGTCTCTATGCTGGATTGGGATGTCGTTTGCAGAATATATGGGGCCATCTCTTTGCTGGATTGGGATGTCTCTTTGCTGGATTGGTCCATCTCTTTGCTGATTATATGGGGATGTCTCTTTGCTGGATTGGATGCATTTTTATATATTAAGTTGTAAGAATGTTAAAATAAAAGTGTGTGCACTAAAGGACTTGGTGGGATGGCCAGTGGGCAGATTCAGTGGAGCAATCATTGGATGGGCCCTGTGGGGCCCAGGCCTAAAGCTGTGTAAGGGGCCCAAAAATTTCTTAAGGCTCCCCTGTTCTGTGAACCAGAACACCGTAGATCTCAAACCTTAACAAGTAAGTAGAAGTTGAGTGTATTTCTGTTGGATCAATAGGTATAATTCAGTACTTGCAGGGTCTTTAAGAGAAGTTTGGGATTTATTTATTTTTTTTAAAAATCATACTTACCTAGGTGTACGCCAGGTCTAAGAACCGAGTGAACAAACACTGCTCCATCAGAGCTACATGAGCAGAGAGCTGGTAACAGTCAGTCACTGCTGTCTGCACTGCCCCCCCCTAAGTCACTGGAGTGCTGGGCTGTGAGAGCGGCTGGCCCTGGCTCACTGAGAGGCTGAATTAGGTGCCAGTCCAGGGTTCTGGGCAGATCCCGACCATATGGTCACGATCTTTCTCCAGCCTGGACCAGCCCGCTGTCTGCTGAAAAAGGGTCACAGGAGTGCAGAACGAACTGCACTCCTGTGATCCACAAAAGTACAGCCAAACTAATTTTGGCTGTATTTCTCCTTTAAAGCAATATTGCATGTATGTGCATATATTGCAGAGATATACTGCATGACATATATTTATTTATTGAATTTATAATGTATTATGCATATTTTAATTCTCCAAACACGCAGACCTAGTAGTGCTTTAACAATTTGCTCTATCAGTTGCTTCAAACACTCAAAACTATTCAGCCTAAGCTAACGGAACATCATGGATAATGAGATATTCCAATAAACACCATATATGCCAATATTATTGGCTCAAGTCCTTGGCAAACCACAGAAAATCTTGTTTTACTGTCTTTGAGAAGGTTCTATTTATGCAATAAATTAGAAATGTGTGTCACGTTCCCTGATTGCAGGAGTTCTCGGCAGATTAAAGGCCACATTACAACATAGTCTCATCAAGCTAATGTGCTTTATAAAAAGGCACTTCAAATTATTTTTCTCATTATGTAAGCTCATTATGCACTAGTAAACAACATTATGTGAACAAAATAACTGGATACATTAAACAAAATCATGTAAATACTTTATTATACCATGTTAGGGACACATATGCGAAACTCGAAGATTGCACAAGGCTTTGGGGCCAAAGATGGGCACAACAGACCCAACCACCGAAACATGGTTCCCAAGTGTAACAGGCAAACATCTATTATTCTCTTATTCGTATTCTCCATCGTGCAATTAGTAGATTACCATTAACCTGCATGATGCCCTGTGATGAGTAAACAATAATCTATGTTCAGCCTTTGACACCTAGCATCTAGCACTGCTAGGTCTTAAACTAGCTGAATGTAAACACTACGTCAGCCAGGGGCGTAACTACAAGGGTTGCAGGGGTTGCAATCGCAACCGGGCCCCATGCTCAAGGGGGCCCATGTGGCTCCCCTGTACACCTGAATAGGAGGGGCGGCGGGGGCAGCATGTAGAGAAATCACTGTCCCCCTTTTTCCTTCTGTAGCTGCAGGAGGAAAATGGAGGAGATTGGTTCCTGTACGCTGCCCTTTGTACACTTCTCCTATCCAGTATACTTGTGTTCTGCTGTCTCTGTGTAATGTTCTGGTACCTCTGGTACCCTTATTTCCACATTTCTCTCTTAATATTGCGTCCCATCTTGCTATCCAAATGGGACGCATACACCTTTAAGGGCAATGACATCATCGCAGAGCGCCGCTATGAGCGGCTATTTCAATCGCCGGCTTTCTCTCACTCATTGCTCGTTCAAACTGCATGTTCACCGCACCTTCTCTTGTGAAGCTGGAGCTGCTGGCTATTCCCTTTGCCTGAACTGAACCGGAACCTCGCTGCCGATCCGTATCTCGCTACTGGATCACCTCTCACTACTGAACTTTGTTACTACTACCTATCTAGTGATAAGTACCCCACAGGGGATTCCTTACTAACCTGCACTTCTACTGTCATCTACTGCATATACCAGGACTATCTCTATCTAAGCTATTTCCTATCATCTGCATAGACTGTTAGCTCTTGGGACTACCATCAACTACTCTTGCACTAGGTTACTCTGTCTTGTATACTCCATCTGCTGTCCCCTACCATCTGCACTATACTTGACATTAGAACCTATCTGCTTACTACCATCACCTACCACTCTCCTAATACTACTTCTAGGTGCTCACCATACTATAGCCTGTCTCTCACCTATATACTCTCACATATTCTATCCCTCCATTAACATCAGATTGAGTGTATGTATATTGCATAAACAGGCTGTGCACAGTGATAAAGTCCTGAGAGTTGGATATGTTTGTTCAACAGAATCTCTACACGACTACTGAGTGTGACAATTCTGCACCTGCAAATCCATCCACTAACAAAAACGCATGAGCGTTACAGATTGAACGAGCCTTAAAAAAATTATGGATTCAGCAGAATTACCCACTCAGGTACTACAATTAAAACAGCAAGTAGATGCATTGATCATTGCTCTTACAGAGGTAAAAAACGAAAATCAGGCTTTAAGACAGCAGGTTGGCCGTCTCACGCAGCTTTCTGCTGCTCAGCCCCGTGAGCCTAAGATAAACCCTCCTCTAGTGTTTACTGGTGATCGGAGTAAATTTCATGAATTTAGAAACGCATGTCGATTGCTTTTCTTGTTAAAACCTCTGACCATACCACTGACCAAATTAAAGTCTGTACCATTATCTCCTATCTGACGGGTGAACCCCGGGCCTGGGCAGATGCTCTCTTTGAGGAAGATGACCCACTCCTTAACTCCTATCCTTTATTCCTAGCGCAACTCGCTAGTTTATATGAAGACCCCAATAGGCAGAGTACTGCTGATACCCAATTGAGGGCTTTAAAACAAGGAAGGAGACCTGTTGAAGATTTTGTGGCAAATTTCAAAAGATGGTCCCCTGATTCAGGGTGGAACGACACATCTTTGCGAACGCAGTTCAGACTCGGCCTATCAGAGGCCGTTAAAGACGAGCTCGCGCGAGCGGATTTACCTGGCACTTTGGATGGCCTGATGCAGACCAGTATCAATATTGACAGACGACTGCGAGAAAGAAAGGCTGAGAAGATGGACTTACCATTTTCCAGTCCTTCTCGGATGTCGCCTGCTGACCCTACTCCTATGGAGGTAGGAATGATACGCCCACCTTTGACCCTTTCCGAACGTGCCAGGAGGAAAACCGAACATCTCTGCATGTACTGCGCATCCTCGGATCATTTGATAAGCGGCTGTCCCCTTGTCCGCAAAAAAGAGGGTGAGTGTTCAAATGTCTTGCTAGGGGGACTAACAACTTCCTTTTCTAATCCTTATCTTTTTGTTCAATTGACATTGCAGTGGGACCAAACTAGGATCACCACCAAGGCTATAAACGACACTGGATCTTGTGGAAACTACATTGATACTTGTTTTGCCTCCTTAAATAAAATACCTATTGTTCCAAAACCCAAACCTGTCTCTGTTAGTTTTATTAACGGTACCCCTTTATCCTCCGGTCCCATCACCAATCAGACACAGGCACTCCTTGTAACTGCTGACATGTCTCATGTGGAGACCACCACCTTTGATGTATTAACCTCACCACATTTTCCCATTATTTTGGGACTTCCCTGGTTACACATACATCAACCAATCATCGATTGGAAAACAAGAACGCTAGCCTTCTCTTCTCACTATTGCGAAACTACGTGTAATCTCCCCCCATATGGTAGGATCCTGCCTGTGGTGTCGGATGACATTATACCAAAATGTTATCAGGATTTATCGGAGGTTTTCCTTGAGAAAAACTCTCAAGTGTTGCCTCCCCATAGGGACTATGATTGTTGTATCGATCTACTCCCTAATAGCAAGTTGCCTTTCGGTCACGTCTATCCTCTTTCACAAGATGAACTCTCTCATCTCAAGGAATATCTGGATGAAAACTTGGCAAAAGGATTCATCCGACCTTCTACTTCCTCCACTGCTGCTGGACTCTTCTTTGTCCGCAATAAGGATTCTAGTCTTAGGCCTATCATTGATTTCAGACAATTAAATACCATTACAATAAAGGATCGTTATCCTTTACCTCTTATTCCTGAACTTATCGAACAGGTGCGCGGAGCTTCCTACTTTTCAAAATTGGACCTAAAAGGGGCATACAATTTAATTTGAATCCATGAAGGGGATGAATGGAAGACAGCATTCAGAACCAGATACGGACTGTTTGAGTACCTTGTGATGCCATTTGGGTTGTGTAATGCTCCCGCAGCCTTCCAACGTTTTATAAATGAGATATTCAGAGACTTGCTTGATGTTTGTGTTGTAGTATATTTGGACGATATACTTATTTATTCTCATTCTTTACCTGAGAACATAAAACATGTAAGACTTGTGTTGTCAAGACTACTTGCACATAACTTATATGTTAAATCAAAAAAATGTTTATTCCATAAAGAGGAAGTACTATTCTTAGGATACATTATATCTAAAAATGGAATCAAAATGGACATGAGCAAAATATCCTGCATTCTGTATTGGCCTGTGCCAACCACTCGCAAAGCATTACAAAGGTTCCTCGGATTCTCTAACTACTATAGGAAGTTCATTAAGAACTTCTCTGCGATTGTGAAACCTCTCACACAACTCACAAGCACAAAGAAATCATTCAAATGGTCAGAAGAAGCAAATGGAGCTTTCTGTCTGTTGAAATCAAGCTTTACTTCTGCTCCCATACTACGCCATCCAGACCCATCCCTTCAATATATCTTGGAGGTAGATGCGTCAAATATGGCAGTAGGAGCAGTTCTCTCACAACGACCAACAAACACCTCACCTCTTCACCCAGTTGCTTTCTTCTCAAAGTCATTAAGCAGCCCCGAGGTGAATTACCCAGTAGGTGAGAAAGAGTTGCTAGCCATAAAACTGGCACTAGAGAATTGGCGACATCTACTTGAGGGTACTCAATTGCCAATCCTTATATATACTGATCACAAAAACCTTCAATACCTTCAGACTAATAGAACTCTTTCCCACCGGCAGGTACGGTGGTCGTTATTCTTTTTGAGATTTAATTTTTTAGTGACCTACACACCTGCAGACAAAAATAAAAAAGCGGATGCGCTTTCACGATTAGCCGAGAATGATTGCACCGAGGTTCCCTCAGTTCCTATAATACCACATGAACGTATTGTCGGCGTCGTTCGTTCCCTGAAGGAGGAGATTTTGCACAGCATAGGACTGGATTCACCTCCACCACAACTAAATGCTGACGCAGAAGGCTTCCTTTACTACAACGATAAATTATACATACCCCCTACTATGCGAACCAAGATCTTGGAATTGTCGCATGATGTACCTATGGCAGGACATATGGGTATGACTAAAACTTTCAATCTACTTACTAGGCAGTTTTGGTGGCCAGACATGAAGACAACCGTAAAAAAGTTCGTTTCATCTTGCGATATCTGTGCAAGGTCTAAAATTGACAATACGAAACCATCGGGTCTACTTTGTAGTTTACCAATACCCCAGGTTCCGTGGGAAGTGGTATCCTTAGACTTCATAGTGGAACTACCACCTTCCAAAGGATTCAACACCATCTTAGTATCAGTGGACCATCTGACCAAGATGGCACATTTCACTCCTATCCGAAGACTACCTTCGTCCAAACAAACAGCGGAATTACTTGTGAAACATGTCTTTAAGTTACATGGTATTCCAAAAACACTGCTGTCTGACCGTGGTTCACAATTCATCTCAAAGTTTTGGCTAGCTCTATGTCAGATACTACGAATAGAGCGTAAACTTACTTCTCCATACCACCCTCAGACCAACGGACAGACAGAGAGAGTTAACCAGTGCATTGAGCAATATCTACGTTGCTATACTTCATATCTACAGGACGATTGGGTGGATCTCCTCCCGCTGGCGGAATTCGCCTATAACAACGCGACCCACAGCACTACTAAACTAAGTCCATTCTACTTAAATTATGGGTTTCATCCCACACTCCTTCCACCACGTATCTTGCCATCAAGTAATCCAGTGGCATCTGATTATCTTACCCAGATAAAGGATTCTCTGGGATTACTCAACAATACCATCTCACATGCTCATAGCCAACAAAAGAGGTACTACGACCTCCGTAGGAAACCCTCTCCCCAATATGCCATTGGGATCTTGAAAAATCTGAGATTAAAGATCCCTAGTAAAAAACTTGGACCTCTATTCCTGGGACCTTTCCCAATAAAGAAGCTTATTGGAAAAGCTGCAGTACAACTCACATTACCAACAGACCTCAAGATACATCCTATCTTCCATGTGTCGCTACTAAAGCCCCATGTTCCTAACCAAGGAATAAGGCCTACCATATCACCTCCACCTCCTGTACAAGTTGAAGGTGGAGAAGAATTTGAGATAAAGGAGATTCTGGATTCCCGTATCCATAGAAGAAGACTCCAATATCTAGTACGATGGAAGAACTATGGGCCCCAAGATGACACCTGGCTGGATACCTCCGATATACATGCCCCTAGACTGATTCGCAATTTCCACTCGAAATACCCGGAAAAACAGTTCTAGAGGCCTTCCGGAGCCGGCCTTAAGGGGGGGGGGGTACTGTAATGTTCTGGTACCTCTGGTACCCTTATTTCCACATTTCTCTCTTAATATTGCGTCCCATCTTGCTATCCAAATGGGACGCATACACCTTTAAGGGCAATGACATCATCGCCGAGCGCCGCTATGAGCGGCTATTTCAATCGCCGGCTTTCTCTCACCCATTGCTCGTTCAAACCGCATGTTCACCGCACCTTCTCTTGTGAAGCTGGAGCTGCTGGCTATTCCCTTTGCCTGAACTGAACCGGAACCTCGCTGCCGATCCGTATCTCGCTACTGGATCACCTCTCACTACTGAACTTTGTTACTACTACCTATCTAGTGATAAGTACCCCACAGGGGATTCCTTACTAACCTACACTTCTACTGTCATCTACTGCATATACCAGGACTATCTCTATCTAAGCTATTTCCTATCATCTGCATAGACTGTTAGCTCTTGGGACTACCATCAACTACTCTTGCACTAGGTTACTCTGTCTTGTATACTCCATCTGCTGTCCCCTACCATCTGCACTATACTTGACATTAGAACCTATCTGCTTACTACCATCACCTACCACTCTCCTAATACTACTCCTAGGTGCTCACCATACTATAGCCTGTCTCTCACCTATATACTCTCACATATTCTATCCCTCCATTAACATCAGATTGAGTGTATGTATATTGCATAAACAGGCTGTGCACAGTGATGAAGTCCTGAGAGTTGGATATGTTTGTTCAACAGAATCTCTACACGACTACTGAGTGACAATTCTGCAGCTGCAAATCCATCCACTAACAAAAAACGCATGAGCGTTACACTCTGGTGTCTCTGGGCCCCTGTGTGCTCCCCTGGTCCCCCCCCCCTTCTGTGCTTCCCCCCCCCCTTCAGAATTCTTCCTTCCCTCACCGTAATAAAGGGCCCCGCAACTAGAGTAAAGGGCGCCAGGGGTCCAGGGGGCCCTTCATGGTTTCTTGCACCGGGGCCCTGAAGATTCTAGTTACGCCTCTGACGTCAGCTATTGCATAGTAATCAAGTACAGGTTGGAGCTTTATGCACAAAGTAAACCTACAACCTTCAGATGCCTCTGCAGTCTGAAGATGGCAGTGTGCCTCTGTTTAATACTGTCATTGTCTGCTTCAATTAGAGCATTCACAAAAATAATAATACATTAAAACGTTTTATTATTTTTGGCAGCCTGTAATAAAAACAGAGCAAGGATTTATTCATGTGTACCAAATAAAAGCCCTTATATTTTCTTTAAAAAATTTAATTATTTAGGTTGGGAAAATTAGCCATAAACCAGTTAACTGGCATATACTAATGCTGCTGAATTTGGCTTGGGCGTCTGGACTTTAATGACTTCAAATCATGAAGGGGTAAATGCATACATCATTTTTGGTATACATTATCACTCACATTGTAGGGGACAATAAGCAAATGGTCCTAAACTCACACAAAACCCTTTACCCCTAATGTCTTGAGTATACTGGCAACCGATAAAAGCCTGAGTTTAGGTAAGACATATTTTTGAAAAATTAGCTGAAGGGACATTACTTACATTTAAAGAGGTGTCCCTTGTGCTGCTGCCAGCTGTCAAAGTGGAAATCCAAAGTCCCCTGCTCCCCTCCAATACCCCTTAGCCACAATCTTCTGGTGCTGCAGGGGCTAATACCAGCCCTGTACATATAACAGGTACTCATCAACAGAGCCAACTATGACCGACCTTTCCACTCACCTCTTCCTTTTATAAAAGCTGTACTATAGCTTCCATGAATGAAAAGCAATCTGCAAAAAGGTGGACCTTGCAATTGTTCGCCCGTCCTTCACATTCATAAACCACTTTTAATTTAAGGAAGCTATAGTACAGCTTCAATGAATGGAGGAGGGGGTTAAAAGGGCATAGTCTGTACTTTTGACAAGTGCCTGTCATAGTATTAATCCCCAGAATACCAGAAGGTTACAGCTGTGGAGTATATGAGGGGGCAGAGGACATTGAATTTGTAATATGACAGCCGGCACCAACACAAGGGACACTTTTCATTAAATTTAAAATAATGTCCCTTCATTTTTTTAAATATATCTTTTACCTAAACTTAAGCATTAACCACTTGCCACCCAAGTCAATTCTGGCATTTCTCTCCTACAAGTAAAAATCATATTTTTTTTGCCAGAAAATTACTCAGAATCCCCAATTATATATATATATAATTGCAATTTTTTTTCTGTTTCACTGTATTTGTGCTGCGGAAAAAACAATTTCAGTAAATAAAAAACAACAAAACAGAATATTTTCCCAATTTTTTTTGTATAATATGAGGGATGACGTTACACTGAGTAAATAGATACCAAACATGTCACGCTTTAAAATTGCACACACTCGGAAAATGGCACCAAACTACAGTATTTAAAAATCTACATAGGTGACGCTTTAAAGATTTGTAGAGGTTACCAGTTTATAGGCTGGAAAGTCTAGGCTGGAAAGCCTAAGATAAAAATAAAAATTCTATCTCAAGCTTTCCAACAAAAAAATGGCAATGTTTACATCTGCCAGCGCCAGAAGGGACATCATGATGTCACTTTTGGCCTCCGAGGGTCATAGACATGGCCAGGGACCATCTAGTCCACGGCCAGCTCTATGGTAAAATGCCGCTACCGGCAGATTAATTCTCCAGGCTTCCTGATTGCACGGGAGAGACCGAAGAAGCACCAGAGGGCGGGCCACTATGATGGCTTTAACAATGTAAGGAATTTTCGGCTGAAAAAAAAGATATGTGGATGATGCCTGCAGCAATCTTCACTCAAAGTAAATGATGTCATATGACATCTACCAGGGGGAAGTGGTTAAAGCTCTCTATTTTTAGTTTCATTTTTATACAAACTATTGAAGGTGGTCCTCTTCCTAAGGATGCTATACATTTTGCAATTATTAGCTGCAATTCACTATTTTGAACAATTAATAAAATATTATTGTAAAAATAAGAAAAAATACCAATAATGAGGTATAATATTCCATAGAAGAATGGTTGCTTTCTTTGAGCATTGGCATCTGCAGGCACACAACCTGTTAGGATCTGGACCTAAACCTAGGACCTCTGCATTGTTTGGCTGTGGCATTTCTCGCTGTGCCACCTGAGATATTAGACAATGCCTTGCCTAATTCCTTGGGCAACTTTTCTTTGTAGCTTGTTTCTTAATGAACCTTGACCTCTTTCCTCCTCCCTATGAACTTCCTTTGTAAGCCATGTCTTTGCATATTGTGCTCTTCTCCAGCCAATATCTTGCTCCTTTGTGTACCTCAAATTATCAAAAAAACTATCAGCGCAAAAATGTGATAAATAATCTCTATGTGCTAAAACCACAAAATACTTAAATATATTTGCGATAAATTAAACAAAGTGCACAGATAAATCACATCCGGCTGCAAACACTAAAAGTGCTTATACCTTCACAATCAAATACCAATAAAAAACAGCGTTGCACCAGAAAGAAATCTCAAATAACAACTGTGGTACAAATAAGAGTATGTAAAGTGAAATTCATAAATCACAAATAACAATTGTGAAGAGGATGAAAGTAAATAGACTTTCAAAGTATAAATGACTAAGCGAAATCATATATAGTGCATTAAATGTGAATAAAAATATCCATCAAATAAATCCCAGACTCCAAACAGGTGACACCTCAGTGAATGTGCTTCCTTCACCATGCAAAGTGGCCTCTCACCTTGTTTCTAGACCTGAGTAATGCAGGTCAATCCAAGCATTTTCCCTCAAACAGGGGAGATGTTAGACTATAAACAGGGAGGCTGATCCTGGATTCCACTTCCGATCATAGATGGCACACATGAAGATTAAAAAAGAAGAAATCTAGTGCTCTCTGCTTATTAAACAGTACTTTAATAAGTAAATAGCTGCACTTACATACACGGCACTCAGCAGTGCCTGCTTAAAACACAGTTCGTGGCAGATCAGGGAAAGATGCAACATCAGGTATGCAGGCTCCGCCCCTATACTCGAATTTGAAACACCAAATGTGAGTGTAACCTTTTACTTTATATCTAATAAAAGTTATATCAGAGTTATACTATTGTGGGGTCTTTTTCTCCATTCATGTACATCAGAGCACTGGGAATTACTGAGAGTTACAGCACCTTATCCCCAAGGATATCCACATCAAGTTCCTTGTTGGGACACAAGCCTTATTGACCCTTTTTGCTATACGGCTTAGGGGTCATCTTAGTCCGGTAAGTTCAACATCCGGAGGGGGAGGATTGTCACTACTCACAGCACAGGATTGAAAGCATGTTTTTGCACTGTGTTTTTGGCACATAAGCACTTTTTTGGGACTTCTGTGGAACTCTCATCATCTATTGGACTAGCACTGCTTATTTATATCGGACTGGCACTACAATTGTTTTTCTATTGATTTTAACCCCCGGAGTGGGGATATCACTGTATACTTGGCACTGTATACTGACAGAAGCCCACAAACACAGCATGGGTCGCGGTTCCGTTACAATTAGCATTCACTAAAACCTATCTCCACCATCAGAAGCTCTGGTGAAGCCCAACGAGTGCTTAGATCCCCATGCCCCATGTGAGCCAACGTCATCCACTAGGGGAATCTGCTTGTGTAATTATCCAGTTGACTACTGCATGAACCTTTCTACTGCTGCAGCCACTGGCCTCTGAGCCTGATCCAAGACTATGACACAACCTTTGGTGTCCAAAGCAACTCCCCACCACTCGAATCACTGATGATTACCACTTTGCCGACCACCCTATGATTATTTAGAGCAGAAGCCAATCAGCTGTTGCTGGCCAATGGAAGTCTGCTGGCACCCGCTGAACATGAAGGAGAGAGGCTGGGCGGAGCACTGCTTATGTAAACAAGGCAGAGCTCCATCCTGACAAAAGGGATATGATGGATTTTCTCTTCCTGCAAAGCACATCCCTTAGTGAAAGCACCACACATAGTATACAAAAACACTGATTAGGCACAAATTTAACTCTGTGATCACCCTAGATGTTTAACCCCTTCCCAGCCAGTGTCATTAGTACAGTGACAATGCATATTTTTAGCACTGATCACTGTATTAGTGTCACTGGTTCCCACAAAGTGTCAAAAATGTCAGTTAGTGTCAGATTGTCACTGATCGCCACCATTACTAGTATAAAAAAAAAAAAAAAATAAAACTTGCAGTATATATAGCAAAGTTTGTAGATGCTATTTGCGCAAATCAACCAATATACACCTATTGGGATTTTTTTGTACCAAAAATATGTAGCAGAATACATATTGGCCTACATTTATGAAGAAATTTGATTTATTTAAATTTTGTTTATTGGATATGTTTTATAGTAGAAAGTAAAAAAGCTAGTTGTTTTTTTTTTTTTTTTTTAATTGTCTTTGTTTGTTTATAGTGCATGAAATAAAAAAACGCAGTGGTGATGATCATGACCAAGCATCGCAGTGCCGTATTGCAAAAAATGGCCTGTTCATAAAGGGAGGTAAATATTCCAGAGGTCAAGTGGTATTATTTTGCTTTTAGTTTGTTCACTCCATTTTTTGCAATACGGCACTGCATTACTTTAACTGACAATTGCGCGATAATGCAACACTGTACCAAAATAAAATGTATGTCCTTTTTTTCCCACAAATAGAGCTTTCTTTTGGTGTTATTATGATCACCTGTGTGAATTTTAATTTTTACGCTTTGAACAAAAATGACTGATCATTTTAAAAAAGAAAAAAAATGTTTTTTCTTTCTGCTAAAAAACCTATTCAATAAAAAAAAAAAAAAAAATCGAATTGCTTCATCATATTAGTCAAATATGTATTCTGCTTCATATATTTGGCACATCAAGCACATCAAAATGTGATGAACAAAAATAAACAATTTTAATGCCTTTAATAAAAGCTTCAGATTTTGGAATGTTAAAAGCAACTTTTAGAATCACATTAACACATAGATGTTCGTATGAAATGTCAATGATTTGCTTTAAGGCCCGTACACACGCACCGATTGTTGGCCGTAAATAGTCAGCCAACGTCCGATCGGCCGATTATCGGCTTGTTAGTATGATGCTTCCGACAACCGACTGCGACTTTTCGGCCGAACAAAATCTGGTGTGCAGACTATAACATTTTTGTTGGCCAACAAAGAGATGGCCGATTGTTCGTCAGTCAGTACAGATTTCGGCCGACAAAAATGTGATGATCAAGACTGGGCATGCTCAGTGAAGTAAAAACACACGAAAAGTAGACCAGAACATGACATCACTTCTGCAGTTGGTTGTTGTTGGCCGACAAAATTCGTGTGCAGTCTTGAGCACTTTTCAACCAACAAAACAGCACCGGACAAAAGACGGCCGAACGGTCGGCCGAAAATCGGTACATGTGTACGGGGCTTTAGACCTACAAAATTAAAGTATGGCCCAAAAAGCAAGGAAATTAACTCAGCAGCAGTTGTCTGTGTGACAGGTGGTGTAGTTTTAACGACTATTGTTAGCTGAGATTTGCCAGGAAATTCGCCATCACACTATGTGTAAACACATTCCTTCTTTATTTGGCTTTATGTCAAATTTTACTGTGTTGCAGTTTTTGTGAGTTTTTTTTTTTTTTTAGTACTGGTAGAATGAAACTATAAACTGGCTATAAAAAGTATTGTTATGACACATTCCTAAATATTATCTCTTTCCAGCCAGAAATCAAACGGCCTTCCCAATGATATCCAGGTTTTTACTTATTTTAACACTCAAAGCTTTCTTTCTTCTCTATTTTTGAGTAAATCAAATACTGTAGTTTGTGGAAGAAAATCAAATTCATATGAAGTATTAATAATGTGTCCTTCCCTGATACTTTGTACAAGTGTTGGAATTATCTTTAGCTCACGGGGGGGGGTTCAAATTGTGCTTTTAGCAGGTTTAAAGGGTAAGTTCAGGAAGAACAGGATTCAACTGTGGACACTTTCAAGAAGTGCAATGAAGCACTATGCAGGCAGGATGCAGTCAAATTACAGGTGAACTCCATGCAAATGACTAAAGGCTCAAACAAAAAATGTATATACTAATAGTGTTGGGCGAACTGTTCAGGCCAAGCAAAAGTTCGGCCTGAACATCGCCTGTTTGCCCTTTCGGCGAACACCCGAATTTGCGTGGCTCTCGGCAGGATGTTCGCCTGCCATGTGCCCCACAATGCACTATGTGCTGCACAGGTGCAAGGCTTTGCCAAGTGTGTTAGAGTAGTGTGAGTATAGTGTGCCAATATAGTGTAGCGTGAGTAATGTGTGTCAGTATAGTGTAGTGCCAGTGTAGTGTGTTAGTGTAGTGTGAATATTGTGTGTGAGTATAGTGTAGTGTGAGTATAGTGTGTCTGTATAGTGTAGTGTGGTTATAGTGTGTCAGTATAGTGTAGTGTCAGTGTAGTGTGTTAGTATAGTGTGTCAGTATAGTGAAGTGTGAGTATAGTGTGTCAGTATAGTGTAGTGTGTTATTGTAGTGTGAGTATAGTGTATCTGTATAGTGTAGTGTCAGTGTAGTGTGTTAGTGTAGTGTGAGTATAGTGTGTCAGTATAGTGAAGTGTGAGTATTGTGTGTCAGTATAGTGAAGTGTGAGTATTGTGTGTCAGTATACTGTAGTGTTAGTGTATGTGTGTTAGTGTAGTGTGAGTATAGTGTGAGTATAGCGTGTCAGTATAATGTAGTGTGAGTATAGTGTGTCAGTATAGTGTAGTGTCAGTGTAGTGTGTTATTGTAGTGTGAGTATAGAGTGTCTGTATAGTGTAGTGTGAGTATAGTGTGCCAGTATAGTGTAGTGACAATTTAGTGTGTTATTGTAGTGTGAGTACAGTGTGTCAGTATAGTGTAGTGTCAGTGTAGTGTGTTCTTGTAGAATGAGTATAGTGTGTCAGTATAGTGTGTCAGTATAGTGTAGTGTTAGTGTAGTGTGTCAGTATAGTTTAGTGTTAGTGTAGTGTGTCAGTATAGTGTGTCAGTATAGTGTTGTGTGAGTATAGTGTGTCAGTATAGTGTAGTGTTAGTGTAGTGTGTAAGTGTAGTGTGAGTATAGTGTTGTGTCAGTATAGTGTGTCAGTATAGTGTAGTGTTAGTGTAGTGTGTAAGTGTAGTGTGAGTATAGTGTGTCAGTATAGTGTTGTGTAAGTATAGTTTGTCAGTGTAGTGTTGTGTGAGTATAGTGTGTCAGTATAGTGTAGTGTGTAAGTGTAGTGTGAGTATAGTGTGTCAGTACAGTATAGTGTTGTGTAAGTATAGCGTGTCAGTATAGTTTAGTGTTAGTGTAGTGTGTTATTATAATGCAGTATTGAGCACAGCATTACATAACATTTAGTGCTGTACACAGTGCTGTATACCTTTTTTTTTTTATTTTTGCTTACTGAGTGTATTTTTTTTTTCTTTCTGCCTGCTCCCCTTTTTTAAAAATTTCAGCCGCAGTTTTTCCGACTTTATTTTTTTATAGATTTTACATTTCTGTCAGCATTACTGCTGACACGTGGTCCAGCAAGCATGGTAAGGGACAATATATTTCATTCACAGCACACTGGAAGGATGCAGGACAGGACAGCTTTTTTGCCGCCACGTCTCCATACAGCTGGTGGTGGTGATGCGAGATCTGTCACCCCTTTCTCCTCTTCCTCCTCCTCCTCCATGCCCTCCTCTGCTGAATTATCCTATAAACCACCAGTAACCCCTAGACATTCAAGGGGCAATTTAATGAGTCAGGCTAAAAGATACCATGCAGGGATTCAGCTGGTCTGTCTAGAGGACAGGCCCAGAGGTGGTTCACGCCATGGAAACTTGAGCCAGGAATGGTGGTGTGCAATAATAGCACTAACCTTCTGTCCGCCCTTCGACAGGGAAAGTTGGCACATGTGCCTTGCCTGACACATGTCCTCAATTTGGTGGTGCAGTGTTTCTTAAACAATACCCAGGTTTGCAAGATCTTCTAAGGCAGGTCAGAGGAGTCTGTAGCCATTTCAGGCGGTCATACACAGACAGTGTTAGGTTGGCTGAGCATCAGTGGGAATTCTTCCTGCCCGTAAACATGCCCACCAGGTGGAACCTGACTTTGGCAAAGCTGCAGTTGCAAAGGGCTGTCAACGAGTACCTGTGTGAGTATGGCACAAGGACAGGCTCAGGGCAGTTTAGTTTTTTTTTTCCCCACGCCAATGGCTGCTGATAAAGGATACATGGACTGTACTGTCACTATTTGAGGAGGCAACAAGGATGGTCATGACAATGCATGCATCAGTGACACAATCCCTTTTGTGTTTCTGCTGGAGCATACTCTGCATGGAAATATGGACAGGGCACTCGAGGCAGAGCAGCGGGAGGAAGAGGAGGATGTCCTTTCCTCTCAAGGCCCATTTTATGCAAACACTATTTGACAAGGTGCATCAAATTAAAATTTTTTACAGCAAAGCCAATTCTTGCTTTCCTCAAGAGTGCCTCTAGAAGGTTATGAAGGGAAGGCACCATCAACACCCAAAGACCAATTTTTCCGCAACTGTGTGACAGGGACATCAAATTTAATTTTTTTACAGCAAGGCCAAATCTTGCTTTCATCAAGAGTACCTCTAGAAGAGTATGGAGTGAAGGCACCACCAACACCCAAAGACCAGTTTTTCCACGACTTTGTAACAGGGGCATCAAATTTCAATTTTTTACAGCGAGGCCAATTCTTGCTTTCATCAAGAATAATTCTAGAAGGTTACGGGGTGAAGGCACCACCAACACCCAAAGACCAATTTTTCCACAACTGTTTGACCGGGGCATCACATTTTAATTTTTTACAGCAAGGCTAATTCTTGCTTTCTTTAAGAGTACCTTTAGAAGGTTACGGGGTTAAGGCACCGCCAACACCCAAAGACCAATTTTTCCGCAACTGTGTGACAGGGACATCAAATTTAATTTTTTTACAGCAAGGCCAAATCTTGCTTTCATCAAGAGTACCTCTAGAAGAGTATGGAGTGAAGGCACCACCAACACCCAAAGACCAGTTTTTCCACGACTTTGTAACAGGGGCATCAAATTTCAATTTTTTACAGCGAGGCCAATTCTTGCTTTCATCAAGAATAATTCTAGAAGGTTACGGGGTGAAGGCACCACCAACACCCAAAGACCAATTTTTCCACAACTGTTTGACCGGGGCATCACATTTAAATTTTTTTCAGCAAGGCTAATTCTTGCTTTCTTTAAGAGTACCTTTAGAAGGTTACGGGGTTAAGGCACTGCCAACACCCAAAGACCAATTTTTCCGCAAATGTTAGACCAGGGCATCTCATTTCAATTTTTTACAGCAAGGGTAATTCTTGCTTTCATCAAGAGTAGTGTTGGGCAAATATTTCAGCCCAAGCATGAGTTCAGACTGAAATTTTGCTGTTCGCCCTGTTCAGGGAACACATGCATTTGCAGAACGTTTAGCGGGTGTTCGCCTCGCTGAATTCCCTGCAATGCACTGCACGCATTAAAGCTGGTTGTTAAGGAGCAGTGCTGGGAAGCGGGCCGTGGCGTCCTTAACAACTGATGAGTCTTCACTCTTCAGCTGTCAAAGGGCTTTCCGGCTGACAGCTAAATAAAAAAGAAAAATTTCCAGTAAAAATAGTTAAAAAAACCTTACCAGACCCTTATCCGGGCATGCAGCCTGGCAGGCCAGGAAAGGGGAGGGGGAGGAGCGTGCAGCCCCCCCTTCCCTCCTGAACCATACCAGGCCACATGCCCTCAACATGGGGGGGTTCTTTAGGGCAAGGTTGTGTTTGTGGGGGTCTGCAGATTGGTGGCTTATCGGAATCTGGAAGCCCGCTTTAACAAGTGAATGTGAATGAATATGGGGGTTTTGACAATTCCTTTATGAAAAATAAAAAAACAATGTCACCCGAATGCATATGCATCATCAGTCACAACGCCAGCACCACCATCTGACCCAAAAATGAAAACAAAAATCGCTCTGCCTGCCGCTGGCCTGCCGATGGACAGTTCTTATATAGGTAAGGGCAGGGCCTTCTGGCAGCGTAACCTGATGGGACCGCCCTGCTTGTGATGTCCAGAACTGGTGCATGCTGGATCGGTGATGTATTAAGGGGGTGGTGCCACCTTACCTATCTAAGAACTGTCAAACGGCAAGCCAGCCATTTGGGGGTTTGCCTTCACAGTGGGTGGAGCGATTTTTTTTCTTTTTCGGGTCAGCGGTGTAGAGGATGTCATAATTGTCGATGGATCTACATTGGGGGACACTGTTTTTTTATTTATATTAAAGGAATTGTCAAAAACCTGTGTACAGTTTTTATCTATTTTGACACTTTTTTGTGAATGGGTAGGGGTATTATGTAGCTCATACTCAATAACATGGGGGGCTCAGAAATGTTGAGGCCCTCTTGTTAAAGTGGGCTTCCAGATTGCGATAAGTCCCCTGACCGCAGACCCGCCACCACCACAGCCCAGAGTTGTGGGGAAGAGACCCTTGTCTCTATCAACATAGGGACAAGGACCTTTGGGGGTAGGGGTGGCAGAGCCCCCCCTGTCCCAAAGCACCCCCCCTATGTTGAGGGCATGTGGCCTGGTATGGTCCAGAAGGAGGGGTGCTCGCTCGTCCCTCCCCCTGCACTTTTCTGACCTGCCAGGCTGCATGCTCAGATAAGGGTCTGGTATGGATATTGGGGGGGACCTCATGCCCTTTTTTTTCTTTCTTTTTTCTTTTTTTTTTTAAACAGTCGAGTGCCAGCAATTGCAACCGCAAGTCAATTTAACTACTTAAGAACCGCCCGCGGCATATATACTGCCGTAGGCAGCCCCTCCTGCGCGAACCGACGTAGCCCTACGCCGGGCACGCACCTGCTGCGATTGCTGCTGGGCACCCACGATCGTTCCCTGCTGAGAGAGAAGGACAGTCAGCTATTGTAAACACAGTCAACCGTTCTTCTCTCTGCAATGATCACAGAGCGCCTGTGATCCTTCTATATAGGAACACAGGTCTCTATGATCATTTCAAAAGCCCATCACCCCACAGTTAGAAACACTCCCCTAGGCTTACATTTAACCCCTTGATCACCCACTGTGTTAACCCTTTCCCTGCCAGTGTCATTATTACAGTAACAGTGCATATTTTTAGCACTGATTACTGTAGTAATGTCACTGGTCCCCCCAAAAAGTGTAAAAAATGTCAGTAAGGGGTCCGATCTGTCCACTGCAAAGTCGCAGTCCCGCTAAAAATTGCAGATCGCTGCCATTACTAGTAAAAAAAAAAAAAAAAAAAAATGACAAATCTTTCCCGTAGTTAGTAGACACAATAACTTTTACGCAAACCAATCAAAATACGCTTATTGTAATTTTTTTTTTTTTTTTTACCAAAAATATGTAGCAGAAAAAAAATTGGCCTAAAATGTTAAAACATTTTGATCTTTTCTTTTTTTTTCTTTTGGGAATGTTGTATAGCAGAAAGTGAAAAAAAAAAAAAAAAATATATATATATATATATTTTTTTTTTTCAGAATTGTCTCTCTTTTTTTGTTTATAGCATAAAAAATAAAAATCACACAGGTGATCAAATACCACCAAAACAAAGCTCTATTTGTGGAAAAAAGGACATCAATTTTATTTGGGTACAGCATCGCACGATTGCGCAATTGTCCGTTAAAGTAACGCAGTGCCGAATCGCAAGATATGGCCTGGTCTTTAAGGGGGAAAAAATCTTCCGGTCCAGAAGTGGTTAACATAATTTACTAAATAAAACGTGGCAGAGTTTACTTCCGCTTTAAGTAGTAATAGAAAAGTCCTATAAAGCTGACCTAGCTTTATATTTTCATCTTAAAAATATCCGATCTGGTTTTAGGGATTGAAGAAATGAAGATATATTATCTCTTTGCACAGTTCAAACATCCTGTCTCCTAAACTAATGATATACTGTATACAGCCAGCCAGACAAAGGTGGAAAAAGTAAAACAGTATATGATATAAGAAAAACATTTCAAAGCTTTTAGAGGAACTTAGGTGATGGCATGACGATAGAAGACTAAACTGCCGTGAATTCTTCAGCGTTGCCTCCTTACATGGGAAGAAAAGCTTTCCTAGCTTATGCTGACAATAGTTGTCATTGTCAATTATTACTTAGGATTACGAGATATAGTTTCATTATGGCATGAATGCTGACAGTAAATTTTTTTTGTATAATGACGAGGAAGATACCTTAAAGTGAATTTCCAATTTTGCAGCCAGATTGGGATAACATTTATATTTGTTGCAACTTTACCACCTGCCGACTGCAATATGTATAAAAGCTGATCAGACATTATGACCACCTACCTAATATTGAGTATGGCCCCCTTTTGCTAAAAAAGCCCTGAACCCATTGAGGCATGGACACCAAAATAACATCCACATGAATGGCAGGAGCCAAGGTTTCCCAGCAGAACATTCCCCAGAGCATCACACTGCCTCCATCAACTTGCCTTCTTATACCGCCTTCTGGTGCCATCTCTTCCCTCAGGTAAGTGACGCACACACACCCGGCCATCCAGATGATGTAGAAGAAAGCCTGATTCATCAGACCAGGCCACCTTCTTCTATTGCTCCGTAGTCCAGTTCTGATGTTCATGTGACCACTGTAGAAGCTTTTGGCTGTGCACACGGGTCACCATGGGCTTCACAGCCTCATTCACAACAAAGTGCAATGCACATTTTTTTCTGCTTTTACCACATCAACTTCATGGACAACCAGTGGCGGCTGGTGTGGGGGGGGGGGGGCGCAAAAAGAAAAATGTAATAGGAATTGCTTCGCGGCAAAAAACGCGGTAAAAAATTGCATGACTTTGAGGTCATGGTACAGGCATGGCACAGATGATGGTATAGTCATGGCACAGGTGATGGTACAGGCATGGCACAGGTCATGGTACAGACATGGCACAGGCATGGCACAGATGATGGTATAGGCATGGCACAGGTCATGGTTCAGGCATGTCACAGGTCATGGTACAGGCATGTCACAGGTCATGGTACAGGAGATGGTATAGACATGGCACAGGTGATGGTACAGGCATGGCACAGATGATGGTATAGGCATGGCACAGGTGATAGTATAGGCATGGCACAGGTCATGGTACAGGCATGTCACAGGTCATGGTACAGGCATGTCACAGGTCATGGTACAGGAGATGGTATAGGCATGGCACAGGTCATGGCACAGGTGATGGTACAGGCATGTCAAAGGTCATGGTACAGGCATGTCACAGGTCATGGTACAGGCATGGCACAGGTCATGGTACAGGCATGGCACAAGTCATGGTACAGGCATGGCACAAGTCATGATACAGGAGATGGTATAGGCATGGCACAGGTGATGGTACAGGCATGTCACAGGTCATGGTACAGGCATGTCACAGGTCATGGTACAGGAGATGGTATAGGCATGGCACAGGTCATGGCACAGGTGATGGTACAGGCATGGCACAGGTCATGGTACAGGCATGGCACAGGTCATGGTACAGGCATGGCACAGGTCATGGTACAGGCATGTCACAGGTCATGGTACAGGCATGGCACAGGCATGGCACAGGTCACGGTACAGGCATGTCACAGGTCATGGTACAGGCATGTCACAAGTCATGGTACAGGCATGTCACAGGTCATGTTACAGGCATGGCACAGGTCATGGTACAGGAGATGGTATAGGCATGGCACAGGTCATGGTACAGGCATGTCACAGGTCATGGTACAGGCATGTCACAGGTCATGGTACAGGCATGGCACAGGTCATGTTACAGGCATGTCACAGGTCATGGTACAGGCATGGCACAGGTCATGGTACAGGCATGGCAAAGGTCATGGTACAGGCATGTCACAGGTCATGGTACAGGCATGTCACAGGTCATGGTACAGGCATGGCACAGGTTATGGTACAGGCATGGCAAAGGTCATGGTACAGGCATGTCACAGGTCATGGTACAGGCATGTCACAGGTCATGGTACAGGCATGGCACAGGTCATGGTACAGGCATGGCAAAGGTCATGGTACAGGCATGTCACAGGTCATGGTACAGGCATATCACAGTCACAGTCATGTCACTTACCTGCTCTTGGGCTGGATCTGCTGTGCTGTGGGCTGCTGAAGACAGAGACACGTTGCGCGCCGCTGCTCCTCCTCGCTCTGACGGCGGGTGGGAAGGTGAGGACGGTGAGTGACTAACGCACACACCGCCCCCACGCGACGTCAGCCGGGATGTCCTGACTGATTGGTCCAGGCTGGAGTCTCGACCAATCACAGCCAGGACAGGACTAGTGGGGAGTGTCGGGGCGCGTTGCTCGGCACCCCGGTGATACCCAGATCGGCTGGCAATCGTCGCCTCTGCCTAGCAGCTCGTGGGCTGCCAAACCCCACCCCCCCCCCCCCATTGGCAGTAATAGGACCGGCACCCTAGTGGGCTTTAAATGGTCATTTCTTTTTTTTCTTTCATATGCTGATTGGGGGGGGGGCGCCCCTGCACCCCCTATAAACCGGCCGCCACTGTGGACAACGTGTTCACTTGCTAACTAATATATTCCACCAATTTTCAGATGTCATTGTAAGGAGATATTCCCTTTACTTGTCAGTGGTCATAATGTTATGGCTGATCGGTGTATAAGTTGCAAGTGGTTTATCGTGATTATAGCTGAAGATTAGTGTTGGGTGAACGGTTCGGCCAGAGCATGGTCTGGACATTTACCCGGTACCCCTTAACATCAATGAGCAGTAAACTTTAGCAGTGCCTGGGCAGCCCCCCATTGCAAAGGAGGACTTTTAGTTTTTCTTGACTTCAGCTTTCAAGCTTATTTTCACTTTTGCAATCAAACTTGTTTATGTATTTCCATAACATTATGACCACTGACAGGTAAAGGGAATATCTCGTTGCAATGGCATGTCTAGGGGTACTGGGCAGTTTTTCCTTACCTGATCCTCTGCTTCCAAAGGCTCCTCCTAGACTGGTATCTGCAACCTCTTCTTTCCTGATTTTTGGTGCTCTAAAGTTCCCTAATGTCTTCAAAACCAAAGCATTGCCCAAAGCCCTGCATTGAACTGGGAGACACCAAGAGGCAGTCCAGTGCCAAAGTGGAGGGAAGAGTTGTCTACCATTAAAGTGGAGGCTCAGGTAAGTAAAAGTGCCTTTCCCAGCTCCTAAACAGAAAAAGTACAATGTAGTTAGCCCCTACAGGTTGTGTGCAGCCCCGCTGCAAGGGGGAACTTTTAGTTTCCTCAAAACTGGGCATTGAAGCATGCAGAAATGCAGAAAAAACAGCACCCCCCCCCCCCATTCCATACCAGGCCCTGCAGGTCTGGTCTGGTATAGATTTTAACCCCAATGCCAAAATCTATTTCAGACCCTTATCTGAGCGTGCAACCCAGCATGCCAGTAAAGGGGGGGGGGGTTGAGTGCCCCTCTTCTGAGCCATACCAGGCCACATGCCCTCAACATGGAGGGGGGGTGCCATGTTGATGGGGACAAGGGCCTCTTCACCACAATATTGGGACGTGAGGGTCTGCGGGCGAGGGGCTTATCAGAATTTGGAAGCCCCCTTTAACAAGGGGTCCCCCAGATCCTGGACCCCCACCATGTGAATGCGTATGGGGTACATACCCATTCACCAAAAAGTCTAAAAAGTGAGTAAAAATACAACACAAGTTTTTGACAACTCCTTTATCAAAAAATAAAAAACAATGTCTCCCGATGTAGATCCATCGCCCGCCGCACCGCCAAACCCCAAAAAAAAAACTCCGGCCTTTTTGAAGGCTCCTCACCGACTGCCTGCTCCTCCATCTGACACTTCTTAAATAGCTAAGAGGCGGAGTCACTAAATGACGTCAGCGGGTGACCCAGCCCCCCTGTCGCATCATCAACTCAGCATGCCCTGGTCGGTGATGCAGCATTTTATTTTTTTATTTGGTGAGGGGTTACCCTTAAAAGCCATATCAGACCCAAAATGCGTGGGCTCTCCCATGCTGTTTTTTTTTTTTTTTTTTTTTAGAATTTTTCATTGTAGCATTTCTTTGTTTACATTTCAAATCTGACAGCTGATTCTATTGTCATCGATTGTTAAGGATGCGCTGACCGGCTTCCATCCCGCTCTTTAACAACCAGCTATTCTTCACACAGAATTCAAATCGGTCGATCATTTTTCGACTAATCCGAATCGAAATCCTTCAGAGATTTTGGAATTTGTTAGAAAATGAAAAAACAAAAGAAAATTAAAAGAATTTTAACAAAATTCGTTACTTTGGAGATTCAGATACATCCGAATAACAAAAGATTTGTCTGAATTTATATTCGGACCAAAACGAATTGCAAATGTCTAGTAGACAGTCTGTCCTGCCCTGATGTCAAGTACCGGTATAGGGAGCCTGGGATGATGAGGGGGGGGTCTCTTACACATTTCCTATCTGAGCACCCCTGGAAGTTGAGAAAGGATCTTCTAGGGCGATGGAAGGACACAGGAGGCTTTAAACTGCAGACTGTAGCTTGTGGACTGTAAGGGTCCTTTTTTATCGGCTTTCCCCCGCTGAGCAGGCGGATGACAGGTCCGTCTATGCTCACTCTGCTGAGACAGACCTGTCAGAGCTCTGCTCTCCTCAATGGGAGATAGGATGAAAACAGACCGCCTGTCTGTAGGGTTTCCATCCATCTGGATTTCACAGACAGGATCAGATCGGATAGAAGCGGGTGTCAGCGGACATGTCACCGCTGACATCTCTTGCTCCATAGAGGTGCATGGAGCGTCTGATCAGTTCCGCCTGAAAAGACTGATAGGTGGACCTGATCAGAAAGCCCGTGTGAAAGGGGCCTAACTTGGCAGGAAGATGCCATATCAAAACAAGTAGAGTTTTACAATGTGCAGGCAGTGAGGTACCAAGTCCATGGGAAAACTCTTTTTCAGAAGTCCAGGCCAAGACTGGTACTAGAGATGGGCAGTAAATATAGGCAGTCAAAGATAATCCAGAAGTAGTTCAGATGAAAACCGGGGCAAAGACATGGGCATAAGGTTGAGAGCCGGTTCACACTGGGGCGACCTGTCAGGCGACCTGGTCGTCTGACAGGTCGCCGTAGGTCGCCTGCCATAGAGAAGCTGCGGACCCGTTCTAATAGGAGCGACACAAGACGCTCCGACTTAGAAAAAGGGTTCGGAGCTTCTTTGGGGCGACCCGGAGCGACCTGCATTGACTTCAATGTTATGAAGTCCGTGCCGGCCGCTCCGAGGTCGCGGTGCGAGCTACGCACCGCGACTTGTGAGGTTGCCCCGGCAAGTCGGATCGCTCTAATGTGAACAGGCTCTTAGGATCAGGAATTGCAGGAACTTGAACATACAGACCATTAAGCAATGATCCCATGCAAAGCTCGGGTTTAAATATTCTGCTAGTCACTAGTATCTGTGGTAAACATGCCTGTACATTTGCACACACACGGCGATGCATGTATGCATGACATGCATAAGTTAAGACTAGCATTGAAATTACGATGGCTGGCATGATGTTTCTGACAGTAGGTGTCCCTAGTTTAAATTTAGCTTTTCTGAGCTATGGTCAGCCTCAGGGCTAATAAATATTTATTTTTTACATCTGTTGTGGAAGTTGTACAATAGTGATAAGTATTGAATATTTTTTGTCTCTCTGGCCAACCACTAGTGGAGCATGCTGGGGGAGAGTATAAATATCTGGGGACTTGCAGACTGTAACTGGGCAGGAGGATGCCAAATCAAAACAAGCAGAGACTGGAAATGTGCAGGCAGCGATGTACCGTGTCGATATTCTTTTTCAGAAGTCCAGGCCAAGACTGGTAACAGAGAAGGTAAACATAGGCAGTCAGGGATAATGTAGAAGCAGTTCAGACGGGAATTGAAAGAACCATTCAGCAAGGATCCTATGTAGAGCTAAGGTTTAAATATTCCAATAAGTGCTAGTATCTGTGGTGGATGTGCCTGTACGCACATCCTCTGATGAATGTATGTGTGAATGTTGCACATAAACTTAGTCTTCTATGCCTGTAAACATGCATAAGTTAGGACTAGCACAATACCTTTAACTACATGCCATCCGCGCTATAGCCGAAGTACGGCTACAGCGCAGACTTGAATTTCCGGGAGGCCGTTTAAAGACAGGCTCCCCGCGCGAGCGCGCGTTGGGGAAAATCTGTGTTGGCCGTGTCCCTTGGACACAGCCAATCACAGATCATGGTAAATGGCCAATCCCAGCGGCCATTTACCACATGATCGCCCCATGCAATGAGAGATGATCTCATATGTAAACATATGAGATCATCTCTCATCGCCAGCACTCCTTCCTCACACGGAGACTGCAGTGTGAGGAAGGAGGAGAGCCGATAAGCCGTCGGGGACACAGTGGAATGTAATCAGGGCACGGATCACCAGTGCCCTGATTACTACAGAGGTAAATAAAATAAAATTTGCCCACCATCAGTGTCCACAGTGCCCCCCATCAGTGCCCATAATCAGTGCCTATAGTGCTGCCAGTCAGTGCCCATCAGTGCCTGCTCATCTAGGCACTGATGAGCACTGACTGGCAGCACTATGGGCACTGAGTGTGGGCACTGATGGCGCTGCCCATCAGTGTCCATCAGTGCCGCCCGTCAGTGTCCATCAGTGCCGCCCGTCAGTGTCCATCAGTGCCGCCCGTCAGTGTCCATCAGTGCCACCCATCAGTGCCGCCTATCAGTACCCATCAGTGCCGCCCGTCAGTGCCGCCTCTCAGTGCCCAGCAGTGCCACCTCTGTGCCCAGCAGTGCCACCTCTCAGTGCCCAGCAGTGCCACCTCTCAGTGCCCATCAGTGCCAACTATCAGTGCTCATCAGTGCTGCCTATCAGTGCTCATCAGTGCTGCCTATCAGTGCCGCCTATCAGTGCTCATCAGTGCAGCATATGAGTGCCTCCTCATCAGTGCCACCTCATCAGTGCCCATAAGTGCCACCTCATCAGTGCCCATCAGTTCAGCCTATCAGTGCCCATCAGTGCCGCCTCATCAGCGCACATCAGTGAAGGAGAAAAATTTATTTATTTTCAAAATTTACTCACAGAAAATAAGAAAAACTTTTTTTTCAAAATTATCTGTCTTTTTTCTTTCTTTTTTTTGGTAAAAAATAAAAAACCCAGCGGTGATTAAATACCACCAAAAGAAAGCTCTATTTGTGTGAAAAAAAAAGGTAAAAATGTCATATGGGTACAGTGTAGCATGACCGCGCAATTGTCATTCAAAGCGTGACAGCACTGAAAGCTGAAAATTGGCCTGGATGGGAAGGGGGTGAAAGTGCTCGGTAGGCAAGTGGTTAAAGGCTGGCATTATGTCCCTGACATTTGAGTAATGTTATCCCTCATTTAAATTTAGTTTTGCTGGGCTGTAGTCATTCTCAGCCCTAATATATTCTATTTGCCTTCTGTTCTCTGTTGTGGACGATCTCTGGCAATAGAGCGATATACAATAGTGATGAGTTTTGAATATCTTTGTCTCTCTGGCCAACCATTAGTGGAGCATGCTAGGGAAGGGTATAAATATTTAGGGTGAACTTGGGAAGTTCTCTTTGCCACCCAGGCCCTGTCTGGTAGGTAGGTGTGTACAGCTGCTCTCTTGCTTGCTAGGCATGCTACCTAAAGGAGGAAGTGTATTGTGCTACAGAAAGGTCTTACGCTTAGGATCTAAAACATTATACTGTCTGCTGGAAGTTGTATCCAGGGAAAGGGGTGTAGGAAGGTATTTCTGGATGGGATCTACAGGGGTGAAGATTTTGCTGTTGAAGTGTGTTCTAGGAAGCTAAGTGGAAGCTATCCCCAGTGGACCTTGTAGGAAGTTTAGGTGGCTTGTCCAACCAAGTATGCTACATTGAAGTTATTCTACTGTGTGAAGAATTCAGGTCTTGATTCCAAAGAGTAGAGTTCAAAGTCTGCATTTTGTATCATTTGTGGTTATCCTGTTCCCTAAACACACTCTTCCTGAGTTTATTCTGTTTAATTAACCTTGTGTAAATTCTTTGTGCCCCAATATGTTTCACCCCAATTCAAACCGAAAATTCTACCCTGAGCAATGAATGCACCTAAGGTCTCAATCTGATGTTCTGTAAGTGGGCCAGAGTGTTGAAAGAGTATACTAAGCTGCTTGGGTGTCTTCTCACATGACACTAGAGGTAGTAGGGCTTCACATACCTAAATCTGTGGGCATGTCCCATGCCATGATCTAAACCTTCTATCTTCTGGGCTGCAGAGTGGGAAGCTGTTCATCTGTCCACATTGCATCCCAGGTGACATGGACACTTCCCATTAGCTGTCCAGTGGCAGGGTCCCCTCACACTCCAGAAGACTGTATCGGCATAATGATTTCAGGACAGTCAGTGGTGGGTATAGCCTGCAGCTAGAGATTAGGGATGGGCTTGACGCTTGCTCGCCCCCCCCCCCCTTTCCTGACCTGCTAGGCTGCATGGTCAGATAAGGGTCTGGTATATATTTTGGGGGCAACCTATGCCATTTTTTTCTACATTTTGGCCTAGTATGGATTGGGGGGGGGGGGGGTCCTATGTCATTTTTTTTCTTTAAATCTGGCAAGCTGGCAATACATTACAGCCACGAGCAAGTTTAAATGAAATTTTTTCCTTTAGAAATGTCAGTATTGCTGCAGCAGGCTCTATACATTGTACATGTGCACCACTTTACAGGCAGACTAAAAGGGTCCCCAGGCATGATAATTAAATTATTTTTTTCATTTTTATTGCTTCACTTTAAGCATCATTAAAATCATTGCTCCTTTAAAAAAAAAAAAAATCCCCATATACTTTTTATGGCAATAACTTGCATATAAGCCTTTAACTACTTGCCGACCGCCACACAAATATATACTGCGGTGGTCAGCCCCCTACAGGCAAAGTGATGTATGGGTACGTCACTCGCCCACGAGCCTGTAGGGGGCGAGCGCGTTCCACCGGGGGCGCGCTCCCGCCCCCGCTCGTTCCCTGCCTAGCTCGCGAGTGTGACCGGCGGCTCCGATGTCCGCCGGCCACTCGCAATCTCCCTCAGGAGAGGGAGAAAGACAGATGGCTGATGTAAACACAGCCATCTGTCATTCTCCCTTAGATCATGGCAGAGGCTATGCGATCCTGCTATGTAGGATCATATGTCTCTGATAGATCAAACAAGCCACGTCCCATGACAGTTAGAATCACGCCCCTAGGGACACACTTAACCCCTTGATTACCAATAAAGTTAACCCCTTCCCTGCCAGTGTCATTTTTACAGTAACACTGAATATTTATAGCACTAATTACTGTAGTAATGTCACTGGTACCCCCAAAAGTGTCAGTTAGGGGTCCTATCCGTCTGCCCCAATGTTGCAGTCCCGCAAAAAAAATGGCAGATCGCTGTCATTACTAGTTAAAAAAAAAAAAATAACATAAATCTTTCCCGTAGTTAGTAAACGAAATAACTTTTGTGCAAACCACTCAAAATACACTTATTGCTATTTTTTTTACCAAAAATATGTAGCAGAAAACAAATTGGCCTAAAATGTTAAAAAATTTTGATTTTTACATTTTTTTTTTGAGAATTTCAAATAAAAACTTTTTAAAAATATTGTTATTTTTTCAAAATTGTCGCCCTTTTTTGGTTTATAGTGCTAAAAATTGCACAGGTGAACAAATACCACCAAAAGGAAGATCTGTTTGTGGGAAAAATTCATTTGGGTACAGCGTCGCATGACCGTGCAATTGTCCGTTAAAGTCACGCAGTGCCGAATCGCAAAATGGGGCCTGGTCATTGAGCAGCCAAATCCTCCGGGGCTTAAGTGGTTAAAATTAGGATTTTTGATTTTTTTTTGTTCGTGTCCCATAGACTTTATTAAAGTTTGCATGGAACTTTTTCTCTGTTCGAGATGTTCTGGTGCGAACCGAACAGGGGGGTATTCGGCCCATCCCTACTCTAGATCATGGGTTTTCACTCTTGGAAGAAGCTCCAGCAATGGACAAGTGATGGCAGACTCAGTGAGTCGATAACACAATTTCAGGCCTTTTTTTTTTTTTTTTTTCCAATCAATAGTTTTTATTAAAATTCAAATATAGATGAGAAACATAAAATCACATTAACAGAATGTTAAATAAGTAAAGAAAATAACCACAACAAGGTAGAACATTATCCAAAAGTAGATGATACAGTTTTCAAGTAGCAATATAAATTTCGTTCAAGTGCATATACATCATGCATGTAAATGTCAATACAGTTTATACCGATGCAGAGAAGAGACAAGAGGCGTTGAACCACCCCGACTCAGAACCCATAGGGGAACAATGTCACTAAGTCACGGGTTGTCCCCACCTCCCGACCCTCTCAAGCTCAACACAAATAAAGCTAAGCTCAAAACAAGTGGAACTAAGCTAAGTAAAGGGTTAGATTATAAACTTCTAGTTTCAGGTGTCAAATAGGGCCATTCCGACCAAGCTTTTTGAAATTTGTGATTTGTTAAAGTATTAAAGTATAAGGCTTTTTCCAGTTTATAGTTCTCATTGACCAAGGTGATTACTTCAGAGAGATTTGGGGTGTCGGTGGTTTTCCATTTTCGTAATATTAAAGTCCTAGCTGCCGAAAGGAAATGTACAATCATTTGTCTATATGTGAGTGGATATAATTCAATGTTTAGATTAAGTAAAGCTAACTCAGGTTTGGGAGGCATTAAGATTCCAGTGATGGATGCCATACATTGGAAAATTGCTTTCCAAAAGCTTCTAAGGGAGGGGTACTCCCAGAGGATGTGTTGTAGGGTACCAACTTTACCACATTCTCTCCAGCATAGTGGAGAGAGGGAGGCATTCATTTTGGATAACCAATAGGGAGTGAAATACCACCTATTCACAATCTTAGTTATCATTTCCCAATGATTTGTGCAATGTGATAATTTGTGGATAGAATTGATCGCTATTTGCCATTGTTTTAGGGTAAAAGATTGGTTAAGTGTTTTCTCCCACTTCAGCATGTGTTGTGATTTGGTTTTGAGGGAATCAGATGTAAGGCAGGAGTAAAAGAGAGATATTCCTTTAGTTAGAGGTGGAACTGTGGAGATGAAATTCCATGTTTGGGAGTTAGTTAGTAGTTCTGATAGTGGATCTTTGGCTAGAGTGAAAATTATCTTGGAAAGGGTGAGTGACAGGTCGTGAGGGAGGGAGAATTCCTGTATAATTTCTTCCTTGTCTTTAAGCCTACAGTTACTGTATAGTTGTTTAATAAGTGATAGGCCATAATCCTCTAATTTAGAGACAGTAAGCTTTTTAAATTTAGATTCTACTATCTTGATAGGAATATCACATGCGTGGAAAAGGTTTACTGTAGGAGTTAATTTGGAGATAACTCTCCAAGCTTGGAGAGAAGCCTTGACTGTTATAGGGATGTTGTGCCAACTCCAGGGTATCCATAAATCAACTGAAGCATGAGTGTTAGGTTTTTAGTTGGCACCAAGTCGTTTTCAATTAATGCCCATAGCGGGGTTTCACTACTGGTGTACCAATGTTTTATTTGGTCCAGTCTTGAGGCCCAACAATAGGCTTGTAAGTTTGGTAGCCCAGCTCCTCCCATGGATTTGTGTGTAGTTAGTATATTGAAAGCTATGCGGGCTATTTTTCCTGACCAAATAAATTTCCTAATAATGCTCGTAAGGGCATTCAACTGTGCTTTTGGTATAGGGATAGGTAGTGCTCTAAATAAGTATACGATTTGAGGAAGAATGGTCATTTTTATTACTGCCATTCTCTCTCCCCATGTTAAGTCAATTTTAGAGAAGTTATTAAGGTCTTCACAGATTTTTTGCTTTAGGGATTTAAAATTCGAGTGAATAAGGCCAGAGATTCGAGGTGTAATGGTAATACCTAAATAGGATATTTTCTCATCTGTCCATGTGAAGGGGCAGTTTCCCATCAAATGGTTTTTTGTATCAGGACTAAATTTAAGGCCTTTTTTAAATAAGGAAATGCCTAATGACGATAACATGGGGTTATAGGGGGTGAGGCTGAAGGTTCATTTTGCTAGGAAATGGTCTTTTTTAAAATATCTCACCACACTTATTTAATGTTATCATTGTACAGCATTACATTAAAAAAACAAACCAATAGGAACATTTCAGGGGCCAACTGTTAAGTTTAAAGAAGAATTGCAGGTATGGATAATTTTACCTTGATCCAGCTTGGACCGATGTAAGTATGCATATAACACCCTTGTCCGAAATTGCTGAGAGCTGGAAATCACTAAACCTTTACTCCAGTGATCTCCACTAGCTTGCGGGTCCTGTACTGAGTGGCTAGGCTACCCTGCTGCATTATAAACACTAGAGGTTGACTGCTTGGCATGAGCATTGGCAAGAACTTTTTGCATTTTCTCAATTAATATTATTATTATTATTATACAGGATTTATATAGTGCCAACAGTTTGCGCAGTGCTTAACAAAATGAAGGCAGACATTACAGTTACAATACAATTTGGAACAAAAGGAATCAGAGGGCCCTGCTCGTTAGAGCTTACAATCTAAAATACAAAGCATTCTCCTAATTGGGTGAGATAGAGAGGCAGGGCATTGACATCACAATCTCCACCTCATGCAATCAGAATAATTTTAATTCCTTGAGAAAATGTAAAGCATTCTCTGTACAGTGCCTGTGCTGAGCCTACAACCTCCTTTGTTAAGAAAGCAGCAGGGCAGCCGCTCAGCATGGGACTGTAAGATTCTGGTACCTTTGGTACCCTTATTTCCCATTTCTACCTTAATATTGCGTCCCACCTTGCTAACTAGGTGGAACGCATACACCTTTAAGAACGATGACATCATCGCCGGGCGCCGCTATGAGCGGCTATTTCAATCGCCGGTTTTCTCTCACTCATTGCTCGTTCAAACCGCATGCTTGACCAGTCTTGTCCTATGCTGCCGGAGCTTCTAGCTATTCCTTTGCCTGAACAAAACCGGAACCTCGCTACCGATCCCGTATCTCGCTACCGGATCACTCTCTTGCTACTGGACCTTGCTACTACTAACCCAACTAGTGATAAGTACCCCACAGGGGATTTCTTCCTAACTAACTTACACTATCTACCTCTGCATACTAAAGGACTGTTACTATGTAAGCACTATTTCTATCATCTGCATAACTTCATAGATTGCTAGCTCTTGAGCCTACCATCATCTACATCATTGCACTAGGTTACTCTCTCTTGTATACTTCATCTGCTGTCCCCTACCACCTGTTACTATACATGATTGCTAAACCTATCTGCATACTACCTATCATCACCTACCACTCTCCTGAATATTACTACTGAGTGCTCACCAATTCTAACGCCTGTCTCTCACCTCTATACTATCATATACATCCTATCACTCCAGGAACATCATATTGAGTGTATGTATATTTGCATAAAGCAGGCTGTGCACGGTGATGAGAGTTGGATATGTTTGTTCAACACATCTCTACATGACTACTGAGTGTAATAATTCTGCAGCTGCAAATCCATTCACTAACAAAAAACGCAAGAGCGTTACAGATTGAACGAGCCTTAAAATATGGATTCAGCAGAATTACCCACTCAAGTAATGCAATTAAAACAACAAGTAGATGCATTGATAATTGCTCTTACAGAGGTAAAAAACGAAAATCAGGCTTTGAGACAGCAGGTTGGCCGTCTTGCACAGCTCTCTGCTGCTCAGCCCCGTGAGCCTAAGATAAACCCTCCTCTAGTGTTTACAGGTGATCGGAAAAAATTTCGTGAATTTAAAAATGCATGTCAATTGCTTTTCTTGTTAAAACCTGGTACTTACCCTACTGACCAAATTAAAGTCTGTACCACTATTTCCTATCTGACGGGTGATCCCCGTGCCTGGGCAGACTCTCTCTTTGAGAAAGATGATCCACTTCTCAATTCCTATCCTTTATTCCTAGCGCAACTCGCTAGTTTATATGAAGACCCCAATAGGCAGAGTACTGCTGATACCCAATTGAGGGCTTTAAAACAAGGAAGGAGACCTGTTGAAGACTTTGTGGCAGAGTTCAAGAGATGGACCCTTGATTCAGGGTGGAATGATACATCTCTAAGAACTCAGTTCAGACTCGGCCTATCAGAAGCCGTTAAAGACGAGCTCGCCCGAACGGATTTACCTGACACCTTGGATGCCCTGATACAGACCAGTATCAATATTGACAGACGACTGCGAGAAAGAAAGGCTGAGAAGATGGGATTGCCATTGTCCAGTCCTTCTCGGATGTCGGCTGTTGACCCTACTCCTATGGAGGTAGGAATGATACGTCCACCTTTATCCTATACCGAACGTGCCAGGAGAAGATCCGAACATCTCTGCATGTACTGCGCCTCCCCGGATCGTTTGTTAAGTGGCTGTCCCCTTGTCCGCAAAAAAGAGGGTGAGTGTTCAAATGTCTTGCTAGGGGGACTAACGACTTCCTTTTCTAATCCTTATCTTTTTATTCATTTGACATTACAGTGGGACCAAACTAGGATCACCACCAAGGCTATGATCGACACAGGATCTTGTGGGAACTATATCGATACTTGTTTTGCTACCTTAAATAAAATACCTATTATTTCAAAACTCAAACCTGTCTCTGTTAGTTTCATTAACGGTATTCTGTTATCCTCTGGTCCAATCACCAATCAGACACAAGCACTCCTTGTCACTGCCAATGAGTATCATATGGAGACTACCACTTTTGATGTACTAACCTCACCACATTTTCCCATTATTTTGGGACTTCCCTGGTTACACATACATCAACCAATCATTGATTGGAAAACAAGAACTCTAACCTTCTCTTCTCACTATTGCGAAACCACGTGTAATCTCTCATCATATGGAAAGATCCTATCTGTGGTGACAGATGAGATTATACCTCTATGTTACCAGGATTTGTCGGAAGTCTTCCTTGAGAAAAATGCTCAAGTGTTGCCTCCCCATAGGGACTATGATTGTTGTATCGATCTACTCCCTAATAGCAAGTTGCCTTTCGGTCATGTTTATCCTCTTTCACAGGATGAACTCTCTCATCTCAAGGAATACTTGGATGAGAATTTGGCGAAAGGGTTTATCAGACCTTCTACTTCCTCTACTGCTGCAGGACTCTTCTTTGTCCGCAATAAAGATTCAAGTCTCAGGCCTATTATTGATTACAGGCAATTAAATACCATTACAATAAAGGATCGCTATCCCTTACCCCTCATTCCTGAACTTATTGAACAGGTGCGCGGGGCTACCTACTTTTCGAAATTGGACCTAAAAGGGGCATACAACCTAATCCGAATCCGTGACGGGGGATGAATGGAAGACAGCATTCAGAACCAGATACGGATTGTTCGAGTACCTTGTGATGCCATTCGGGTTGTGTAATGCTCCCGCAGCCTTTCAACGATTCATAAATGACATCTTCAGAGACTTACTTGATGTTTGTGTTGTAGTATATCTGGACGATATACTTATTTATTCTCAATCTTTATCTGAACACATAAAACATGTAAGACGCATGTTGTCCAGACTACTTGCACACAATTTATACGTAAAATTAAAAAAATGTTTATTTCATAAAGAAGAAGTACTATTCCTAGGATACATCATATCTAAAAATGGAATCAAAATGGATATGAGCAAGATATCCTGTATTCTAGATTGGCCTGTGCCAACAACTCGTAATTCGTAAAGCATTACAAAGATTCCTCGGATTTTCTAACTTCTATAGGAAGTTCATCAAGAACTTCTCTGCTATTGTGAGACCTCTCACACAACTCACAAGTATAAAAAAAACATTCAAATGGTCAGAAGAAGCAAATGGAGCTTTCCGCTTGTTGAAATCAAGCTTTACTTCTGCTCCCATACTACGCCATCCAGACCCATCCCTTCAATACATCCTGGAGGTAGATGCGTCAAATATGGCAGTAGGAGCAGTTCTCTCCCAACGACCAACAAATACTTCACCACTTCACCCAGTTGCTTTTTTCTCAAAATCACTAAGCAGCCCCGAGGTAAATTACCCAGTGGGTGAAAGAGTTGCTTGCCATAAAATTGGCATTGGAGAATTGGCGACTAGGGTTGAGCGGACACCTAGATGTCCGTGTTCGACGGGTTCGGCCGAACTTTAAAAAAAAGTCCGGGTCCGTGTCCCGGACTTTTACCGAACTTTTCCCGGACACCGAACCCCATTGAAGTCAATGGGGACCCGAACTTTAAGGCACTAAAATGGCTCTAAAACACCAATGGAAAGGGCTAGAGTGCTGCAAATGGCAGCAAAACGTAGTTAAGAGCATGGCAAGTGCTCTGCAAACAAATGTGGATAGGGAAATAACTTAAAACAACAAAAAAAAAACAGAAAAATAAAACAATGTTCTTCATCTCTGAAGGACGAGGCCCATATGGAGTAGGAGGGAGGTTGAGGTGGTGGTGGATGTGGCGGTGTCATAGGCGTGCGCACAGGGTGTGCCTGGTGTACCTGGGCACACCCTAATCACCTAGGGCACATAGCATTATCGCTCTGTTTGCCAGTGAGGAGATGGGAAAGATCTCCCTCGCACCTGCTCTGCTCTATTTCTCTTTGTCAGCAGGGAGAGTAATGTATCGGGGCCATGTACATGTAGGCAAACACATGCATGTGTATTTCAACTTTGGGGTGCACACCCTAATGCAATAGGCTGCGCACACCTATGGGCGGTGTAGGTGGAAGCGGTGCATGGTGGAGGAGGACCAGGGCCGGATTAAGAGCATCATGGTCTTGGTGCTGAGGATTTTGAAGGGCTTTAAGGGCCGTGCCTTGGCATGCACCCAGAGGAGGAAGGGTGCAGCCATGCATGCCTAATTCAACATGGGATGCTGTCTCTGAAGCCCATAAACACATCCATGCATCGGCAACTGTCCCTCCTTGTCCAGCCTTCGCGCTGTGTGGGGAGGTTCTGAGGGTGCTGCCTGGGGAAGCGAGCATAGAAGCCAGACTTCTGTGTTTACAAGTGACAGAAGAGCGGTCACAGTGAATATGGCCAACCCGGGGCCTATATAAAAGGTAGGGGCCTGCATGGAGCTGCAGCTCCAATAGCCCCTACGTTAATCTGGCCCTGAGGAGGAGGACGAGGTAGCCAACACTGCTTCTTTTCACAAATTTTAAATGAGGGTACACCCCAAAAGAGTGAGAAAGAGCAAAAATGGAACAATGGCTGGGTAAGGTCGGTATCCATTGCTATTCTGCACAAGGTACGGAAAAGTCCCGTGGGATCCATGCCTGGTTCATTTTAATGAACGTGAGCTTGTCCACATTGTCTCTGGACAGGCGGCTGCGCTTGTCTGTTATAACACCCCCAGCCGTGCTAAATACCCGTTCAGATAATACACTGGCTGCAGGGCACGCCAGCACCTCCAAGGCGTAAAGGGCAAGCTCAGGCCATGTGCCCAATTTGGAGACCCAGAAGTTGAAGGGGGCAGACCCCTCATTCACTACATGTAGGCGTGTGCACACATACTGCTCCACCATGTTGGTAAAATGCTGCCTCCTGCTAAGACGTTCCATCTGAGCTGCTGGTGCTGCTGTTTGTTGTGGCGTGCTGACAAAGCTTTTCCACATTTCGGCCATGCTAACCCTGCCTTCTGAGGTGCTGGCGGTGCCCTGGTTGAGTTGGCGACCTCCTCCTCCTCCTCCTCTGCCTTGTGCTTCCACTGTGGCCCCGCTGTCAGATGGGAATGCCAGCAGCATCGCGTCTACCAGCGTGCGCTTGTACTCGCGCATCTTGCGATCGCGCTCCAGTGAGTGAATTAAGGACGGTACGTTGTCCTTGTAACGGGGATCCAGCAGCGTGGCCACCCAGTAATCAGCACAAGTTAGAATGTGGGCAACTCGGCGGTCGTTGTGGAGACACTGCAGCATGTAATCGCTCATGTGTGCCAGGCTGCCCAGAGGCGACGAAAGGCTGTCCTCTGTGGGAGGTGTATCGTCCGTGTCCTCTGTATCCCCCCAGCCACGCACCAGTGATGGCCATGAGCTGGCCTGGGTGCCACCCTGCTGTGAACATGGTTCCATCTCCTCCTCCAGCTCCTCCTCCTCCTCATCCTCCTCATCCTCCAGAACTGTGCCCCTGCTGGACAATTGTGTCCCTGGCGTTTGTGTGTGCAGGAACCCACCCTCGGAGCCCCTTGCGAATGACTGCCCTGAAAGCCTTGGAAATGTTACCTCTTCATCCTCCTCCTTCTCCTCATCCTGTGCCACATCCTCTTCCATCATCGCCCGAATTGTTTTTTCAAGGAGGCATAGAAGTGGGATAGTTAAGCTGAGAACGGCATCATTGCCACTGGCCATGTTGGTGGAGTACTCAAAACAGCGCAACAAGGCACACAGGTCTCGCATGGAGGCCCAGTTATTGGTGGTGAAGTGGTGCTGTTCCGCAGAGCGACTCACGCGTGCGTGCTGCAGCTGAAACTCCACTATGGCCTGCTGCTGCTCGCACAGTCTTTCCAGCATGTGCAAGGTGGAGTTCCATCTTGTGGGCACGTCACATATGAGGCGGTGAGCGGGAAGGCCGAAGTTACGCTGCAGCGCTGCCAGGCGAGCAGCAGCAGGGTGAGAACGCCGAAAGTGCGCACAAACGGCCCGCACTTTCTGCAGCAGCTCTGACATATCGGGGTAGTTTTTAAGGAACCTCTGCACCACCAAATTCAGCACATGCGCCAGGCAAGGGATGTGCGTCAAACCGGCTAGGCCCAGAGCTGCTATGAGATTTCTCCCGTTATCGCACACCACCAGGCCGGGCTTGAGGCTCGCTGGCAGCAACCACTCATTTGTCTGCTGTTCCATGCTCCTCCACAACTCCTGCGCGGTGTGTGGTTTGTCCCCCAAACAGGCAAGTTGTAAAACTGCCTGCTGTCGTTTACCCCTGGCCGCGCTGAAGTTGGTGGTGAAGGTGTTACGCTGTCCGGATGAGGAGGCGGTAGAGGATGAGGAAGCGGAGTAGGAGGAGTTAGGAAAAGGAGGCAAACTGAAGCGCCCTGCAATCCTCGGTGGTGGAAGGACATGCGCCAAATTGCTATCCGCCTCAGGCCCATCCGCCACTGCATTTACCCAGTGTGCCGTTAGGGAGATATAACGCCCCTGACCGTGCTTACTGGTCCACGTATCGGTAGTTAGGTGGACCTTGGCACAGATGGCGTTGCGCAGTGCACACCTGATTTTTTCCCCCACTTGGTTGTGCAGGGAAGGGATGGCTTGCCTGGAAAAGTAGTGGCGGCTGGGCACGACGTACTGTGGGACAGCCACCGACATAAGGTTTTTAAAACTGTGCGTCTCCACCAGACGGAATGACAGCATTTCAAAGGCCAATAATTTTGAAATGCTGGCATTCAGGGCCAGGGATCGCGGGTGGGTAGGTGGGTACTTCCTCTTCCTCTCAAGTGTTTGGGAGATGGAAAGCTGAACGCTTCCACGGGACATTGTGGAGATGGTTGTTGGTGACCCAGGTGGTGGTGTTGCTGACAGATCGTCTGTTTGCGGGGTGGCAGGTGCCGGTATCACTACAGATGTGGCTGGAGCGGCCGAGACTGCAGCAGAAGAGGAAGCAGGATGAGCCAGAGACGTTTCTTGGTTTTGAAGGTGTGTACTCCACTGCAGCTCGTGCTTTGCACTTAGATGCCTGATCATGCAGGTTGTGCTCAGGTTGAGAAGGTTTATGCCTCGCTTCAAGCTCTGATTGCACAGGGTGCAAACCACTCGTGTCCTGTCATCAGCACATTTTCTAAAGAACTTCCACGCTAGAGAACTCCTTTGAGCTGACTTTGGTGCGCTCGTTCCCTTGCTGCGTTGGGCAGTAGCGGGCGTAGTGTCTAGGGCACGGCCGCTCCGCTTCTGCACCCTGCTCCCTCTTCTGCTGTGCTGGTGGCTCTGTGCGACCACCGCCTCTTCCTCCAAACTACTCAGGTCACCTGCATGACGTTCATTCCATGTGGGGTCGAGGACCTCATCGTCCTCCACATCATCTTCCACCCAGTCTTCACCCCTGCCCTCCTTGTCGGTCTCCACAATGCTGAACGCCGCAGCAGTTGGCACCTGCGTTTCGTCATCATCGGAGACGTGCTGCGATGATCCTTGCATGTACTCATCTTGAGAAATAAGTGGTTGGGCATCGCTGCACTCAATCTCTTCCACTTCTGGGGCAGGGCTAGGTGGATGGCCCTGGGAAACCCTGCTGACAGAGTCATCAAAAAGAAGAAGAGACTGCTGTATGGCTTGGGGCTCAGACTGCTTGCCTGATTTGCAAGGGGGTGAGGTGAAAGACGGTTGGACATCGGCTGCAGGTGCCAACTGTGACCTTTCTGCAGTAGACTGGGTGGGAGACAATGTGAAGGAACTGGAGGCACTGTCAGCAGCAAACCAATCTACTATCGCCTCCACTTGTTCTGGCCTCATCACTTCTAGGGGCGTATGATGCCCTACCAAATACTGATGGAGGTTCTGTCGCCTACTCACACTTGAGGAAGGTGTTTCACTTGTGCGTGTAGCTGGCACAGATCGACCACGTCCTCTCCTTGCAACAGGAGCTCTAGCAGCAGCCTCACCACGACCCAGGCCACGGCCCCTATTTGACGCTCTCCTCATATTTCTGAAATTTAAGATCTTGCCCTAGAAAGGTCTTTATTGAATAGCGGAACAAAAGAACAACAGTATCGCATGGGTGTATCTCACAGTCAAATATGCAAACTATGCCGCAATTTAATGTTTTTTACACCAAAAGGGTGTGTATTGAATAGCGGAATAGGATAAAAAACTGTGTATCTCACACGTACAAACACAGACTAGGCCCGATTAAATTTTTTCCTACCCTAAAGGGAGGATGAGGAAGAGGAGTATGGAACAGGCAGCACCCTCAAATCTTCAGAAGTATGAGATGAACCCCAAAAACTTGGAAAGGTGGATCTCACACGTACCAACACAGACTATTCCGCAATTTAATTGAGCCACAAAGGTTTTTATTGAATAGCGGAATAGGAAATATGATCAAAAAAAAGTGTATGTTTTTCACACGTACAGAAGCACACTAGGCCCCAATTACTATTGTTTGTACACCTAAAAGGATGGATGAGGAGGAGGAGGAGGAGGAGTATAGAACAGGCAGCACCCTCAAAGCTTCAGAAGTATGAGATGAACCCCAAAAACTTGGAAAGGTGGATCTCACACGTACCGACACAGACTATTCCGCAATTTAATTGAGCCCCAAAGGTTTTTATTGAATAGCGGAATAGGAAATATGATCAAAAAAAAGTGTATGTTTTTCACACGTACAGAAGCACACTAGGCCCCAATTACTATTGTTTGTACACCTAAAAGGATGGATGAGGAAGAGGAGGAGGAGGAGTATAGAACAGGCAGCACCCTCAAAGCTTCAGAAGTATGAGATGAACCCCAAAAACTTGGAAAGGTGGATCTCACACGTACCGACACAGACTATTCCGCAATTTAATTGAGCCCCAAAGGTTTTTATTGAATAGCGGAATAGGAAATATGATCAAAAAAAAGTGTATGTTTTTCACACGTACAGAAGCACACTAGGCCCCAATTACTATTGTTTGTACACCTAAAAGGATGGATGAGGAGGAGGAGGAGGAGGAGTATAGAACAGGCAGCACCCTCAAAGCTTCAGAAGTATGAGATTGTGTTCACTGTACCCCACAAAGATTGTGTTCACTGTACCCCACAAAGATTGTGTTCACTGTACCCCACAAAGGTTTTGTTCACAGCACCCCACAAAGATTGTGTTCACTGTACCCCACAAAGGTTTTGTTCACTGCACCCCACAAAGATTGTGTTCACTGTACCCCACAAAGATTGTGTTCACTGCACCCCAAAAGGATTGTCTTCTCTGCACCCCACAAAGATTGTGTTCACTGTACCCCACAAAGGTTTTGTTCACTGTACCCCACAAAGATTGTGTTCACTGCACTCCAAAAGGATTGTCTTCACTGCACCCCACAAAGATTGTGTTCACTGTACCCCACAAAGGTTTTGTTCACTGCACCCCACAAAGATTGTGTTCACTGTACCCCACAAAGGTTTTGTTCACTGCACCTCACAATGATTGTGTTCACTGTACCCCCCAAAGATTTTGTTCATTGCACCCCACAAGGATTGTTTGTCTTCACTGCACCCCACAAGGATTGTCTTCACTGCACCCCACAAAGATTGTGTTCACTGCACCCCACAAAGGTTTTGTTCACTGCACCCCACAAAGATTGTGTTCACTGCACCCCACAAAGATTGTGTTCACTGTACCCCACAAAGATTGTGTTCACTGCACCCCAAAAGGATTGTCTTCTCTGCACCCCACAAAGATTGTGTTCACTGTACCCCACAAAGGTTTTGTTCACTGCACCCCACAAAGATTGTGTTCACTGTACCCCACAAAGGTTTTGTTCACTGCACCCCACAAAGATTGTGTTCACTGTACCCCACAAAGATTGTGTTCACTGTACCCCACAAAGGTTTTGTTCACTGCACCCCACAAAGATTGTGTTCACTGTACCCCACAAAGGTTGTGTTCACTGCACCCCACAAAGATTGTGTTCACTGCACCCCACAAAGATTGTGTTCACTGTAACCCACAAAGGTTTTGTTCACTGCACCCCACAAAGGTTTTGTTCACTGCACCCCACAAAGATTGTGTTCACTGTACCCCACAAAGATTGTGTTCACTGTACCCCACAAAGGTTTTGTTCACTGCACCCCACAAAGATTGTGTTCACTGTACCCCACAAAGGTTGTGTTCACTGCACCCCACAAAGATTGTGTTCACTGTACCCCACAAAGGTTTTGTTCACTGCACCCCACAAAGGTTTTGTTCACTGCACCCCACAAAGATTGTGTTCACTGTACCCCACAAAGATTGTGTTCACTGTACCCCACAAAGGTTTTGTTCACTGCACCCCACAAAGATTGTGTTCACTGTACCCCACAAAGGTTTTGTTCACTGCACCCCACAAAGATTGTGTTCACTGTACCCCCCAAAGATTTTGTTCACTGCACCCCACATGGATTGTCTTCACTGCACCCCACAAGGATTGTCTTCACTGCACCCCACAAAGATTGTGTTCACTGTACCCCACAAAGATTGTGTTCACTGCACTCCAAAAGGATTGTCTTCACTGCACCCCACGAAGATTGTGTTCACTGCACCCCACAAAGATTGTGTTCACTGCACCCCACAAAGATTGTGTTCACTGTACCCCCCAAAGATTTTGTTCCCTGCACCCCACAAGGATTGTCTTCACTGCACCCCACAAGGATTGTCTTCACTGCACCCCACAAAGATTGTGTTCACTGTACCCCACAAAGATTTTGTTCACTGCACCCCACAAAGATTGTGTTCACTGTACCCCACAAAGATTTTGTTCACTGCACTCCAAAAGGATTGTCTTCACTGCACCCCACAAAGATTGTGTTCACTGTACCCCACAAAGGTTTTGTTCACTGCACCCCACAAAGATTGTGTTCACTGTACCCCACAAAGGTTTTGTTCACTGCACCCCACAAAGATTCTGTTCACTATACCCCACAAAGATTGTGTTCACTGTACCTCACAAAGGTTTTGTTCACTGCACCCCACAAAGATTGTGTTCACTGTACCCCACAAAGGTTGTGTTCACTGCACCCCACAAAGGTTTTGTTCACTGCACCCCACAAAGATTGTGTTCACTGTACCCCACAAAGATTGTGTTCACTGTACCCCACAAAGGTTTTGTTCACTGCACCCCACAAAGATTGTGTTCACTGTACCCCACAAAGGTTGTGTTCACTGCACCCCACAAAGGTTTTGTTCACTGCACCCCACAAAGATTGTGTTCACTGCACCCCACAAAGATTGTGTTCACTGTACCCCACAAAGGTTTTGTTCACTGCACCCCACAAAGATTGTGTTCACTGTACCCCACAAAGATTGTGTTCACTGCACTCCAAAAGGATTGTCTTCACTGCACCCCACAAAGATTGTGTTCACTGTACCCCACAAAGGTTTTGTTCACTGCACCCCACAAAGATTGTGTTCACTGTACCCCACAAAGGTTTTGTTCACTGCACCCCACAAAGATTGTGTTCACTGTACCCCCCAAGATTTTGTTCACTGCACCCCACAAGGATTGTCTTCACTGCACCCCACAAGGATTGTCTTCACTGCACCCCACAAAGATTGTGTTCACTGTACCCCACAAAGATTTTGTTCACTGCACCCCACAAAGATTGTGTTCACTGTAGCCCACAAAGATTTTGTTCACTGCACTCCAAAAGGATTGTGTTCACTGCACCCCACAAAGATTGTGTTCACTGTACCCCACAAAGGTTTTGTTCACTGCACCCCACAAAGATTGTGTTCACTGTACCCCACAAAGGTTTTGTTCACTGCACCCCACAAAGATTGTGTTCACTGTACCCCACAAAGATTGTGTTCACTGTACCCCACAAAGGTTTTGTTCACTGCACCCCACAAAGATTGTGTTCACTGTACCCCACAAAGGTTGTGTTCACTGCACCCCACAAAGATTGTGTTCACTGCACCCCACAAAGATTGTGTTCACTGTACCCCACAAAGGTTTTGTTCACTGCACCCCACAAAGGTTTTGTTCACTGCACCCCACAAAGATTGTGTTCACTGTACCCCACAAAGATTGTGTTCACTGCACTCCAAAAGGATTGTCTTCACTACACCCCACAAAGATTGTGTTCACTGCACCCCACAAAGATTGTGTTCACTGCACCCCACAAAGATTGTGTTCACTGTACCCCCCAAAGATTTTGTTCACTGCACCCCACAAGGATTGTCTTCACTGCACCCCACAAGGATTGTCTTCACTGCACCCCACAAAGATTGTGTTCACTGTACCCCACAAAGATTTTGTTCACTGCACCCCACAAAGATTGTGTTCACTGTACCCCACAAAGATTTTGTTCACTGCACTCCAAAAGGATTGTCTTCACTGCACCCCACAAAGATTGTGTTCACTGTACCCCACAAAGGTTTTGTTCACTGCACCCCACAAAGATTGTGTTCACTGTACCCCACAAAGGTTTTGTTCACTGCACCCCACAAAGATTGTGTTCACTGTACCCCACAAAGGTTGTGTTCACTGTACCCCACAAAGGATTTGTTCACTGCACCCCACAAAGATTGTGTTCACTGTACCCCACAAAGGTTGTGTTCACTGCACCCCACAAAGGTTTTGTTCACTGCACCCCACAAAGATTGTGTTCACTGCACCCCACAAAGATTGTGTTCACTGTACCCCACAAAGGTTTTGTTCACTGTACCCCACAAAGATTGTGTTCACTGCACCCCACAAAGATTGTGTTCACTGCACCCCACAAAGATTGTGTTCACTGTACCCCACAAAGATTGTGTTCACTGTACCCCACAAAGGTTTTGTTCACTGCACCCCACAAAGATTGTGTTCACTGTACCCCACAAAGGTTGTGTTCACTGCACCCCACAAAGATTGTGTTCACTGCACCCCACAAAGATTGTGTTCACTGTAACCCACAAAGGTTTTGTTCACTGCACCCCACAAAGGTTTTGTTCACTGCACCCCACAAAGATTGTGTTCACTGTACCCCACAAAGATTGTGTTCACTGTACCCCACAAAGGTTTTGTTCACTGCACCCCACAAAGATTGTGTTCACTGTACCCCACAAAGGTTGTGTTCACTGCACCCCACAAAGATTGTGTTCACTGTACCCCACAAAGGTTTTGTTCACTGCACCCCACAAAGGTTTTGTTCACTGCACCCCACAAAGATTGTGTTCACTGTACCCCACAAAGATTGTGTTCACTGTACCCCACAAAGGTTTTGTTCACTGCACCCCACAAAGATTGTGTTCACTGTACCCCACAAAGGTTTTGTTCACTGCACCCCACAAAGATTGTGTTCACTGTACCCCCCAAAGATTTTGTTCACTGCACCCCACATGGATTGTCTTCACTGCACCCCACAAGGATTGTCTTCACTGCACCCCACAAAGATTGTGTTCACTGCACCCCACAAAGATTGTGTTCACTGCACTCCAAAAGGATTGTCTTCACTGCACCCCACGAAGATTGTGTTCACTGCACCCCACAAAGATTGTGTTCACTGCACCCCACAAAGATTGTGTTCACTGTACCCCCCAAAGATTTTGTTCCCTGCACCCCACAAGGATTGTCTTCACTGCACCCCACAAGGATTGTCTTCACTGCACCCCACAAAGATTGTGTTCACTGCACCCCACAAAGATTGTGTTCACTGTACCCCACAAAGATTTTGTTCACTGCACTCCAAAAGGATTGTCTTCACTGCACCCCACAAAGATTGTGTTCACTGTACCCCACAAAGGTTTTGTTCACTGCACCCCACAAAGATTGTGTTCACTGTACCCCACAAAGGTTTTGTTCACTGCACCCCACAAAGATTCTGTTCACTGTACCCCACAAAGATTGTGTTCACTGTACCTCACAAAGGTTTTGTTCACTGCACCCCACAAAGATTGTGTTCACTGTACCCCACAAAGGTTGTGTTCACTGCACCCCACAAAGGTTTTGTTCACTGCACCCCACAAAGATTGTGTTCACTGTACCCCACAAAGATTGTGTTCACTGTACCCCACAAAGGTTTTGTTCACTGCACCCCACAAAGATTGTGTTCACTGTACCCCACAAAGGTTGTGTTCACTGCACCCCACAAAGGTTTTGTTCACTGCACCCCACAAAGATTGTGTTCACTGCACCCCACAAAGATTGTGTTCACTGTACCCCACAAAGGTTTTGTTCACTGCACCCCACAAAGATTGTGTTCACTGTACCCCACAAAGATTGTGTTCACTGCACTCCAAAAGGATTGTCTTCACTGCACCCCACAAAGATTGTGTTCACTGTACCCCACAAAGGTTTTGTTCACTGCACCCCACAAAGATTGTGTTCACTGTACCCCACAAAGGTTTTGTTCACTGCACCCCACAAAGATTGTGTTCACTGTACCCCCCAAGATTTTGTTCACTGCACCCCACAAGGATTGTCTTCACTGCACCCCACAAGGATTGTCTTCACTGCACCCCACAAAGATTGTGTTCACTGTACCCCACAAAGATTTTGTTCACTGCACCCCACAAAGATTGTGTTCACTGTACCCCACAAAGATTTTGTTCACTGCACTCCAAAAGGATTGTGTTCACTGCACCCCACAAAGATTGTGTTCACTGTACCCCACAAAGGTTTTGTTCACTGCACCCCACAAAGATTGTGTTCACTGTACCCCACAAAGGTTTTGTTCACTGCACCCCACAAAGATTGTGTTCACTGTACCCCACAAAGATTGTGTTCACTGTACCCCACAAAGGTTTTTTTCACTGCACCCCACAAAGATTGTGTTCACTGTACCCCACAAAGGTTGTGTTCACTGCACCCCACAAAGATTGTGTTCACTGCACCCCACAAAGATTGTGTTCACTGTACCCCACAAAGGTTTTGTTCACTGCACCCCACAAAGGTTTTGTTCACTGCACCCCACAAAGATTGTGTTCACTGTACCCCACAAAGATTGTGTTCACTGCACTCCAAAAGGATTGTCTTCACTACACCCCACAAAGATTGTGTTCACTGCACCCCACAAAGATTGTGTTCACTGCACCCCACAAAGATTGTGTTCACTGTACCCCCCAAAGATTTTGTTCACTGCACCCCACAAGGATTGTCTTCACTGCACCCCACAAGGATTGTCTTCACTGCACCCCACAAAGATTGTGTTCACTGTACCCCACAAAGATTTTGTTCACTGCACCCCACAAAGATTGTGTTCACTGTACCCCACAAAGATTTTGTTCACTGCACTCCAAAAGGATTGTCTTCACTGCACCCCACAAAGATTGTGTTCACTGTACCCCACAAAGGTTTTGTTCACTGCACCCCACAAAGATTGTGTTCACTGTACCCCACAAAGGTATTGTTCACTGCACCCCACAAGGATTGTCTTCACTGCACCCCACAAAGATTGTGTTCACTGTACCCCACAAAGATTTTGTTCACTGCACCCCACAAAGATTGTGTTCACTGTACCCCACAAAGATTTTGTTCACTGCACTCCAAAAGGATTGTCTTCACTGCACCCCACAAAGATTGTGTTCACTGTACCCCACAAAGGTTTTGTTCACTGCACCCCACAAAGATTGTGTTCACTGTACCCCACAAAGGTATTGTTCACTGCACCCCACAAAGATTGTGTTCACTGTACCCCACAAAGATTGTGTTCACTGTACCCCACAAAGGTTTTGTTCACTGCACCCCACAAAGATTGTGTTCACTGTACCCCACAAAGGTTTTGTTCACTGCACCCCACAAAGATTGTGTTCACTGTACCCCACAAAGGTTTTGTTCACTGCACCCCACAAAGATTGTGTTCACTGTACCCCCCAAGATTTTGTTCACTGCACCCCACAAGGATTGTCTTCACTGCACCCCACAAGGATTGTCTTCACTGCACCCCACAAAGATTGTGTTCACTGTACCCCACAAAGATTTTGTTCACTGCACCCCACAAAGATTGTGTTCACTGTACCCCACAAAGATTTTGTTCACTGCACTCCAAAAGGATTGTGTTCACTGCACCCCACAAAGATTGTGTTCACTGTACCCCACAAAGGTTTTGTTCACTGCACCCCACAAAGATTGTGTTCACTGTACCCCACAAAGGTTTTGTTCACTGCACCCCACAAAGATTGTGTTCACTGTACCCCACAAAGATTGTGTTCACTGTACCCCACAAAGGTTTTGTTCACTGCACCCCACAAAGATTGTGTTCACTGTACCCCACAAAGGTTGTGTTCACTGCACCCCACAAAGATTGTGTTCACTGCACCCCACAAAGATTGTGTTCACTGTACCCCACAAAGGTTTTGTTCACTGCACCCCACAAAGGTTTTGTTCACTGCACCCCACAAAGATTGTGTTCACTGTACCCCACAAAGATTGTGTTCACTGCACTCCAAAAGGATTGTCTTCACTACACCCCACAAAGATTGTGTTCACTGCACCCCACAAAGATTGTGTTCACTGCACCCCACAAAGATTGTGTTCACTGTACCCCCCAAAGATTTTGTTCACTGCACCCCACAAGGATTGTCTTCACTGCACCCCACAAGGATTGTCTTCACTGCACCCCACAAAGATTGTGTTCACTGTACCCCACAAAGATTTTGTTCACTGCACCCCACAAAGATTGTGTTCACTGTACCCCACAAAGATTTTGTTCACTGCACTCCAAAAGGATTGTCTTCACTGCACCCCACAAAGATTGTGTTCACTGTACCCCACAAAGGTTTTGTTCACTGCACCCCACAAAGATTGTGTTCACTGTACCCCACAAAGGTATTGTTCACTGCACCCCACAAAGATTGTGTTCACTGTACCCCACAAAGATTGTGTTCACTGTACCCCACAAAGGTTTTGTTCACTGCACCCCACAAAGATTGTGTTCACTGTACCCCACAAAGGTTGTGTTCACTGCACCCCACAAAGGTTTTGTTCACTGCACCACACAAAGATTGTGTTCACTGCACCCCACAAAGATTGTGTTCACTGTACCCCACAAAGGTTTTGTTCACTGCACCCCACAAAGATTGTGTTCACTGTACCCCACAAAGATTGTGTTCACTGTACCCCACAAAGGTTTTGTTCACTGCACCCCACAAAGATTGTGTTCACTGTACCCCACAAAGGTTGTGTTCACTGCACCCCACAAAGGTTTTGTTCACTGCACCCCACAAAGATTGTGTTCACTGCACCCCACAAAGATTGTGTTCACTGTACCCCACAAAGGTTTTGTTCACTGCACCCCACAAAGATTGTGTTCACTGTACCCCACAAAGATTGTGTTCACTGCACTCCAAAAGGATTGTCTTCACTGCACCCCACAAAGATTGTGTTCACTGTACCCCACAAAGGTTTTGTTCACTGCACCCCACAAAGATTGTGTTCACTGTACCCCACAAAGGTTTTGTTCACTGCACCCCACAAAGATTGTGTTCACTGTACCCCCCAAAGATTTTGTTCACTGCACCCCACAAGGATTGTCTTCACTGCACCCCACAAGGATTGTCTTCACTGCACCCCACAAAGATTGTGTTCACTGTACCCCACAAAGATTTTGTTCACTGCACCCCACAAAGATTGTGTTCACTGTACCCCACAAAGATTTTGTTCACTGCACTCCAAAAGGATTGTCTTCACTGCACCCCACAAAGATTGTGTTCACTGTACCCCACAAAGGTTTTGTTCACTGCACCCCACAAAGATTGTGTTCACTGTACCCCACAAAGGTTTTGTTCACTGCACCCCACAAAGATTGTGTTCACTGTACCCCACAAAGATTGTGTTCACTGTACCCCACAAAGGTTTTGTTCACTGCACCCCACAAAGATTGTGTTCACTGTACCCCACAAAGGTTGTGTTCACTGCACCCCACAAAGGTTTTGTTCACTGCACCCCACAAAGATTGTGTTCACTGCACCCCACAAAGATTGTGTTCACTGTACCCCACAAAGGTTTTGTTCACTGCACCCCACAAAGATTGTGTTCACTGTACCCCACAAAGATTGTGTTCACTGCACTCCAAAAGGATTGTCTTCACTGCACCCCACAAAGATTGTGTTCACTGTACCCCACAAAGGTTTTGTTCACTGCACCCCACAAAGATTGTGTTCACTGTACCCCACAAAGGTTTTGTTCACTGCACCCCACAAAGATTGTGTTCACTGTACCCCCCAAAGATTTTGTTCACTGCACCCCACAAGGATTGTCTTCACTGCACCCCACAAGGATTGTCTTCACTGCACCCCACAAAGATTGTGTTCACTGTACCCCCACAAAGGTTTTGTTCACTGCACCCCACAAAGATTTTGTTCACTGCACTCCAAAAGGATTGTGTTCACTGCACCCCAAAAAGATTGTGTTCACTGCAGCCCACACACAGAAAAATGGATGTGGATCACTGACACCTGCCTATCTCCTATCCCACACCACACAGCAATATCGATTGTAGTTTGTAGAACACACTTTCCCTAAAATTCAGCAGACTCTGTCCCTAACAGGATTGAGAAGAGATCGTAGATCAGGAGAACTAAGTGCAGAACCTACCCCACACAGCAATATCGATTGTAGTTTGTAGAACACACTGACCCTATAATTCAGCAGACTCTATCCCTAAAATGCCTACAACTCGCCCTGCCTAAACACTCCGACCTGTCCCTCAATTCTATCCGGACACAAATGGTTTTTTCCTGCCTATCGTACCCTAATCAGCAGCCAGCACGTTGATGTGTGCTCTGTCCCTGATCTAAGCAGCATAATGACGCCGCTGCGGCTGCCTCGAACTTATAAAGACTTGGTCACATGCTTCAGACGGCCAATCACAGCTACTGAGACATTTGCAGGCATGGCTGGGATGGCTTAAGGCACACCAGTTAAACGATTGTTGATTGGCTGTTGAAAGCCCGCCATGAAAAGAGCGCCAAAGCATGCAAAACCCGGAAATAAAACGACCGAACACGGATTTTTACCCGAATATACAGTAAAGTGTCCGTGTTCGTGTTCGGGTAACAAAAATCCAATTATTCGGTACGAACACGAATAATACAGTCCGTGTTCGCTCAACACTATTGGCGACACCTACTTGAGGGTACTCGATTACCAGTTCTCATATACACAGATCATAAAAATCTTCAATACCTTCAGACTAACAAGACTCTTTCCCACCGGCAGGTACGATGGTCCTTATTCTTTTTAAGATTCAACTTTTTGGTGACCTACACTCCTGCAGACAAAAATAAAAAGGCGGATGCGCTGTCACGATTAACCGAGGATAACTACGCCGAAATACCTTCAATTCCTATAATACCCTATGAACGTATTGTCGGTGTTGTTCGTTCCCTGAAGGAAGAGATTTTGCACAGCATAGGACTGGATTCACCTCCACCACAACTAAGTGCTGATGCAGAAGGCTTCCTCTATTACAACGACAAACTTTACATACCCCCTACTATGCGTAGCAAGATTTTGGAATTGTCGCATGATGTGCCTATGGCAGGACATATGGGTATGACTAAAACATTCAATTTACTTACTAGGCAGTTTTGGTGGCCTGACATGAAGACGACCGTACAAAAATTTGTTTCTTCTTGTGACATCTGTGCAAGGTCCAATATTGACACTACAAAAGCATCTGGTCTACTTTGTAGTCTACCAATACCCCAGGTTCCATGGGAAGTTGTGTCCTTAGACTTTATAGTAGAACTACCACCTTCCAAAGGATTTAACACCATTCTAGTGTCAGTGGACCATCTGACCAAGATGGCACATTTCATTTCTATTCGAAGATTACCTTCATTCAAGCAAACAGCGGAATTGCTAGTGAAACATGTCTTTAAGTTACATGGTATTCCAAAGACCCTTCTGTCTGACCATGGTTCACAGTTTATCTCCAAGTTTTGGCAAGCTCTATGTCAGATACTACGAATAGAGCGAAAACTTACTTCTCCTTACCACCCTCAGACCAACGGACAGACAGAAAGAGTCAACCAGTGCATTGAGCAATATCTACGTTGCTATACCTCATACCTACAGGACGATTGGGTGGACCTCCTCCCGCTGGCGGAATTCGCTTATAACAACGCAACCCACAGTACTACTAAGCAAAGTCCATTCTACTTGAACTATGGGTTTCATCCCACTCTTCTTCCACCACGCATCCTTCCATCAAGTAACCCAGTGGCCTCTGATTATCTCACCCAAATAAAGGACTCTCTGGGTTTACTCAACACCACCATATCACATGCCCATAGTCAACAAAAAAGGTACTACGACCTACGTAGAAAACCCTCTCCTCAATATGCTATTGGGGATCTTGTTTGGCTATCTACAAAAAATTTGAGATTAAAGATCCCTAGTAAAAAACTTGGACCTTTATTTCTGGGACCCTTCCCAATTAAGAAACTCATTGGAAAAGCTGCAGTGCAACTCACCTTACCGGCAGATCTCAAAATACATCCCATCTTTCATGTGTCGCTACTAAAACCACATGTTCCCAACCAAGGAATAAGGCCTACCATCTTGCCTCCACCTCCAGCACAAGTTGAAGGCGGAGAAGAATATGAGATCAAGGAGATTCTGGATTCTCGTATCCACAGAGGAAGACTCCAATATCTCATAAGATGGAAGAACTATGGACCCCAAGACGACACCTGGTTGGATACTGCTGATGTTCACGCACCTAGGCTTATACGAACATTTCACTCGAAATACCCGGAAAAACCAGTGCTATAGGCCTTCTGGAGCCGGCCTTAAGGGGGGGGGGGGTACTGTAAGATTCTGGTACCTTTGGTACCCTTATTTCCCATTTCTACCTTAATATTGCGTCCCACCTTGCTAACTAGGTGGAACGCATACACCTTTAAGAACGATGACATCATCGCCGAGCGCCGCTATGAGCGGCTATTTCAATCGCCGGTTTTCTCTCATTCATTGCTCGTTCAAACCGCATGCTTGACCAGTCTTGTCCTATGCTGCCGGAGCTTCTAGCTATTCCTTTGCCTGAACAAAACCGGAACCTCGCTACCGATCCAGTATCTCGCTACCGGATCACTCTCTTGCTACTGGACCTTGCTACTACTAACCCAACTAGTGATAAGTACCCCACAGGGGATTTCTTCCTAACTAACTTACACTATCTACCTCTGCATACTAAAGGACTGTTACTATGTAAGCACTATTTCTATCATCTGCATAACTTCATAGATTGCTAGCTCTTGAGCCTACCATCATCTACATCATTGCACTAGGTTACTCTCTCTTGTATACTTCATCTGCTGTCCCCTACCACCTGTTACTATACATGATTGCTAAACCTATCTGCATACTACCTATCATCACCTACCACTCTCCTGAATATTACTACTGAGTGCTCACCAATTCTAACGCCTGTCTCTCACCTCTATACTATCATATACATCCTATCACTCCAGGAACATCATATTGAGTGTATGTATATTTGCATAAAGCAGGCTGTGCACGGTGATGAGTCCTGAGAGTTGGATATGTTTGTTCAACACATCTCTACATGACTACTGAGTGTAATAATTCTGCAAATCCATTCACTAACAAAAAACGCAAGAGCTTTACAGGGACCCAAAACCAAATGGAGGTCGCTGGAATAGTGGTGCTTACTACAATGGTTTGCAGCTTCCAGAGGAATCCCACAAGTATGGATAATACATTGTTTCACTGGTTCAAGCTGGACCATATATTTACCTATGTTAAAATGTTCATATGACGAATTCTTCTTTAGGCTCCATTCACATATGCTGCGGCCGTGTCCCATAGGATGGGGTTCAATGTGTCCCTGTTCACTAATTCAGCTGTGAATCAGGTCCGGATTTTTGCCTGAATTCACACCTGAATCAGAACCAAAGACGCACAGGACCCTTTTTAAATGCGGACCACGGCCACCCCGGAGCTGTGTAAACCAACTCGACTCCATTGAGAGCCGGTCAAACTCTTCTGTCATGTAATTGGATGCGGGGAAACCCACATCCAGTTCGCTTATGTGTGAACCTGGCCTTAGGGTTCAGTGAAATCAATACCGCAAATTTGGGAAATATTTGAACTCCTTTGGGGAGATTTTCCTACATTCCTTTTGAGAAAATGTTTTCTAAAGGAGATGCAAGCAGCATTAAAATATTTTAGTATGGCTGAGAATTTGTGGAACATCATTAGGAGTAGGACTTTTATTATTGTCAGTGAGGTTTTTATTATGGGCACAAAAGCACAACAAGGGATCCATACAAAGGTTCTACCCTTTCTCTTACTACATCTATCAGTACAACACACAATGATGTCTGCTGCCTTGGACGTCAGCTATGAGTGAAAGACCAGAGACCACCTTCATTGCAGCTATAATTGAAAGTCCAGAGACTACCATCATGGCAATGGCAAGAGAGCAGTTTGTAACTGAAAAACTAGTAGGCTGCAAAGCAACAGATGAGGAAAACGTGGGTTTGATGACCAGTACATGTGAGAAATGTGAAACAACAAAGCATAGAAAATAACTTAAGAGATACACATGGTAACAAGGCCATATGCTAAAAAAGCAGGGAAAATATGGAGCAAAAGGTCAACAGGGTAAAACAATTATCTATCATGATAAATACTGCACACAATTATAGGCAAAGATACAGGCAGGACAAAACTAAGCAACTGAGTATGAATGCAAGCAAAATTCAAGGACCCAGTAGTCAAAGGAGGCTCAACAAGAACCCAGCAATATGTCAAGGTTTAGTTGATAAACAGCCTTTGTACACCTTTATAGCCTTTATACACTTTAAAGCTGAACTCCAGAAAAACTAAAAGTCCTCCCTTGCAGTAGGACTGCCACTAAACTTAACTGTCCATTTATGTCTGGGAGAGTGGGTAAAGCAGTTTTTACATTCCTGATTCCCCGCTCCCAAAGGATCCTCCTAGACCAATACCTACAGCCTATTCGCTACTGCCCTCTGGTGGTCTAAGGTCCTCTAATGTCTTCAAGACCAATGCAACCCAAAACCCTGCATTGTATGCAAGGGAGCCAAGGAACAGCCCACTGCCAAAGTGGAGGGGAGGGCTGCCTGCCGGGGGAGTGGAGGCTCAGGTAAGTAAAAGTGCTTTTCCCATCCCCTAGACCAGGGGTCTCCAAACTTTCTAAGCAAAGGGCCAGTTTACTGTCCTTCAGGCTTTAGGGGAGCCGGACTGTGACCAGTGGGAGTAGAAAATGCCCCCATCAGTGCCCCATCATTGGCTTTAATAGGAGAAAACGTGCCCAATTGTTGACATCAATGAGAAGAATCGTGCTCCAATGATGGTGTCACTAGGGGTAATGGTGTTCCATCATTGGTTTTAATTGGTGGAATAGTGCTCGAAGGGCCAGATAAAGGCAAGCAAAGGGCCACATTCGGACCTGGGGCCACAGTTTGGAGACTGCTGCCCTGGACAGAAATGAGCAGTTAACTCCTGCAGTGTCAGGGCCATCTTACCGAATGGGCACGCTGGTAAGTTGCCGGGGGCCCCACTAGCCCGAGTGCCCCACCTGCCCAGCGAACCAGCTCCAGCCAAGCAATAGTCACAATCCTCGTGTGCATCCTGTCGCCAAACTTAGCAGGTGGCAAGTGCCAATCGGCCCTGCGCTGCTGTCAGGACACTTGGGCCGTGGAGGGGTCACCCACAACTGCAGGAATGCCTGTCCGCCTCCATGGGAACAGGAGCACACAGGACAGTCCAGTCTGACTCCTGTCTGTGTGTGTGTTCACCAGACGCAGCCACCGAACTTGGAAGCTGTCATAAGACTGGCACTGCTGTACCAATAAATATCTCCTTATCGATAATTTGCATTTTTATTCTCATGGGTGATCGTGTAGGCAGTCAGTCTTAGTCTGTAGGGTTTAATATTGAGTTTGCCCACCCCTTGCAGCCATAACAGCTTCAACTCTTCTGGGAAGGCTGTCCACAAGGTTTAGGAGTGTGTCTATGGGAATGTTGGCAGGAAGATGCCAAACCAAAGAAATCAAAGTATGAAAATGTGCAGGCACTGAGGTACCGAGTCCATGGGCAGACTCTTTTTCAGAAGTCCAGGCCAAGACTGTTAATAGGGATGAGCAGTAAACATAGGCAGCCAAAGATAATATAGAAGCAGTTCAGACTAAAGCCAGGACAAAAACAAGGTCAGGCATAGGGATCAGGAATTTCAGGAACCCAAAGACCATTCAGCAAAGATCATATGCAGAGCTCAGATATAACCACTTAAGTTCCAGAAGATTTTACCGCCTTCATGACCAGGCCATTTTTTGATATTCCGCACTGTGCTACTTTACCGGTAACTGTGCGGCCATGCAGGGCTGTACCCAAACAAAATTTAAATAATTTTTTTTTCACACAAATAGAGCTTTCTTTGGTGCTATTTGATCACCACTGGGTTAATTCTGAAAACAAAAAAGTAAGTTTACTTTCTGCTACAAAACATATCCAATGAAAAAAGGTTTAAAAAAAATAAAATGTTTTCATAAATGTTGGCCAAAATGTATTCTGCTACATGTCTCTGATAAAAAAAAGTCCCAATAAGTGTATATTGATTGGTTTGCATGAAAGTTATAGCATCTGCAATCTATGGGATATATACACTGGAATTTCTATTTTCTTTATACTACTAATGCTGGTGATCTGCGACTTATAATGGAACTGCGATAGTGTGGTGGAGCAGTAAACATAGGCAGCCAAAGATAATATAGAAGCAGTTCAGACTAAAGCCAGGACAAAAACAAGGTCAGGCATAGGGGTCAGGAATTTCAGGAACCCAAAGACCATTCAGCAAAGATCATATGCAGAGCTGGACAATATGACACTAACTGACGCTGAGGGGGAACTGATTAGCTGCCTCTGACATCACCAGTGACAATAATACAGTGATCAGTGATAATACTATACCCTGTCCTTGTACTAATGACACTGGCCGGGGAGGGGTTCAAGTATAGGGCGATCAATGGGTTTAATGTGTGCCTAAATGTGTGTGTAATGTGTGTAAAGTGTGTTTTGCAGGGATGAGAAACTGACAGATCATTCCCTCTGTACAGAGTCTGTGTTGTTTATCAACACAGGGCTCTGGGCTGTCATTGTACACAGCTGATTAGCAGGTCCCGACTGTGAATCATTGGCTGGGACTTGCTGACAGGCTCCTGCTCGATACAATTACAGCCAATGCTGGGTGGGGGGTGCACATGTACGTGCCCTAAACCTGGAAGTAGGCAGGGACGTATGGGTACATCACTTTGCCTACCCCAGCCACCGGAAGTGGTTAAATATTTCACTAGATGCTAGTATCTGTGGTGGACATGCCTGCACGCTTGCCTACAAGCTGTGAAGCATGTACGTGCGTGTGAGTGTTGCACATTTACTTGGTCTTCTGTGTCTTCAAACATGCGTAAGTTAAGACTAGCATGACAGTTTTGCTGGGATGTAAACAGCCCCAGCTCTAAGGGATCGTACTGTTTTTCTTCTGTTTTCTGTTGTGGAGGATCTCTGGCAATAGAGCAAGATACAATAGAGATCAGTATTGAATATTTTCGTCTCTCTGGCCAACCACTGGTGGAGCATGCTGGGGAAGAGTATACATATTTGGGGTAAACTTGGGATGTTCTCTTTGCCACCCAGGCCCTGTCTGGTAAAAATGTATGTATAGCTGCTCTCTTGCTTCTTAGGCATGCTGCCAGAGGAGTAAGTGTATTGTGTTAAAGAAAGGTCTTAAGCTTGGGACCTAAAACGTTCTGCTGGAGGTTGTATTCAGGGAAAGGGGTGTAGGAATGTATTTCTGGATGGGATCTCTAGGGGTGAGACTTTGACGTTGAAGTGTGTCTTGGAAAGCTTAATGGAAGCAATCACCTGTGGACCTTGCAGGAAGTTCAGGTGGCTTGTCCAAGGACCAAGTATGCTACATTGAAGGTATCCTACTGTCTGAATAATTCAGGTCTTAAATCCAAGTGTAGAGTTGTAAGTCTGCATTTTGTATCATTTGTGGTTATTCTGTGCTCTAACCCCCCTCGCTCAGAGTTTATTCCTAATAATTAACTCTGCGTAACTTCTTAAAGTTAGTGGTGCTTAAATATTTTTCACCCCAATACAAACAAAGGATCCTACACTGAGCAGTGAATGCACTTTGGGACTCAATCTAATGTAGGTGGACTAGAGTGTTGAGAGTGTATATCCACTAAACTGCTTGGGGATCTTCTCACATGACCCTAGAGGTTGTAGAGCCTTGCTTACCTAAATCTGTGGGCATGTCCCACGCCATGACCTGAGACTGTTCTTCACTTCAGAGTGGGAGAACCCTTCTTCAGCAGTCCACTTTGCACCCTAGGTGACTTAGACACTTCCCATTAGCTGTTGGCATAATGACTTCATGACAAGTGGACCAGTCAGTGTTGGGTACAGCCTTCAGCTCTAGATTACTGGTCTTCACTCTTGGAAGAAGTTCTAGAAAAGGACATGTAATGGCAGACCACTGTAATTTTGCCATCAAATTTCGACATACAGTAGTTTTAGTCATTGTCCTTTGACTAAAATGCAATTTTAGTTTTAGTCGTCTTAGTCTTTTGACTAAAATGCCATTTTAATTTTAGTTGTATTTTAGTCATCTGAATTGTTTTGGTTGCAGTTGTATTTTAGTCAACTAAAATCTCCAGTACATTTAAGTCAACTAAAATCTCCAGTACGTTTTAGTCAACTAAAATCTTCAATACCTGTGTACTCTGTACCTCCTGTGTTCATAAAGCCCCTCATTGGAAGACCCAGAAGTTAGCATCGCCTACTACAGACATTTAACATTTTCAGAGGGATCCCACAAATCTGGATAATGCATTGATACACTGGTCCAAACTGGACAATATATTTACCTATGTAAAGATTTTCATACCTGGAATTCTTCTTTAAGGTTCAGAGCAACCAACACTGCAAATTCGAGAATAATTTTAACCTTTTTCGGGAGATTTCCCCACATTCCTTTTATGGAAACAATTCTCTAAAAGAGATACAAACAGCAGTAAAATACATTTTTAGTATGGGTGAGAATTTTTAGAACATCATTAAGAGTTTTGTTATGACCAGTGAGGTTTTTATTATGGACACAACAGTACAGTAAGGGATCCATACAAACTGTAGGTTTTACCCTTTCCCATACTACATCTATTAGTGCAATAGAGTTAATTAGTGCACTTGAGCTTTGAGTGGAAGGCCGGGGACCGCAATCATTGTAGCTATGAGTGGGAGGCCTAGATCACAATCATTGTAGCTATGAGTGGGAGGCCAGAGACCCCCATCATGGCAATGGTAAGGCTCAAGACCTTGTAATTATGCTCCTGAATGCAATGATTCCTATGAAGACCTTTTGAGGGACCAGGTCATAACTGAAAAACGAGTGGGCTGCAAAATAACAGATGAGGAAAAGGTGGGTTTATTGACAAAGTACAATACATGTGAGCAATGTGAAACAACAAAGGATAGAAGACAATTGAAGAGAATGCACATGTTAACAAGGCCATATGCAAGAAAAGCAGGGGGTAATAGAAAGCAAAAGGTCAACAAGGTAAGACAAATAACTAGCATGATAAATACTGCACAAAATTACAGGCACAGATAAATGCAGGGCAAAACTAAGCAACTGAGTATGAATGCAAAGACCCAGTAATAAAAGGGGTCTCAACAAAAAGCCAGCAAAATGTCAAGGTCTAGTTGATAAATAGCCTTTCAAGAGATATAAATAGACCATAATCAGGAAATTCAAGCAGAATAGCTACACATAATTGTGGCTACTGGAAGGGCCTATTGACTGGTCATGCAGCATCAAAGTGTACACCTACTAAGCTGCTTGGGGTCTTCTCAACTACCCTAGGGGTAGTTGGGCTAAACTTACCTAAATCAGTGGGCATGTGAAACGCCATGTCCCAACGGAAAATATCAAATGCTTACTGTAATTTTCCTTTCCTGGTGCCAATCTATGACATCATACATGTGGTAGTAGCACACTTCTACCCAAAGAACTAGAGCAAGCAAAATTATAAAGTGTTGACACCCACACAACAGCCCACTCCCTGTTTAAGTAATTAACTGGGTGGGTTTAGCATGCATGGGTTAACACCGGAAAAGGAAAATTTCTGGAAGTTTTTGATATAATTTCCTATTTTCTTTTGCCAGCATGGCAACAGACAAGTTGTGGACCAATAACCAGCTACCAGCGTAGAAATCGTAAAATAATTATATCCGATAAGATAAGATAGCTACCGTTTTCCCACCAAAGTCATCTTTAGTGAGAACTACTGTGCCCAACAGTAGTGCTAAAGGAGCTCACAATTAGAGGACCTGATTGGTTGCCCTGCCTATCGTGTCAGTTGACACCCCTGAGTAAGGTACCTGTGATATTCAGATGCTGCTGGTCGAATGTACAGCAACGACTTCCAGTGGCTTCAGCTCAGCCATATATAACTTTAGGAACCTCAAGGTAATTGTGCGCTTGCATATTCTACCCTTGTTGGTTTTTAGGGAAAAATGTATAGGTGTTCTAGGTGTTCTAGGTATAGGCGTTCTAGGTGTTCTAGGTATAGGTGTTCTAGGTATAGGTGTTCTAGCTAACTAAGCATCTGTTTGTAAGTGTGCCACCTTAGGTTTGGATGTATTAAGGGAGTACTTCCCCTAATGCTGGTCAAAGAAATACCACTGCAGGATGTGGGATAAGCAAACAAACACCCACAGGCTCTTAATGCAATGACAAAAGCAAAGATGTGAACTGCTTGCAGTTCAAAGAGCGTGCCCAGGGGTTCTTATACAAGAAGCTGGCTTTAAATGAGGCCAAATTTCCACTTGGCAGAAAAACAATTGACCACCATCCACAATACCCTCCCCATCCATACCAATTTCCAAATCCCCAGGACAAGCCCGTGGAGCGCATCTTCCTCTTCAAGGAGCACACCCCAAAAACCACCAGCACCAATAAAAAAAGCACCACAGGCAGCACCCAACCTTTTCTAGAATCCCAAACAGTGCTAAAAGCCGAACACTGACCTAGGCCCACCTTCAGGAGAGGGCTTGTCCAAAAAAAAACTCCTGGGTAGAAAGTCCTGAGGCTTACACCAAGCATGCATCACATCTCCAGCGAGAGATTTACCAAGAAGTAGACCTCCTAGCTTAGCATCAAGAGATTCCTGGATTCCTGAAGAAGAGATGATGCCTTGAAACGCGTAAGCCTATACAGCTTCAGGGGACGATCCAATCTTGACCTTGATGCTGAGGACTCTATATTTTTTCTGATATGGCTTTAACTAAAACTCGTTTGAGTATTTTTATTCCATTATTTTAATAAACTTTTTAAGGATAATGCACTAGGCCGGTGCGCCCTTGTGTTTGTTTGTCGTTTTTAGTGGTCCCAGACTACCCTGGTCTTGAAAGGGGCTGCAAGGCCGAAGCTTTCCAGATTTGCCTTGTCAACAGTTCTCAAACATCTGCAAGTTTGTAGCCGAGGTGGATAGAGGATTGCACCACTCAGAGCACAGGGGACAGGTGCATTGCACCAAAGTTTTACTTGTTTGCTTCTGACAAGGCTGGAGCCTAACATTCTTCCAAGGATAGTACCCAATCCTGCTTTTCGCAATGGCCGAATTCTTGATCTATCTGACAATTGATGTATGCCACCTTTAAGGAAGTATAATGGAACTTCTGGACGTTACTTGGGAAACAAGACACCAAAGACAACCAAGTCCCCTATAATCAGGGGTGTCTAGGTCTCCCCCCTCGGACCAAATGACTGATATCCCCCATGGAGATTTTTCGAACAAAAGGAAAGGAGGACTACCGTGCTCCAGAGCTGGACCCCTTAGCCTTAGCAATAGGCAAATCACCTGATATAAATATAAATACAAATACAAAATCAACCTATCCTTTGAAGAGTAAAGGCCCATAAATGTCTGGGGTGAAACTAGGCCAACTAGATTGGATTGCACACATGCATAAGCTGCAAGGCCCCTTCAAGGCACCCTGTATTACTTTTAGTGTCACTTTAAGTGAATCAGGTTTGTGTATTTTAACTTGGAAACGCACAATCACAAAATAATGTACTGACAGCCTCTGTCTTGTCCAGTTTCCATTTCCATTAAAAAACCAGGCAAGGAAATCTCTCATCAATCTCTGTAGACTCAGCTTACTGACATGCTAATGGGAACATTTATATAGTAATGCACTAATGGATTGGAGGCTCCTGTCTGTGCTTAAGTTTAGAGAAACATTGAAAAGGTTCCATCTTTTTTTTTTTTTGCACCCACCACACAATCACTTCCACTTTACAAACAAATGCCAGGGTAGGAATGTCAGTCCGGGGAACGCAGCGACAATGATCAGTGTTTAATGTACAAAGCTACTGTCTGCGATATCATGGGTGGGCTGTGTACTGCTGCAACATTCTCATTTCCTGCTGTGTTTTATACCAGCATTTCTCAACCTTTTTTTAGTCGTGTCACCTTTTATAAGTATACAAAATCTGGAGGCACCGCAGTCTAGAATGTAAAGAATGTAAATGTTACTTATCAATGGGAAACCAAAGCCTGGGACGGAGCACACAGCCACCTTAATTAAAGAGATTGTAAACCCTCACCTTGTAAAACTACCCATTCAGTTTCAAATAGAAATGAAAGGCAAAACATTTTTGTATAGATATACAAATACATTATAAATACCGTATTTATCAGCGTATAACACGCGCCGGCGTATAACACGCACCTCAAATTTAGGAGGGACATTGCAGGAAAAAAAGCTTAAATTTGAAATAAACAGCTTTGAACTCAGAACTTTTTTTTTTTTAATCAAATGCAGCCTCACCAGTGCCCATGAACGCAACCTCATCAGCGTAGTGTCATCTATTGCAGCCTCGCCAGCCCCGTGTCCACCAATGCAGCCTCGCCACGCAGTGTCCACCAATGCAGTCTCGCCAGCGCAGTGTCCACCAATGCAGTCTCGCCAGCGCAGTGTCCATTAATGCAGCCTCGCCAGCCCATTGTCCACCAATGCAGCCTCGCCAGCGCAGTGTCCACCAATGCAGCCTCGCCAGCGCAGTGTCCACCAATGCAGTCTCGCCAGTGCAGTGTCCATTAATGCAGCCTCGCCAGCCCATTGTCCACCAATGCAGCCTCGCCAGCCCCGTGTCCACCAATGCAGCCTCACCAGCGCAGTGTCCACCAATGCAGTCTCGCCAGCGCAGTGTCCACCAATGCAGTCTCGCCAGCGCAGTGTCCATTAATGCAGCCTCGCCAGCCCATTGTCCACCAATGCAGCCTCGCCAGCGCAGTGTCCACCAATGCAGCCTCGCCAGCGCAGTGTCCACCAATGCAGTCTCGCCAGTGCAGTGTCCATTAATGCAGCCTCGCCAGCCCATTGTCCACCAATGCAGCCTCGCCAGCGCAGTGTCCACCAATGCAGCCTCGCCAGCGCAGTGTCCACCAATGCAGTCTCGCCAGCGCAGTGTCAATCAATGCAGCCTCGCCAGCGCAGTGTCCATTAATGCAGCCTCACCAGCCCATTGTCCACCAATGCAGCCTCGCCAGTGCAGTGTCCACCAATGCAGCCTCGCCTGTTCAGTGTCCATGAATGCAGCCTTGCCAGCGCAGTGTCCACCAATGCAGCCTTGCCAGCGCAGTGTCCATCAATGCAGCCTCGCCAGTTCAGTGTCCATCAACGCAGCCTTGCCAGCGCAGTGTCCATCAATGCAGCCTCGCCAGCGCAGTGTCCACCAATGCAGCCGCGCCAGAGCAGTGTCCATCAATGCAGCCTCACCAGCGCAGTGTCCACCAATCCAGCCTCGTAAGCGTAGTGTCCACCAATGCAGCCTCGCCAACGCAGTGTCCACCAATCCAGCCTCGCCAGCGTAGTGTCCACCAATTCAGCCTCGCCAGCGCAGTGTCCAACAATGCAGCCCTGCCAGCGCAGTGTCCATCAATGCAGCCTCACCAGCGCAGTATCAGTCAATGCAGCCTTGCCAGCGCAGTGTCCACCAATGCAGTCTCACCAGCGCAGTGTCAACCAATCCAGCCTCGCCAGCATAGTGTCCACCAATGCAGCCTTGCCAGCGCAGTGTCCATCAATGCAGCCTCGCCAGGGCAGTGTCCACCAATGCAGTCTCGCCAGCACAGTGTCCACCAATGCAGCCTTGCCAGCGCAGTGTCCACCAATGCCGCCTCGCCAGCTCCATTGCACAGAGGGGGGATATATTTTAAAAAAAAAGGCAGGCAGCACGTAGAGGTGGGGGGGGGGAGGGGGTTAGGGGGCGGGGGCGTTCTGGGCGTTGGAGAAGGGAGGACGAGTGGCCGCTGTCATCTGAAGTCCTGGCGCCTATGATAGATGTTCAATGTCCCACGTCCTGGCATTGGGCCACTGTGCTGTCTATCATAGGAGGCGGGACTTCCTAAGACAGCAACCGCTCTTCCTTCCTTCTACTCGGCCTGGCCCGCCCCCCTTTGCCTCTCAGCGCTGCCTGCCCTTTTTTTTTTTTTTTATATCGGCGTATAACATGCACTGGTGTTTTGCCCTCCATTTTTGGGAGGCAAAAGTGCGTGTTATACGCGGATAAATACAGTACCTTTTTTTCGTTTTTTATAAGTGATTACATTCCTTCTGTTCTCAGCTGCTTAAGAGCTGGGGGGAGGAGAAGTAACAGCACACTGAGCTTCCCAGTGAATGGCTGTGCAGCGGGGGCGTGTCAGGACAAGTCTGATCATTGGAGGAGAACACACTGAGTTCCCAGCATAGCTAGAGAACTGACCACAGTGTGCTCTCCTTCTTAGTGGGGTCAGTTTTTAATAGGAAAGCAGAGGGACTGGCAGGAACACCAGAGATTTCACACAAAGAGAACAGGATACTTTCTCATACAGGTACATGATACAGCAGCCACATATCAGGAATAGGAAGTGTTGGGGTAACAAACGCTTTAAGGTAATGTGAAATTTAGAAACCCTCCTTCACATTAGAGGTTTTCCCATCACCGTCCTTCCTATACATCAGAGACCCCCTTCACATCAGAGTACCTTCTATACATTGGGGGCCCCCATCATATCAGAGTACCCCATGACAGAATCCCCCATCACATCAGAGTCTTCCCTATACATCAGAGACCCCCATCACCTCATAGTACCCTCCATACATCTGGGACCCTCATCACATCAGAGTCCCCAATCAAATCAGTGTACCCTCTATACTTCAGAGTACCCCCACATAGTTGCCAACATTTAAAAAAAATTTCCAGGGACACTTTGCAGCACAGCTATCAATTACCACACCCACTTCCCTGAAGCTCCGCCCACTCTGCATAATTAATCTCGCCTACTTGTCATATTAAAGGGTCTACTCAATATAGAGAGAATAACAGGAAATTAAAAAGGGAATTTCAAACTTAAGGCCACAGAGGCAGAGTTGGAATAATTCTCCCATTCAGCTGCACTACTTCTGCGTAACATTTATGGGCAGTCTGATTAACAGGCGATTCCAGGGACAATATAAATTACCTGGAACAGGCCCCTTTTTGCAGGGGCTGTCCCAGGATAAAAGGGACAGTTGGCAAGTATGCCCCCATTACATCAGAGTACCCTCTATACATTGGAGGCCCCCATCACATCAGAGTATCTTTTATACATTGGAGGCCTCCAGGGGAGGGCTGGCAGCCTTAGGCCTGGGGGGCAAGTCCAGTCAAGTGGCCCATTGAACCACCAAATCAGCTCACCATCCATGCCCGCCTGGTTTTAAAATGGATATTGATTTTATATAGTAAGACAATTATGATACAATGTGGTAACATAATTTAATTTTAATAGCAACAAAGGTGGTTTAAGTCCCCATTCACACTAGCGCGACTTGTCAGGCGACTTGGTCACCTGACAAGTCGTGGTGGGTCGTCTGCCATAGATTAGCACAGGACCCGTTCTAATAGGAGCGACACTAGTCGCTCCGACTTAGAAAAAGGGTCCTGTACTACTTTGGGGCGACCTGGAGGCGACTTGCATTGACTTCAATTATATGAAGTCCGTGCATGTCGTGCCGAGGTCGCGGTGCACGCTGTGCACCGCGACTTCACAGGTCGCCCCGGCAAGTCGTGTCGCCCCTGTGTGAATGGGCTCTTACAAAAAATAAAATCTACAGTTTTAACAAATGAAAGTAATGTATGTACACAATACATTTAAAGAATATGTGATACATTTAGGAATAATCGATAAACCTTCACACTTAACTTTTTCAGAAAATAGAAAAGCCTTTTGGTGGCATTTGATTACCTCTGCGGTTTTTATGTTTTGCGTTATAAACAAAAAAAGACCGACAATTTTGAAAACAAAAATTAATATTTTTTACTTTCTGCTATAAAATATTCCCAATAAAAAAATGTAAAAAATAAAAAAACGTTGATCAATTTTGGCCAATATGTATTCTACTACATATTTTTGGTAAAAAAATCCTAATAATTGTATATTGATTGATTTGTGCAAAATGTATCACGTCTACAAACTTTGGGATACATTTATTTATATACTTTTTTAAATTGTTATTACTAGTAATGGCGGCGATCAGTGATTTTTAGCGGGACTGAGACATTGCGGCAGACAAATCTGACACTAAGTGGCACTTTTTAGGGACCAGTGACACCATCACAGTGATCAGTGCTAAAACAAATGTACTGTTACTGTATAAATGGCACTGGCAGAGAAGGGGTTAACACCAGGGGTGATCAAGGGGTTAAGTGTGCTCCTAGGGAATGCCTTCTAACTGTATGGGGAGTGGATGTACTAGAAGAAAAGAGAAATCTATGTTTCAGCTTAGCTGAAACACAAGATCTCCATCTTCTTTTGTGACAGAACAGCCGTCTGCCTTGTTTAGAAAAGCAGACCGCCGTTTTGTCATTCTCCTGCATGATCGCAGGTGGCCAGCGGCCATCGGACCTGCTGATTGGCTCCCGCAGTGTCTAATCATAGGGGGAGCGGCGCCCCAGCGGCACGCGTGTGCCCCCAAGAACCCATGCACAAAATCACCTACCAGTACGTGATTTTGCGCAGCTGGGCCCCCCGGCTACAGTATATATGCGGTGGGTGGTCTGAAAGTGGTTCATTTGGGAGAGTGGGACCTGTAGTCCTTCACTAGTTGGGAGATCAGGCGTGTGTGACACATGCTGTTCTCTGAGAGGCTCATGCTGGGACCTGTAGTCCTTCACTTTTGGGGGGTTACATCCCCAAAAGCAAAGGACTACAAGTCCTAGCTTGAACCCTGGCTGAGATCTAATCATGTGACCTCCTCCTCTGCTGCCAGCTCATGATCCCATGACACAAGGGGGAGCCCTATAGGACCTCAGGGACCCAATAACTTTAACTGGACTGTATACACTCTGTATATTGATGTCTAGTTGCTCCTGGCACTATATACCTGTCTAGTGCCAAGAGCAGCTAGACATCAATATACAGGTATGGGACAGGTATATAGTGCCAGGAGCAGCTAGACATCAATATACAGGTATGGGACAGGTATATAGTGCCAAGGGGTAGCTAAGTGCAGGGAAATATTGCAATGCTCCACATGACACATTTGTTGTCACTCACTGTTCTGCTCCCGACCACCTCACCTCAGGCAGCAGGTTGACTCTGGAGAGCAGTGCCAGGACAAGGTCATCCAATGCCCAGGGAAAAAATGGGAAACTGCACCCCCCGTCTATCACCCCCCACCAGCCCCTGCTCCCTGTTGGATGGAGAAGTGGGTGGGGCCGATATGGTGCCATGCACCAAAATGTTTGTATTGTTTGTGACATGCAACTAAATAGTACCAATATTTGAGGCACACTACTGCAAACCAAAACGTTTAAAATTGATGCACCAGTATGGGACTAATATTGACAAATTGTCCCTGGGTTGGTGGGTCACTAAGACCCCGTTCACACTGGGGCGACGCTACTTGCCGGGGCGACCTCACAGGTTCGGCCGGCCCGGACTTCATAACATTGAAGTCAATGCAGGTCGCTCCAGGTCGCCCCAATGAAGCTCCGGACCCTTTTTCTAAGTCGGAGCGACTTGTGTCGCTCCTATTAGAACGGGTCCGCAGCTTCTCTATGGGAGGCGACCTATGGCGACCTGACAGGTCGCCCCAGTGTGAACGGGCTCTAAAAGGAAAAAAAGTTGTATGCATTAGCGGTGTCACTGAAATTAAAAAAATGTACCCCAGTCGGTGGTGTGACCGGAATGAAAAAATGTCAGTGGTGAACACCACCACAAAGCTCTACCCCCCTATCCCCCAGTATAAAGCTTTTCACTTAACCCCTCAAACCCCCCTCCCCATACCCAGTCCTCTGTATAGGAGGCACACTGTCACTTGCAAACACAGAAACCGGCAGAGGAAATCTGATTCTTTTTTTAGAATAAATGACTGCAGTGAGAACAGTGGCAGTGCTGGAGGTGGTGGTATTGTGTACCACCCCGCTGCAGACAAAAAAACAAAACCCTGTTGACAGGAGTGACACTGCAGTCACTCTTTTAAATTGTTATGTATACAGAGATTCTGTATATAGATCACCTCACTAATATAAGGGATCTGTGAGGTATCAGTGTGGGAACTAAGTGTATGTTCCCACAGAAACAAAATCCTGAATTCATGTATAAACAGGTTTCTTTTGGTGGGCAGTGCTGCCACTGAATGCAAATAATGTAGATTAATGTGGCCAACCTATAACTGCCCTGCGTGTGACTGTTACATGGTAGTACGTAACTATCGGGTTAAACAGCTCTGAAAAGCAATTGAAGCATGGTTCACTTTTCAGAGGAGTAACAGTCACTTCCACACATGTGAATGAGCCCTTTAAAGTAAAATATCCCATTTGGTCTTTATGATTGAAAAATGCCATGATGTCTAGGTGAGGACTGGAATGTTTAGGAGAGGACCTTCTCTCTTTTCATTGAAAGTCTTCATAGTGTATGCATTACTTCAGTCCATCAGTCAAGTCCACATAAGAAGGCCAATCAAAAGATCACCAAACAGACTAAGTCCTTAGCATTTAAAAAGTATTGCAAGAATAAGGTACCTAAATAAAAGCCAAATTATTAAATGGTAGGTGCTTATTATGAACAAAAGCATGGAGCACCAGCCCAGGTTTTAGGAGGTGATCCTTCTCCTCCAACTTGCATTAACAGAAGCCAACCAAACAAATGCAGGGAAGTAAAGGTTTAAGCTCCCCATCTGATAACAGAACCTTTACTGCACACTCAGACTCAGCCTTATTTATTGCCAGGGAACAATATAACTCAGCAACTGGAGATAAGTTAAAGAAGCAGTGCAGGGACAGCTCAAGATAGCAGAGCTCCTCCGTCTGCCTGTAACATCGGAGATCGAGATATCTGTGTCAGCCTGGCAGTAAGCAAGACGGAGCCTAATGTACAGTGAGCTTATCATGTGAGGCAATTTAATCCTTTACTTCCCTGCATTTGTTTGTGGCTACACGGCTGGTGTAGAAGAGCTGCTCCAGCTCCAAGTGCGACCCTGCATCAACACAGAGCCCCCCCCCCCCCCCCCCGCCCAGAACGGGTGATCCTTCAGCCCATACCTTGTACCTGCCATGCTGGAGAAGTGCTTTTGATGTTGGATCTGCTGTTTCACTTGTGGATTCCTGCAGGCAAAAATTTTGACAGTTCCTCTTCTCTTCTGCAGTGGCCTGCACAGTGGGAGACGGAGGGAGGAAGTGGGTGGAGCCAGTAATAGGCACGGGGATCCTTCTCCGCTCTGCATGCTGGGTCCCTTCTCGGCCTCGTTTTCCTCCTCGGGACCGTGACGTCACTGGTTGCTAGACGCCAAGCGGCTGGCTATTCTAGCAACCAGTCTAGCTCAGACTATAGCGGCCGGGCAGAGGAACAAATGGGTCTCGGGGGCCGGCGCCGGCCAGTCACCATGTAAGTGACACTTACTAAATAAACTGAGCTGATGCTGCAGTGGCCTTTTCTGGGGGGATCAGACCGGCCTGGGGGGAAATTGCCCCCCCTCCCCCCGGCCCAGTCCGCCCCTGGGAGGCCCCATCACATCAGTGTACCCCCATTACATCACAGTACCCTCTATACATTGGAGGCCCCCATCACATCAGTGTACCCCCATTACATCACAGTACCCTCTATACATTGGAGGCCCCCTATCACATCTGTCTACCCCCATTACATCAGAGTGCCCTCTATACATCGGAGGCCCCTATCACATCAGAGTACCCCCATCACATCAGAGCCCTACCATCACATCAGAGTTTCCGTTTCCCCTACACAACAGAGACCCCCATCATATCAGAGTATCCCCATCACATCAGAGTATCCCCATCACATCAGAGTATCCCCATCACATCAGAGTATCCCCATCAAATTAGATTCTCCCATCACGTCAGTATAACCCCATGACAGAGTCCTCCCAACACATCAGAGTAACCTATATATATCAGAGGCCCCCATCACATAAGAGTAAACCACTTCCTCTTATCACATCAGAGCACCCCTATCACAGGCACAGGCCCTGATCCAGGGCAAACTGGGTCCTGCGCTTGCAGACCCTCAGAGGAGCCCAAAACAGGACCCCTGGGTGTGAATGACACACCATGGTAGCCATGGTAGAGAAAAACTGCATCAGAGGCCCCTATCACATTAGAGTCTTCCCACCACGTTAGAGTCTTCCCATCACAACAGAGCCTTCCCATTACAGAGCCCCGCCATTGCAGAGCACTCCAATCACACATTCTCATTGTCAAAGGCCCTTCTACAGGCCCTGATCCAGGGCAAACTGTGTCCCATGCACCCAGGAGGGGGGACCCAAATGTTATCCTGGTTGGGAAGGAACATTTTATATAATGTCCCAGGTAATATGATGCTTGATATTATGAGCCCCCATGAAATGAGATAGAAGATCATTGTTGTTGATACATGTGTAGTGCAGAACAGCTGCCAGACATCAAGAAAGTGACAGACAGCTCATTAAAGAATAGAGAAAATAAAGGGCAAGGGCTCATTCCCACCATGTGCATCGGGCTGAGCTGGGCAACCCTAACTAGCAGAGTCCCAATGCAAGGACAAGGCACTGTTACTTTAACCACTTCTGGACCGGAAGGATTGTCCCCCTTAATGACCAGGCCATTTTTTGCGATTCGGCACTGCGTTATTTTAACAGACAATTGCGTGGTCGTGCGACACTGTACCCAAATAAAATTGATGTCCTTTTTTCCCACAAATAGAGCTTTCTTTTGGTGGTATTTGATCACCTGTGCGATTTTTATTTTTTGCGCTATAAACAAAAAAATAGCGACAATTCTGAAAGAAAACCTTATATTTTCACATTCTGCTATATGACATTCCCAATAAAAAAATTTAAAAATCAAATTTTTTCATCCTTATAGGCCAATTTGTATTCTGCTACATATTTTTGGTAAAAAAAAAAATCGCAATAAGCGTATTTTGATTGGTTTGGGCAAAAGTTATCGTGTCTACAAACTAGGGGAAAGATTTGTCTTTTTTTTTTTTACTAGTAATGGCGGTGATTTGCAATTTTTAGCGGGACTGCGACATTGCGGCGGAAAAATCGGACCCCTAACTAACATTTTTGACACTTTTGGGGGGACCAGTGACATTACTACAGTAATCAGTGCTGATACAAATCAGATTTCTGGCATCCCCTGCAACAAACATTTTTGGTGAGATACCCCCAATAGGAAATCACGTCTAAAGGGAAGCAGATCCTGCAACTTTCCTCATTAGAGCCCTGTAGAAAAAGCAAAAAGGGGGCGCACCAACCTTGCGCATTACCCAAGTGATGTTTAGGATATATACTCACAAACATGGTTCTGAGGAAAAGGGCACCTCCCCTCGAAACACGTCAGCCATCTGGAAGGTTCTCCATCATGCTGGACATGGTCCTGATAACCTGGTCGCCTAGTGTCCATTGTGGACTTTGAAATGTTTTTATGACCTACTTGTTTAAGAGTATATTTCCTAACTTTTTACACCTATAAACACCACTTGGGTAATGCGCAAGGTTGGTGCGCTCTCTAGACGTGATTTCCTATTGGCAGTATCTCACCAAAAATAACATTTTTGTTGCAGGGGATGCCAAAAACCTGACTTGCATCTTGTGCAGACTTCTGGGAAAATCAGTGAGCCAATCACACGGTTTAGTTTTTCCGACATTGTTTCCATTGGGTGTCCCCAGACCCATGGAGGGCAGAAAGGTGTGGGCATTTACCCGGAGCCATAGAGATCCTAGGCAATATTTACCGCCGTCACGTCACTTTCTTTTTTTTTTTTTTGATAAACATTTTATTAAGGTTTTGCAGTACAGAAAGTACAATACATGCGGTACATGCGAATAAAAACAACGATGTAAACAAGATGAAACAGCATAGAAAGGCAAACAAGGGAGAGCGATCTGCCACAGACGTATAATTGTCTAGCTAACTCCATCCCTAGTAACATGTGGTTAAAGGAAAAGGAGGAATATGGGACTTTGATTGAGTATAGCTAGACATATGAAACAGCATAGCACCTCCATTAAGTATGAGTCAAGGGGCCTGCAATCTGAAGCGAACTGGGGGGGGGGGGGGGGTGGGGAGAATCAGGTAGGTGGGAAGAAGGGGGGGAGGGGGGTAGCAGACGTCCGGCCGATTAGCCGACACGAAGTACCATTCAAGTCAATTCCATTCCGTCACCTCACTTTCAAGCGCAGATTTTATTTGTTATTCTCATTAGAGCCCTCCAAGTGCAGCAGCTGATTGAGAATTATAAAACCACTCCCATGTAGATTCACACATGGACATAGACAGACAAACAGCTTTTTCTTCAGAATAACAAAAGGTACTAATCTGCAGCAAAGCCTGTAAAAAATCCCTGCAATGTACAGAGATCCCCCAGAGGGGAATGATTTTCCTTAGCAAAAGTTAAGTTACTCTTTAACAAATTTTAGTTCTGGATTATAAGAAAATAAATTCATTTGGACATTTATATATTACGATGGATTATTTTTCTTTATCCCAGCACACTCTCTCCTGATAGTCTTGTTCCTGTTATAAATGTCATAGGCGGCACCAACCGCAAGACACTGTACTGCATACCATTCACTTTAAATAAATATTACTATTTTGTGGAGTGGTTCACATCCAGCTGACAACCCCCCCCCCCCCCTTTATTCCTCATCTATGAAAATTAACAAAAATAAAAGAAAACTTATTTTTGTAGAAGAATTCCGCCATATCCAGGAAAGCCTCTGACAGCTGGACGTTAGCACTGACTCAATGACACAATGATTAGAAATAGGTTGAGCTGTTGTCAGATAGACTCCGCTGGGATGTACATGGGTGGAGAACGTGATGAAGAGTAACACATGAGATCCGGAATAAACACCAAACCATATGTAGGAAAATCATATACCATGAAAGTCTTCATTTCATTCCCTGTATCTGCATTGTCTACTGACCGCCAACCTGTACAAATGTTATCTGATAATACATAATACAGGACCCACTGACAATGGGGTACTTTGACATAGTGGTGGGCTTGAGCACGATATGGCCATTTGGTGGGACTAAATCCCCATTTTTACTTATGGATTGTCTTCATATTTGATAGTAATTTCTTTTACATGTGTGCGCTATTCTTTTTTAATATACATGTCGCTTGGTTCATAGCTGCACCAGCTTTAGAAATACATGTTCAGGGTTTGCTCCCCCAATTTTTTGCTTGTTTAATACATTGATCAACAAGTAAAAGAAGAGACCCTCAAAAGAAAATTAAAAGCTAAATATAAATGAGTTCCTCTTATATTTAGGATGAATTTCAGATATAGATTTTTTTTTTTTTTACATAATTACACTGGTCCAGCTTGGAGCAATTTAGGTTTGTATAGGCCATACCTGTGGGATCCCCATGGAAGCTGGAAATCACAGTAATTGGCACCGCTACTCCAGCAATCTCCGCTAGCTTCCAGGTCACATACCAAGCGGCTGCCCTGCTGCTTAGTGAACACAGGAGATCGCTCAAACAGCCATTCAGACTGCATTCATACCTGAGCGCGGCGTCTTTCAGCATTTTTCTGGCATTTTTTTTTTTGGAACTTTGGGGGTTTTTTTTTTAGCCAATAGAGAAAACTATCATCTGTTGTATCATTTGTTGCTAGGTTTTTCAGCTTAATTCGCTTTTCCATCAGCTTTTATTTCTCTATTATTATTATTATTCATTCATGAATAATTTACAGGCATACCCTGTTTTAAGTACACTCACTTTACATACACTCGCGAGTACAGACACAGCTTGGTCAGCTTGGCATGGCACTACTCCCGGTTTTTAACTTTGGTGTCTATGGGAAATCTTGGTCAGCTTGACATGGCACTGCTTCCAAACCATAAGTGACAGGGATACCAAACGTAGGGAGCACCGAGAGGGGACCCAGGACTACAACATATCCTATTTGTGGCCAGCCAGCTTGCCAAGGTAATCTACCATATCATAATCCTGGATCCCCTTAACATGCTCCCCAAGCTTGGTTAATATAAGAACTGTGAAAGAGTCACACCACACAAAAACAAAAGTTTTAGATTTTAGAAAAACAGACTTTTCAAAAATGAAATTAGTCATAAATGAGTCCTTATCAGACTGGAACGGATTACATGGAGTCCAGGAGAAATGGGACTACTTAAAAGGTGCATTATTGAAGGCAACAGAAAATTGCATTAGACTTGTCAGTAAAAGCAAAAAAAGGAAGAGACCACTGTGGTACTCAGCAGAAGTGGCCCAAATCATTAAAAATAAAAAGCTAGCATTTTGTAATTTTAAAAAAACCCAGAGCAATGAAGATAAGGAAATCTACAAGATTAGGCAGAAAGAGGCCAAGCAAGTTATAAGAACTTCTAAAGCGCAGGCAGAAGAAAAACTAGCTCAGTCTATGAAAAAGGGGGATAAGACATTCTTCAGATATATAAATGAAAAAAGGAAATTAAAACAAGGAATAACTAAATTAAAAACAAAGGACGGAAGGTATGTAGAAGAGAATAAAGGGCTAGCCGACTGCCTTAATGAATACTTCTGTTCAGTTTTTACAGAAGAAAGGGAAGGAGAAGGACCTCCACTTGAAAGGATGACTAATCTTATCATTTGATGCATGTGTCTTTACAGAGGAAGACGTTCTAAGATTGCTGTATAAAGTGAAGACAAATAAGTCACAGGGTCCTGATGAGATACACCCAAGATCATTAAAAGAGCTTAGTGGTGAGCTGGCAAAACCATTAACAGATCTATTTAACCAATCATTAGTAACAGGAGTCGTCCCGGAAGATTGGAAATTGGCAAATGTTGTGCCCATTCACAAGAAAGGTAGTAGGGAGGAATCGAGCAACTATAGACCAGTGAGTCTGACATCAATAGTAGGCAAATTAATGGAAACCCTATTAAAGGATAGGATTGTGGAACATCTTAAATCCCATGGATTGCAAGATGAAAAACAACATGGGTTTACTTCAGGGAGATCATGTCAAACAAATCTTATAGATTTTTTTGACTGGGTGACTAAAATAATAGACGGTGGAGGTGCAGTAGACATTGCATATCTAGATTTTAGTAAGGCTTTTGACACTGTCCCACATAGAAGACTTATCAATAAACTGCAGTCATTGAGCATGGACTCCCATATTGTTGAGTGGATTAGGCAGTGGCTGAGTGACAGACAACAGAGGGTTGTAGTCAATGGAGAACATTCAGAACAAGGTCATGTACCAGTGGGGTACCTCAGGGATCTGTACTGGGACCAATTTTGTTTAATATCTTCATAAGTGATATTGCAAAAGGCCTCGATGGTAAGGTTTGTCTTTTTGCTGATGACACAAAGATATGTAACAGGGTTGATGTTCCTGGAGGGAAACGCCAAATGGAAAAGGATTTAGGAAAACTAGAAGAATGGTCAGAACTCTGGCAACTGAAATTTAATGTGGATAAGTGCAAGATAATGCACCTGGGGCGTAAAAACCCAAGGGCAGAATATAGAATATTTGACACAGTCCTGACCTCAGTATCTGAGGAAAGGGATTTAGGAGTAATTATTTCAGAAGACTTAAAGGTGGGAAGACAATGTAATAGAGCAGCACGAAATGCCAGCAGAATGCTTGGATGTATAGGGAGAGGTATAAGCAGTAGAAAGAGAGAAGTGCTTATGCCGCTGTACAGAACACTGGTGAGACCTCACTTGGAGTATTGTGCGCAGTACTGGAGGCCATATCTCCAGAAGGATATAGATACTCTAGAGAGAGTTCAGAGAAGAGCTACTAAACTAGTACATGGATTGCAGGAAAAAACTTACCAGGAAAGGTTAAAGGACCTTAACATGTATAGCTTGGAAGAAAGAAGAGACAGAGGGGATATGATAGAAACTTTTAAATACATAAAGGGAATCAATTCGGTAAAGGAGGAGAGCATATTTAAAAGAAGAAAAACTACCAGGACACAGTTTTAAATTAGAGGGGCAAAGGTTTAAAAGTAATATGAGGAAGTATTACTTTACTGAGAGAGTAGTGGATGCATGGAATAACCTTCCTGCAGAAGTGGTAGCTGCAAACACAGTGAAGGAGTTTAAGCATGCATGGGATAGGCATAAGGCTATCCTTCATATAAGATAGGGCCAGGGACTATTCATAGGATTCAGATATATTGGGCAGACTAGATGGGCCAAATGGTTCTTATCTGCCGACACATTCTATGTTTTCTATGTTTTTCTATGGTGTCCTTGTCAGCAGTGCCATGTCAAGCAGACCAAGATTTCCTATGGAGCTAGTGTATTTACATGCATTGAGAAATGAAAAAATGTATTGCTTCACTTTAAGTACATTTTCGTTTTACATACATGCTCTGGTCCCATTGTGTACTTAAAAGTGGGGTATGCCTGTATTTTGTTAGGGTAAGGGGCCATAGTTAAGGTTAGGTTAGGGTATTTATTTATTATTTATTTATTTTTGTTAGGGTTAGGGTGTTAATACTACTACTACTACTACTACTACTACTACTACTACTACTACTACTAATAATAATAATAATAATAATAATAATAATAAAAATAAATTAATAAATACATGTAAAATAAATACACAAATAAATAAATAAAATGATCATAAATAAATAATGAATAAATAAATACAATAAATAAATAGTATGGAATAATAAAAAAATAATTACCCACTAACCTTAACCCCTAACCCTTAAAAAATAAAATAATAATAATAATATTTATAATAATAAAATAATAATAAATAACTAAACACATTAACCCTAACACTTAATAAATTATTATGATTAGTATTAATGTTATTACTATTATTTTCATTATTATTATTGTTTTTACTATTATTAGTATTATTATCATTATAATTATAACTTTTGTATTATTATTATTATTATTATTATTATTAATAATAATAATAATAATAATAATAATAATAATAATAATAATAATAATAATAATAAATTATTATTATTATTATTATTATTATTATTATTATTATTATTGCTATTAATAATAATACTAATAATGTATTTTTTGTTTGTGTTTGTTTGTGTTTGGGTGTTTATTAATATTTTATTATTATTATTATTATAATTACTATTATTGTTATTATTGTTATAATAATTTATCCCATATCTTTTTTTAAGAATAGGGGTTAATTAGTATTAATATATGTATTATTACATAATATAAATTTATTTTACTTATTTATTATTTATTTAGGATGATTTTTAGTTATTTTAGTTTATTTTACATTTATTTATTTATATAACATTACTATTTTTTTTTCTTTTACATTTTTTATTTGAGCAGAAATTCACCCAAATGCCATATTTTTTTTTTTCTATGGGAACAAAAACCTGCAAATCGACCTAATTTGACCTAAAGAAAAAAAAGCTCCAGAACTTTTTTGAGCTTCAGGCGTTTGGAGACTTGGAGTGGAGGCGTGAACGTCTCCATAGAGAATAATTTATTTTTTTCTCCTCCAGCGTTTTAGAGCTTCGAGCTTCAAGCTACAAAACACTGAGTTGTGATTGGGTCCTATTTTGCCTTTTCTCTGTGAATGCAAAGTGTTTTCTGATTGGATGAGATGGGGATCATGATGCCACTGCCCTGCCTCTTTACCTCATCCAATAAGAGAATGTTTTGCTTTTATTGAGAATATATTGCAACAAAAAATAGGTAGTGGGATTTAAATGCCCCTCCAGTGATCACACCTACTGTATATAAGAAAATAAATGTACAAAATCTTTATTTAAAGATTAAAATATTTAAAAACATATATCAAATTGTCATGGCTTGCATACGGATATCAGCAATTCATTATCTACTACAAACATGTATGGCTGTTTGTCGATATAAGGAACTGGGCCAGGGGCGTAACTACAGGGGTTGCAGGAGTTGCAATCGCAACCGGGCCCCATGCTCAAGGGGGCCCATGTGGCTCCCCTGTACACCTGAATAGGAGGGGCGGCGGGGGCAGCATGTAGAGAAATCACTGTCCTCCTTTTTCCTTCTGTAGCTGCAGGAGGAAAATGGAGGAGATTAGTTCCTCTGTACGCTGCCCTTTGTACACTTCTTCTATCCAGTATACTTGTGTTCTGCTGTCTCTGGTGTCTCTGGGCCCCTGTGTGCTCCCCTGGTCCCCCCCCCTTCTGTGCTGCCCCCCCTTCAGAATTCTCCCTTCCCTCACCGTAATAAAGGGCCCCGCAACTAGAGTAAAGGGCGCCAGGGGTCCAGGGGGCCCTTCATGGTTTCTTGCACCAGGGCCCTGAAGGTTCTAGTTACGCCTCTGAACTGGGCCCAACCTAGTTCTCCATCTCGACAAACAGCCATACATGTTTGTAGTAGATAATGTTTTGCTGATATCCGTATGCATGCTATGACAATTTGATATATGTTTTTAAATATTTTATTCTTTAAAATAAAGATTTTGTACATATTTTTTCTTATATACTTTAGATGTACTTGTATGATCACTGGAGGGGCATTTATGTTGCAATACATTTAACTGAACAAAATTATAAACGCAACACTTATGTTTTTGCCCCCATTTGTCATGAGCTGAACTCAAAGATCTAAGACTTTTTCTATGTACACATAAGGCCGATTTCTCTCAAATATTGTTCACAAATCTGTCTAAATCTGTGTTAGTGAGCACTTCTCCTTTGCCGAGATAATCCATCCACCTCACAGGTGTGGCATATCAAGACGCTGATTAGACAGCATGATTATTGCACAGGTGTGCCCTAGGCTGGCCACTATAAAAGGCCACTCTAAAATGTGCAGTTTTATCACACAGCACAATGCCACAGATGTGGCAAGTCTTGAGGGAGCGTGCAATTGGCATGCTGACTGCAGGATTGTGCACCAGAGCTGTTGCTTGTAAATTGAATGTTCATTTCTCTACCATAAGCCGTCTCCAAAGGCTTTTTAGAGAATTTGGCAGTACATCCAACCGGCCTCACAACTGCAGACCATGTGTAACCACACCAGCCCAGGACCTCCACATCCAGCATCTTCACCTCCAAGATGGTCTGAGACCAGTCACCCAGACAGCTGATGCAACAATCGGTTTGCATAACCAAAGAATTTCTACACAAACTGTCAGAAACCGTCTCAGGGAAGCTCATCTCCATGCTCGTCGTCCTCATCGGGGGCTCCACCTGACTGCAGTTCGTTGTCATAACCGACTTGAGTGGGAAAATGCTCACATTCAATGGCGTCTGTGACTTTGGAGAGGTAATGAATCCCGGTTTTCACTGTACACAGGGCCGGTACTTCCACTAGGCAAACTAGGCAGCCGCCTAGGGCGCATTGCCACCTAGTGGCGCAGCCACGAGTCAGCACTCACTCTCCGTCATGAATGATCCTTGTGAGCTGAGGGGGGGGGGGCTGGTAGTGGGGGAGGAAGAAGGGACAGAGGAAGATGCCAGGTGTCTGGGGCATTGGCAGAACTACCTTGCCCTGGCTTTCCACCATTGTTGGGGGAGCCCCAAGGGGCAAGAAAGGAGCCCACCGGAGTGCTATCTGCATAATGATCCTCTTTGTCTGGAGCTGAGCGGCCTAAACCCTGGGCGGGAAGTGACTCTACACTGGGCTGGTGGGCAGCCGTTCATTTCCCTGGGTCGGTATTAAGCAGGGAGTGGAGGAGAGCTGAACCTGAGCCTGAGCTCGGCACTGTAGGACGGCACCTTTACTGGAGCTGAAGCGACAAGGCACCGGAATGGTCTAAGGATGTTGGTGATGAAGGAGGTGCGGAGCTCTGTGACTGCTTCTTCTCCCTCCACCAGGAGCTGGTTGGAGCTGTGGTGAGCACTGTGGTCCAGGAGAGAAGTGTCCTGGGAGAAGGAATAAGCAGGATCACGGTGAAGGAGGGCAGAGTACAGGCCACTCTCTTTATACTGCAGGGGATCAGGGTCCCTGGGTGTGACATGGAGGATCCCTGGTGTGAAAGAGAATTGGGGTCACCAGGTGTGCCATGGGGGAGAGGGGTCACAAGTGTAACAGGGGTTCGGGGTCACCAGGTGTGCCATGAGGAATTGGGATCCCTGGGTGTGCCATGGGGGATTGAGCTCCCCAGGTGTGACATGGAGGAACATCAGGGTCCCCAGGTGTGACATGGAGGAACATCAGGGTCCCCAGGTGTGACAAGGAAAAACATCAGGCTCTCCGGGTATGACATGGAGGAACATCAGGGACCCCTGATGTGACATAGAGGAACATTGGGGTAACTGGGTATGACAGCATGTCATGGAGGAACACAGGGGTCCCTGGGTATGACATGGAGGAACATCAGGGTCAGTGGGTATGACAGCAGTATATGGAGAAATATTGGGGTCCCAGGATGGGACATGGAAAAACATCAGGGTCCCTGGGTGTGACATAGGGGGACATCAGGGTCCCCAGGTGTGACATGGAGGAATATGGGGGTCACTGGGTATGACAGCATTACATGGAGGAACCATCAGATCAGGGTCACTGGATATGACATAGAGCAGTTTTTAACCCCTTCCCTTTTCATTTTATTTTTTTGGGGGGGCGCAAGTAGCTGATCTTGCCTAGGGCGCAAAACAATCTGACTGTACAGGGCAGATGGCAGACAGCGTGTATGGCGTTGTGTGGGTGAGCGGTTTGCTGATGTCAACATTGTGGATGGAGTGGCCCATGGTGGCGGTGGGGTTATGGTATGGGCAGGCATATGATATGGACAACGAACACAGGTGCATTTTATTGATGGCATTTTGAATGCACAGAGATACCGTGACGAGATTCTGAGGCCCATTGTTGTGCCATTCATCCCCGACCATCACCTCATGTTACAGCATGATAATGCACGGCCTCATGGTGCAAGGATCTGTACACAATTCCTGGAAGCTGAAAACATCCCAGTTCTTGCACGGCCAGCATACTCGTCAGTAGGGATGATCGAACGGTTCGGGTCGACCATCGGTTCGACCCGAATATTGGGTGTTCGAAATTCAGCCGAATTCCGAACTTTTTGCAGTAAAAGTTTGGAATTCGGCCACCAGAACCGCCCAAAATGCAATGGGACAGGAACTGGGCTTTAAAAGCCCGTGATTGGCCCAGAAACATCAGTAAAATGTGATTGGAGTGACTACGGGGTCCAGAGGCCAATCAGGAGTGAATACGCCCCCCATACGCCCCCCAGTATATAACATAGCCCCGCCAAAACTCTAGAACTGTAATACAAAGGCTGTGGAAGAGAGTGGAAGAATTTGTGTTTCTCCTGCTGCTTGTAAAGCTCCAGTGTCATTTTGCAATTATTACTGTGAGGAAAGGGATATGCAGTGTAGTTAGGGTACTATAAACCACTATAGTTAGATTCAAAAATCTAGTTTTGGTAGGGATAGCTTTAAGTGTCAGGGTGACCGTAGTGTAGTTTAGGGTGACTTGACTCTACCATGTCAGGGTGACCGAACTCTGCCATGTCAGGGTGACCCTTAGTGCAGTTTAGGGTTAACTGACTCTGCCATGTCAGGGTGATCGAACTCTGCCATGTCAGGGTGACCCCACTATGCAGATTCTGGGTTAGGGGTATACATATATAATATAAAAAATGACAATTTTTAAGAACTTTTTCATAGTCCCTGGGGCATGACCCAGAACCCTAGGCAGTTTTTAGGGGCATTTATTGGGTTTTAGGGCTTCAAAATTGTGTTTTTTGATTCCAGAAGTTCGGGTCCCATTGATTTCAATGGGGTTCTGGAATCCGAACCGAACTTTTGGGAAATTCGGGTGTTATGGTCGAACCAAACTTTTCAAAAGTTCGATCATCCCTACTCATCAGACATGTCACCCATTGAGCATGTTTGGAATTCTCTGGATTGGTGTATACGACAGCGTGTTCCAGGTCCTGCCAATATCCAGCAACTTCCAACAGCCATTGAAGAGGAGTTTACCAACATTCTACAGGCCACAATCAACAACCTGATAAACTCTATGCCAAGGAGATATGTTGCACTGCGTGAGGCAAATGGTGGTTACACCAGATACTGACTGGTTTTCGGACCCCCCCACTACAATAAACCTGCACATTTTAGAGTGGCCTTTTATTGTGGCCAGCCTTAGGCACACCTGTGCAATAATTTAGCCACAATACAGAATGGATCGGCACTAGTTCTGGTTGTTATGATGTCCTTGATGGAACTTACAGTGTCCTGTGGAATTTGAAAGGCACCATAAGGGGATGAGTCCAAAAGTCTCTAGACAGCCATTGGTAGGTGGGGGTAAAAGACTGAAGCAATTCTTCCAGATATGTAATAAAAGAAAAGTCATCAAGGCGCCTCTAAATGCAGACTGTAGACAATTTATTAAGCATAACACATATAGATGCACTGACATGTTCCAAAAAGTACATGAGCCTGAAGATTGGGGGGCAAGCGACTGTGCTGTCCGGCCCTTGTTCTCGTCCTCGCTCCCGGAAGCCGTCTGGAACACTCACGGAGGAAAGAAGAGGATAACAGATTACGGGATCCGCTGCAGGCACCAGAACCGATCTGCCCAGGATGCTATAGAGGGACTGATTGCCCCCCAATCTTCAGGCTCATGTACTTTTTGGAACATGTGAGTGCATCTATATGTGTTATGCTTAATAAATTGTCGACAGGCTGCATTTAGATGCGCCTTGTTGTCTTCTTTTTTATTACACCTGTGCAATAATCATGCTGTCTAAGCAGCATCTTGATATGCCCCGCCTGTGAGGTGGATGGATTATCTCAGCAAAGAAGAAGTGCTCACTAACACAGATTTAGACAGATTTGTGAAAAATATTTGAGAGAAATCGGCCTTTTATGTACGTAGAAAAAGTCTTAGATCTTTGAGTTCAGCTCATGAAAAATGGGGGCAAAAATAAAAGTGTTGCGTTTATAATTTTGTTCAGTGTACAATAGGGATGATACCCTCCACTGGCACATCTTCCAAGTTGATCATCTCCCCTATATATACCCAACAAACACACAAAGAAACCTTTTGGGCTTTCATTGAGAAAATGCAAAGAGCTCTGTGAATGGTGTCGGTGCCGAGCAAACAACTTCCTGTGTTTTCCGGTGTGTAAAAAAAACATCTGGAGCTCAGTGCCAGGACAAGGTCCACTGGCATCCAAGCCCCCCCCCCCCCCCAAACTTTTCAATCTATGTCACAAAATCCATATAAAAATTTAAAAGGAAAGGGCAAAGACCAAGAAATAAAAGGGTTAAATTAAATATTTAGGGTTAAATAAACTACAAATTTTATATGATGTATCCCTTTAATAATGGGGATCATGTTTCTGGTACAAAGCCCTACAACTACAAAAGAAAGCAAATTTTAAATGTAACCAAAATGTATTTATTTATTTTTTTCATTTTGGATTGAGTAAGGGAGGGTTTATTCTCCAATCTGTGTCCCACTGGGGAGATTTCCTTTCACTTCCTGTCCCATAGCCAAAACAGGAAGTCAGAGGAATTCCCTCCAAAGTGAGATATCCTTTTTTGTCACCAGAACTAGTATCCCCATTGGAAGATTTCCCTCCTATTTCTGTTCTCGGGACAACCCAAAATTTGGGATATTAGTTTACATTCATTTTCAATGATAATGGTAAACAGGACAATTAGAGAGGGTGAATCTCCCTTAAGGGGGTACAGACCGCAATAAAAACCTGACAGGGGTTATAATCCTACTCCACTCTATGCAAAACTAAAAAAAAAAAAAAAAAAAAAAAAGAGTTTTGCCTTTAGTTATACTTTTGAAAAGTGTGGATAACTTTTTTGCCTCGGCCATGTGTGTCTATGTGTCTACAGTGTGCATACTTGTGTATATTGTTTATATACATATGTGTATACATTGTGTACATAGGTGGTACTGCTGTGCTATGTAAAAGAAGGTGGTGGTGAAGTGAAACATAGGGGGGCTGTGTGCTGGACTGTATATATTTCTGACCTCTGCACTCTGTATATTGTATACACCTGACCCCTGAAATCTGTACATTACGTACAGCTGACCCCTACACTACGTGCATTACATACATCTGGCTCCTGCACTATTTACATTACATGCACCTGACCCCTGCACTATGTGCATTACATACACCTGACCTCTGCACTATGTACATTACATACTCCTGACCCCTGCACTCTGTACATTATGTACACCTGCCCCCTGCACCATGTACATTACATACACTGGATCCCTGCACTATATACTTTACATACACCTGGCCCCTGCACTAGTATGTACATTACATACATATGACCCCTGCACTATGTACATTACATACACCGGATCCCTGCACTATATACTTTACATACACCTGGCCCCTGCACTAGTATGTACATTACAGACACCTGACCCCTGCACTATGTACATTACATACACCTGATCCCTGCCCTGTGTACATTACATACAACTGCCCTCTGCACTATGTACATTACATACTCCTGACCCCTGCACTCTGTACATTATGTACACCTGCCCCCTGCACCATGTACATTACATACACTGGATCCCTGCACTATATACTTTACATACACCTGGCCCCTGCACTAGTATGTACATTACATACACATGACCCCTGCACTATGTACATTACATACACCGGATCCCTGCACTATATACTTTACATACACCTGGCCCCTGCACTAGTATGTACATTACAGACACCTGACCCCTGCACTATGTACATTACATACTCCTGATCCCTGCACTCTGTACATTATGTACACCTGCCCCCTGCACCATGTACATTACATACACTGGATCCCTGCACTATATACTTTACATACACCTGGCCCCTGCACTAGTATGTACATTACATACACATGACCCCTGCACTATGTACATTACATACACCTGATCCCTGCCCTGTGTACATTACATACAACTGCCCTCTGCACTATGTACATTACACACACCTGACCCCTGCACTATATACTTTACATACACATGACCCCTGCGCTATTTACATAACATACACCTGGCCCCTGCACCATGTACATTACATACACCTGACCCCTGCACTATGTACATAACATACACCTGACTCCTGAATGATGTGCATTACATACACCTGGCCCCTGCACTCTGCACATTACATACACCTGGCCCCTGCACCATGTACATTACATACACCTGACCCCGGCACTATATACATTACATACATCTGACCTCTGGACCATGTACAATACATACACCTGACCCCAGCACTATGCACATTACATACACCTGGCCCTGGCACTATGTACATTACCTACACCTGACCCCTACTCTGTGTTCATTACATACACCTAACCTCTGAACCATGTACATTACATATACCTGACCCCTGCACTATGTGCACAACCTACACCTGACTCCTGCGCTCTGTACATTACATACTTGTGACACCTGAACTCTGTACGTAGGCTCGAAATTGTAAGCCTCTCCAACTCTTAGTTTTTCCATACCCACAATTCACCACAATTCACCATGGTGCATGCAGATGACAACCTCATTCTCCTTCTGTAAGCGCCCAACGATGCCTCTGGTTTCTTTCAATCCCCTATAAGATGACAGGGCTGAGCCTCCTACAATCCAAAATATGATAAAAAATCTACAGCCCCGCTAAGTACAATAAGTTAGATTGTAATTTCTGGGGTGACCAGAATAGTGTTATTCATACTGTTGAATGGCTGATTCAACCACTTGAGCCCCGGAGGATTTGGCTGCTAAAAGACCAGGGGGTTTTTACGATTTTTTACTGCGTGACTTTAACGGACAATTGCGCGGTCGTGCGACGCTGTACCTAAACGAATTTGACGTTCTTTTTTTCCCACAAACAGAGCTTTCTTTTGGTGGTATTTGATCACCTGTGCGATTTTTTGATCATGCGCTATAAACAAAAAAAGTGCGTCAATTTTGCAAAAATAACAATATTTTTCACATTTTTTTATATGAAATTCCCCAAAAAAAAATGTAAAAATCTAAATTTTTTAACATTTTCGGCCAATTTGTTTTATGCTACATATGTTTGGTAAAAAAAAAATCGCAAAAAGCATATTTTGATTGGTTTGCGCAAAATTTATCGCGTTTACTAACAAAGGGAAAGATTTTTGTCATTTTTGGTGTTTTTTATTTTTAACGCGTAATGGCGGCGATCTGCGATTTTTTTCGGTACTGCGACATTGCGGCGGACAGATCGGACCCTTGACTGACATTTTTGACACTTTTGGGGGTACCAGTGACATTACTGCAGTAATCAGTGCTATACATATGCACTGTTACTGCAAAAATGACACTGGCAGGGAAGGGGTTAACTGTATTGGACAGGGAGGGGTTAAGTGTGTCCTAGGGGCGTGATTCTAACTGTATAGGGACATTGCTATTGGTGTAAAAACAAAGATCAACGGTCCTACATAGTAGAACCGTCTGATCTTCATTTTTACACCAGGGAGAATGACAGACGGCTTGTTTACATAAGCCTTTCTCCCTTCACCGGAGCGATCGTAGTGTGACCGGCGGACATCGGGTCCGCCGGTCACACGCACTGACTTGTCAGTGAATGAGCCGCGGCAGGCACGCGCCTCGGCGGGCGGGCGCGTGCCCGCCCGCAATTGGATAGCAAGTCAGTGACAGGCCAGTGACGTATCCATACGTCACTCTGCCTGGCCGGGGCTGACCGCCGCAGTATATAGTCGTGCGGCGGTCGGCAACCGGTTAAACTTGCATACATATTTTAGATATCTAACACCTCGTTCACACTCAATGCTACTTTGCATTTGTGCTACTTCAGCGTGATTTTAAAGCCGCTGGTCAGTGCGATTTCATGTGTGGCTTTCCAACATCTGGGCGACTTCATGCACAGATGACAATGCAAGTCGCACATGAAATCGCCAAAAATAGTGCAGGAACCTTTTTCAAATTGGTGCAAGTCAGAGTTGCACCAATTCGAATGGTTCGCAGTACAAGTTGCACAGGTGTGAACAAATCCTTTACCCCCAAAACTTCCCCTCCTAGTACTCCCCCCCACTTCAAATCCCACCCTCCCAACACAAATCCCCCAAATACGGAAAGGTTTCTTCACAGTAAGAGCTGTGAAAATGTGGAATAGACTCCCTCCAGTGGTGGTTCTGGCCACCTCAGTAGATTGCTTTAAAAAAGGCCTGGATTCTTTCCTGGGTGTACATAATATAAATGGGTACCAATATTTATAGGTAGAGGTAATCCGGTGAATATCCAATTGTCTCTTGGTGGCCCAGGAAGGAATTTTTTTTGCCTTCCTCTGGATCAACTGTGGGGATAAGATTGTGTATATGGGATTGCATGGTTGTTGTTTTTTTTTTCTACTGGTTGAGTTAGATGGACTTGTGTCTTTTTTCTTTTACAAAGATTTTATTTGCAAAGTAATTTGAACCGTCAAATCAGGTAAACAATGAGACAGCTACATTACAGTGCCTTGAAAAAGTATTCACACCCCTTGAAAGTTTCCACATTTTGTTATGTTACAACCAAAAATGTAAATGTATTTTATTGGGATTTTATGTGATAGACCGACACAAAATGTGTCACATAATTGTGAAGAGGAAGGAAAATGATAAATGGTCTTCAAATTTTTTTTACAAATAAATATGTGAAAAGTGTGGTGTGCATTTGTATTCACCCCCTGAGTAAATACTTTGTAGAACCGCCATTCTCTGCAATTAAAACTGCACGTCTTTTTGGGGATGTCTCTATCAGCTTTGCACATCTAAAAAGTGAAATTTTTGCCCATTCTTCTTTGCAAAATATCTCAAGCTCTGTCAGATTGGATGGAGAGCGTCTGTGAACAGCAATTTTCAAGTCTTGCCACAGATTCTCAATTGGATTTAGGTCTGGACTTTGACTGGGCCATTCTAACGCATGAATATGCTTTGATCTAACCGTTCCATAGTAGCTCTGGCTGTATGTTTAGGGTCGTTGTCCTGCTGGAAGGTGAACCTCCTCCCCAGTCTCAAGTCTTTTGCAGACTCTTACAAGGTTTTCTTCTAATGCCCCGTACACACGTACCAATTGTCGGCCGTAAATATTCGGCCGACGACCAATCGGCCGATTGTAGGCTTGTTAGTATGATGCTGCCGACAGCGCATTTTCGGCCGAACAGAATCTGTCGTGCAAGCATTAAAATTTTTGTTGGCCAACACCAGAACGGCCGATTGTTCGCCAGTCAGTACAGATTTCGGCCGACAGACAGCAGATTTGCAAGACTGGGCATGCTCAGAAAAGAAAAAAGACGAGGAAAGTTAACCATCACATGACATCACTTCTGCAGTCGGCTGTTGTTGGCCGACAAAATTCGTGTGCAGTCTTTTGCATTTTTCAACAGACACGACAGCCCTGGACAAAAGACGGCCGATCGTTCGGCCGACGATCGGTACGTGTGTACGAGGCTTAAGATTGCCCTGTATTTGGCTCCATCCATCTTCCCATCAACTCTGACCAGCTTCCCTGTCCCTGCTGAAGAAAAGCATCGCCACAACATGATGCTGCCACCACCATGTTTCACGGTGGGGATGGTGTGCTCAGGGTGATGTGCAGTGTTCGTTTTCTGCCACACATAGCATTTTGCTTTTAGGCCAAAAAGTTAAATTTTGGTCTCATCTGACCAGAGCGCCTTCTTCCACATGTTTGCTGTGTCCCCCACATGGCTTCTCGCAAACTGCAAACAGGACTTCTTATGGATTTCTTTCAACAATGGCTTTCTTCTTCCCACTCTTCCATAAAGGGCAGATTTGTGGAGCGCACGACTAATAGTTGTCCTGTGGACAGATTCTCCCACCTTAGCTGTGGATCTCTGCAGCTCCTCCAGAGTTACCATGGGCTCCTTGGTTGGTTCTCTGATGAATGCTCTCCTTGCCCGGCCTGTCAGTTTAGGTGGACGGCCATGTCTTGGTAGGGTTGCAGTTGTGCCATACTCTTACCATTTTCAGATGATGGATTGAACAGCGCTCCGTGAGATGTTCGAAGCTTGGGATATTTCTTTATAACCTAACCCTGCATTAAACTCCTCCACAACTTTATCCCTGACCTGTCAGATGTGTTCCTTGGCCTTCATGATGCTGGTTGTTCATTAACACAAAAGCAGCTGAAACTGATTAACAACCCCCTCTGCTACCTAACTGACCAGATCAATATCCCAGGAGTTTAATTGACTTGATGCTATACTCTGTTAAAAAGTGTTCCTTTACTTTTTTGAGCAGTGTATGTAGTTTGCATTCATTGTACATTGTGTGGGATATTTTTGGATGTTTTGATGATGACAGTATTTAGTCTACATGCTGAGGTCTTAGAACATCTTTCTCATCAGCATTCACAGAACTGAACCACTGAAGTTGCACAATTATTGGGAAATTTACAGCAGTAATTACTGAGCTAAATGCTACCAATCAGCGTGGAATGAATAGGCTCTGGATTAAAGTTGAACTCCAGGGATATTTGAAAAGTACCCTTGAAGTTGGGCTCCTGCTGCACTACAAGGTTCAAAAACAGTTACTTAGCTTATCCCTCTCTACCCGCACATGTGAAGACCCTCTGGGGTTAATTTACTAAAACCGGAGAGTGCGAAATATTGTGCAGCTGCCAGCGGGATTTCCTGTTCTTTGCCTGTCAGTGCTGCCTGAATTTTAACAATAACCGTGAAGTCTGTCTGCAACAGACTTGTATAAAGTACTCGAAATTTCTACTTGAGTAAAAGTACAAGTGCTCGATCAAAAAGTGACTTGAGTAGAAGTGGAAGTGCTCGCAGAAAAAGTTACTTAAGTAGAAGTACTAAAGTATTCAACATTTTTTTTACTTAAGTATTGCAAGTAGTTTTTTCAAAAAAATTGCTACTTAAGTACTAAAAGTAAAAAGTACCAGTAGTTATAAAAAAAAAATGCTACTCAAGTACTGAAAGTAGAAGTACAAGTACTGTGTTATGTAGTTATTAAAGAAAGAAGTCAAAAGTATGAACATCATATTGTTTTTATTATTTCAAATGATTTATTCAAATGATTAACCTGTGTTTGTTAGTAGTTTCTTGATGCACTTTAAGCGCTGTAGCACCATTTATTTGTTTGTTTCATATTTTCTTTTTATTGGAAAGATTTGGTATAGCAGCTTTTATTATACACAGCCTTTATTTTCGTATGCGCTGATTTACAAATGACATTAAACAAATTTTTTTGAGCTTTATGCAGCCTGCCATCTACTGTTCTGGCAGTGGTAATTTTTATAATTGTAACGAGTAACTATGCAGCACAAAAAAAAAATACTTGAGTAGAAGTATCGAAATCATCGAAAAAATGTAGTGAAGTAAAAGTAGAAGTAGGAGAAAAAAATTCTACTCTAGGAAAGTACAGATTCCGCATTTCGGTACTTAAGTACAGTACTTAAGTAGTTCTACTTCGTTACTATACATCTCTGGTCTGCAAGCATCCACTGGTCATCTGGCTGATTTGCGTCTGGTGGACACCCCTTCGGCACTAGCGCCCAACACCCATCTCCTTGAATGACATATCTGTAGGGACAGAGAAAAAATAAAGCAAGGGACTGCAGAAGTAGAAAGAGAGGCGAAGAAAGACCAGGAAATACAAATAGTGATGTCGCGAACATAAAATTCGCTGTTCGCGAACGGCGAATGCGAACATCGGCGAATGTTCGCGAACCGGCGAACATTGCGAACCGCCATAGACTTTAATAGGCAGGCAAATTTTAAAACCCACAGGGACTCTTTCTGGCCACAATAGTAATGGAAAAGTTGTTTCAAGGGTACAAACACCTGGACTGTGGCATGCCGGAGAGGGATCACACAAAAAAAAGTTCTTAAAAATTGTAATTTTTTGATAGAGAGCCAATTATTGGAAAAATTAAAAAAAAATAAAAATAAAAAATTTCTTTGGATTTAGCATCTGGGGGGTCTGTGAAGTTTCAGCTCTGTAGCATGTCCGGAACCAGAAAAAAATACGAATTAGGGTTAGGGCTAGGGTTAGGGTTAGGGTTAGGGTTATTTTTATGGCTAGGCTTAGAGGGTTAGGGTTATGGTTAGAGGGTTAGGGTTAGGTTTAGTGTTAGGGGCTAGGGTTAGGGTTACGGTGAGATACTTAGGGTTAGAGTTAGTAGCCCTACCCCTACCCCTCTAACTCTAACCCTAAGCACTAAAAATAACCCTAACCTTAGCCCTGACCCTAACCCTAGCCCTAACCCTAACCCTAATCCTAACCCTAGCCCTAACCCTGATTCTATTTTTTTTCCTGGTTCTGGACATGCTGCAGAGCTGAAACTTCACAGGTACACCTTTTAGACCCCCCAAACAATAAATCCAAAGAAATTTTTTTTTTGTTAAGTTTTTTTTTTTTTTTTAAGTTTTCCAATAATTGGCTCTCTATCAAAAATGACAATTTTTAAGAACTTTTTTGTGTGATTTAGTGTCTAGGGGGTCTAAAAAGTGTACTTGTGAAGTTTCAGCTCTGTAGCATGTCCAGAACCAGAAAAAAAGATAATTTTCCAGTAGAGCAGGGATGGTGGGAACCCCTTTTACACCTATATGATCTTTTTTTCCTGGTTCTGGACATGCTGCAGAGCTGAAACTTCACAGGTACACCTTTTAGACCCCCCAAACAATAAATCCAAAGAAATTTTTTTTTTGTTAAGTTTTTTTTTTTTTTTTTAAGTTTTCCAATAATTGGCTCTCTATCAAAAATGACAATTTTTAAGAACTTTTTTTGTGTGATTTAGTGTCACCAGGGAACACTGGCGCATCATTTCAGGACTTGAAGGCATCCGAACATCGGAACATGTCCCAGGACATCCACGTGGCAGAGAACCATTCTTCCCTGCCCCCCTCCTGTGCCAACAAATTCTCCATGTCTCTAATTTTATCCAACTCCAGGGTCCACTCCAGCCTAGAGGGTACATGGGTGGTTTTCCAATGTCTGGGGATCACAGCCCTGACAGCTGCCAAGAAGAACCTGAGGACATCCCTCTTAATTGATCGGAAGGAACCAGGCACCGTGGACAGTAAGGCCAGTTCCGGTGTGGCTGAGATTGTGGTCGCCCACAGCCGGCAGTACAGAGCAATGACGTCGGTCCATAACCGGTGGATCTGTGGACAGTCCCACCAAATATGCAGAATCGTGCCCCTAGCCGACATGCACCTCCAACAAACATCGGATTGGAGGGGGTCAACATATTTAGCAAATGAAGGGCACCGGTACCATCGGGTCAAGAGCTTGTACCCCTTCTCCTGAACTCGTGTATCGGGGGACAGCGAGTGGGTCATAGCGAAGCATTAACGCCAGTCAATATCTGAAAGAGCTTGACCTAAGTCTTTGTCCCAAGCAGCAGTGTAGGTCGGACGATCAGGACGGAGAGTATTTAGGAGCCGAGAGTACAGTAGGAACACCGTGTGCGTGGGGGGATCGTCTTGGAGCAGGAGGGCGTCAAATGCCGATAGATCCCCTCGAACATCAGCCAGAGAAGGCAAGGTACATACATAAGAGAGGGCCTGGTGCCAGTGCAACCAGCCAGCAGAATCGCCAGCCTGTGCAGCGGGATTGAGGGGGAGCAACAAGGAAGGGTTCACTCGCAAGAGTTGGGACACACGGCGATGGTTTGTCGCATTCCAAGGCCCGAACTTCGAGCAGGAGACTGCCGGGGGGAACGCCATAGTACCAAAAAAGGGCGTCATGGGACCCCGGGGACTTGAGAGTCGGCCCGACCCGTTGAGACGATCCCAAGTCCGCAGGGTCTGAGAAGTCAGGCTGCCTGGGGAGGGGTACCATGCCACGAAGGTGTAAGGGGGTCCACGGAAGCGCCCTGAGATCCAAGGGGGTTAGAAGCTGCTCAATTTGTACCCACAATTTATTGGGGCCGTTGTGGAACCAATCAACTAGGCGCGTCAGGGTGGCCGTACGATGGTAGAGGGTGAAATCCAGAATACCGGTACCACCTCTGGACTTCGGAAGAGAGAGTGCCGCTTACCTCAGGCGAGGTCGTTTATGGAGCCACACGAAACGGGAAAGGGCCTTGCGTAATTTATCAAAAAAAGGGGTCGGTATAGGAACAGGTAGTGCTTGGAACAAGTATAGGAAGCGAGGGAGAATGTCCATCTTCAGCACATTGATCCGTCCAAACCAAGTCAACCGTTTTGAAGAGTAGGTAGAGAGATCAGAGAGGACTTTAGTTAGGAGGGGGACAAAATTTTCAGTGAAAAGACGGGTTGGATCCGAAGGGAGAGTGACACCCAGGTAGCGGATGGAAGACGATCCAGTCTTAAAGGGGTACGCGTTCGATATTCGGCCAAGGGCCGACTTGGACAGAGAAGGAAAGGGTATTTTTAATAACATTCAATTACAATATCGCGTGTGTAGCAATTGTATACGCTATATTATTTTTTCTTTATTTGCTTTTTTTTTTTTTCCTCACAAAAGTGGAGTTACCCTTTAAAGTGGTTCTAAAGCATAAACATTTTGCATTCCTTTGCATTAAAGTAGAACTGTAGGCAATTTTTTTTTTTTCTCATTTTGGATAGAGCAAGGGAGGGTTATCACCCCTGTCAGAATTTTTTTCACCATCCGTATCCCATTGTGGAGATTTCTCTTCACTTTCTGTCCCATAGCCAAAACAGGAAGTTGGGGGAAATACCCGCAAATTAAGGGAATTCCTTGGTGCCCCCCAGATCACCAGAACTAGCGTCCCCATTGGACGATTTTTCCATCTCTTACTTTTCTGGGGACAAACCAAATTTTGGGATTTTCTTTTACTTTTACTTTCAATGATAATAATGGTAAACAAGACAAATAAAGAGGGTAAATAATAGGGGCATAGACAGCAAACAAAAAACTGACAGGGGGTCTAATTCATCTCAACTCTATTCAAAATTAAAAAAAAAGAGAAAATTTCCTTTAGTTATACTTTAAGATAAAAAAATATTTAGGCACCAATGTCCTAGCAAACTATTATTATAGAAATGGGTAGAATTGTAAAGGGTATGAAAGATTTTTTACATGAAGCTGATTGCATTAATTCTTGTTTTAAGTTGGGAAGAAGGAAACAATGGGGATTTCCATTGTAACGCTATCAACCATTGTATGGCAACGCTTATTGTATGCACAAATCTCTTATTACATTGCTTTGCTTTTGCTTTGTAAGAATATCTTTAGAAATATACTATATACTGTAACTCAATCCACCAAATATTTCTCTTTTTTTCTATTTGACTGACAAATACTGTGAATTTTGTTATCAGATTATATATCCTATCTTATGTACCTTAAGAATACTTCTATTTTTATCCCATGTTTGATGATGTACAATTTTCTCCTGTACCACCAATTTATCCTAAATAAAAAAGTTTAAAAAAAAAAAAAATGTTAGGCATTGATTTTGGCCCCTTGCCCGCCCCCCCCCCCCCCTTTCCATTTTTACCTGCAGTGTCAGTACAAGGTCATCAAGAGCCATAATGTGCCAAACTGCCCCCTCCCCATGATGTATGAGCTTTGTGTCAGGAAAAAATTCCCCCATAAAAACACTGAGCACTGATCTGCATGCTTAACCTCTAAACACAAATTCTCCCCTCCTCCCAGTACAAATCCACCCTCCTGCTCTCTCAGCACAAATATTTGTACCTATCCCCCAAATTCCCCACAGCTCCAATAACCTAACCCCCCCACCATCGAAAAAAAAAATTCACCCCTCCTAGCACAAATCCTCTACCCCTAACATTCACCCTCCTAGTACACATCCACCCCACCCCCCCCCCACTTCAAATTACTCTCAAATCCCCACTCTGCAGTTTCAGTAAATCAGCTCTTCTGTGTCTTCCCCCTAAATCATCACTCTTAGAAACCACACCCCCCCCCCCTCACACACACACACATATTCCCTCCTGGAAAAATACTTACCCCACTGCCATCCCCCAAATTCCCCGTCTTGCTGGCTTTGTTGGGGCACTAGGAGCCGTTGTCAATCAAAGCCAGTGACAAGAGAGTGTGGGGGGGGGGGGCCGAGTCCCTCTGTCTGTGGACACAGCAGCGGGGTTTGGGAGCAGAGTTGTATAAATTACTCGAAACCCATACTTGAGTAAAAGTACAAGTGCTCGATCAAAAAGTGACTTGAGTAGAAGTGGAAGTGCTCAATCAAAAAGTGACTTGAGTAGAAGTACTAAAGTATTCAACATTTTTTGTACTTGAGTATCGCAAGTAGTTTTTTTTAAAAAATTTGCTACTCAAGTACTGAAAGTAAAAGTACAAGTACTGTGTTATGTAGTTATTAAAGAAAGAAGTCAAAAGTTTGAACATCATATTGTTTTTTATTATTTCAAATGCAGCTTTTATTTATACATACAGTAGCATTTATTTTCGTATGCGCTGATAATACACATGTTTTGAGCTTCATGAAACCTGCCATCTACTGTTCTGGCAGTGGTAATTTTTATAATAGTAACGAGTAACTATGCAGCACAAAAAAAAAAATATCGGAGTAGAAGTATTGAAATCATCGAAAAAATGTAGTGAAGTAAAAGTGGAAGTAGGAGAAAAAAATTCTACTCTAGGAAAGTACAGATACCGCCTTTCGGTACTTAAGTACAGTAGTGAAGTAGTTCTACTTAGTTATTATACATCTCTGGTTGGGAGTGAGCACACATGAGTGCCCCCATGGGAAGCGGCACTGGCAAAAGAGGAGGAGCCAGCAGCGCCGGCGTGGGACCCGGGAATAGGAGGTTCAGGGTCACGCTGTGCAATTCCATTGCACAAAGCAGGTAAGTATAGAATTTTTTTTTTTTTTTAAGAAAACATCCTTTACAATCGCTTTTTTGTTTTAGTTTAACTGCTACAGGGCAGCTGCTGTGTGCAGGAACATATATATGTGTGTGTGTAAATAAAGAGATAAAAATCAGCGCAGACATACTAGAATTGGTGAACCATATACTGGATAATAAATATCAATCTTCAAAAATGACAAAAGTGCTAAAAGTGCCAAAGTGAACGTAGGTGAATATATATATATATATATAAATTATGAAGATAAAATTCAACACAAAATAATCTAAAATCCATAAACCTAAGAAGAGGTTAAAAGATGTAAGAATAATGAGTACTTTTCAATATAATATAAATGAATAATAAAAATGCTGAATAATACTGTAAAAATCTTCAAATGGTGAAAGAAAAAGTGATCGTGTGCAGGAAATGTGGATATCCAAGAACAATAAAGTGCTAAAGTGATCTATAAATTGATCAAAAATTAGCTGAATAGATATAAAGTGAATATCCTGTGCAGAAATGAGCAATTGTAAGAGGTTCTGTTGATAAAGAACTGATCAAAAGCTCGAACTGAAACAATTATTGTAAAAAATGGCAATATGCCCTATGAAGAGTAAACCACTGTCGCTCTTCACGGTGGGGTGAAAATGACTCACCAAATAACAAAAGTGATGTTCATAACTTATAGCATAAACCTTGTTGAAGAAAAAGTGGAAAAAAAAAAAAGTGAAATATGAAAAACATAAAAAATACCCTATGAAGGGCGAACCACTATCAACTCTTCAATAGTGTGAAAATAGAAAAAACAAAAAAATGTGATAGTGAACAAATATCACACAGTGACCAAAAATAAAAAAGAGAAATGCGTGGTCACCAGAAAAGTCAAATCAAATCAGTGCTGATAGAAGAAAGCAGAATCAAGTTCATATCAGGTGAAATAATCAAATGCTTCCGGTGATTCCCAGTGCGAGCTTTAGTGAGCTAGGGTTCCACAAAATAGGTGTAATGGCCGCTCACCTTCATTAACACTCATAAGAGCGTTTCAGGTGTCACACGTCAACCTGTAGACCTTGGGGGATGTCTCCTTAGGTATTATCCTCAAAGATATGGGTGCAATATATGTATCAAAATCACAGTCTTCTGTGTAGGGAGGTTAAACGTAGTATAAGAACAAGCATATAGGAAATGGGCACCGCTCGCTTCCAGGACACTTCTCTACTGCTGGATAGCGTGATGGCGTCCTCAAAACCTGATGTGGCTTACTCGTTTCGAGGGAGGACCCTCTTCCTCAGAGCCAAAATCGCCACTCCGTGTCTTCCCCCCAAAATCATTAGAAACGACCCCCCCCCCCCCCACACACACACACATATCCTCTCCTGGAAAAATACTTACCCCCTGCCATCCCCTAATTTCCCAGTCTCGCTGGCTTTGTTGGGGCACTAGGAGCCACTGTCAATCAAAGCCAGTGACGAGAGAGTGTGGGGGGGCCGAGTCCCTTAGGGAGTGAGCACACATGAGTGCCCCCATGGGAAGCGGCACTGGCAAAAGAGGAGGAGCCAGCAGCGCCAGCGTGGGACCCGAGAATAGGAGGTTCAGGGTCACGCTGTGCAATTCCATTGCACAAAGCAGGTAAGTATAGAGATGTTTTTTTTTTTTTAAGAAAACATCCTTTACAATCCCTTTTTTGTTTTAGTTTAACTGCTACAGGGCAGCTGCTGTGCGCAGGAACATATATATATATATATATATATATATATATATATATATATATATATACATATACATACACATACATACATACACACATACATACATACATACATACATACATACATACATACACACATACATACATACATACATATATATATATATATATATATATGTGTGTGTGTGTGTTCCTGTACTTCCTGGCAGGGGGTGCAAATGATTACACACAGCAGGAGCCGATCAACAGGTGAACGGTACCCATTGTCCTCCGACACCCGCCGATCATCATCCACAGCTATGTAAACAAGGCAGATTGCGGTTCTGACAGGAGGGAAGGCATGGATCCTGTGTCTCTGCAAAGCAGGGACAAGGATCCATGTTTTCCCCTAGTAAAAGCACCTCCCACAGTTTGGAAAACACTGGCTAGGCACACAATTAAACCCTTTTATCGGCCCTGATGTTAAGACCTTCCCAACCAGTGTCATTAGTAGAGTGACAGTATATATTTTTAGCACTGATAACTGTATTGGTGTCATTAATTCACAAAAAGTGTCAGTTACTGTCAGAACGTCCGCCGCAATATTGCAGTCCTGCTTTAAGACGCTGATCGCCGCCATTAGTAGTAAATAAATAGAAAAATAAAAATAAATAAACAAAAATATCCCATAGTTTGTGGATACTTTAACTTTTGATCAAACCAATCAATATACGCTTATTGGGATTTTTTTAACAAAAACATGTAGCAGAATACATATTGGCCTAAACTGATGAAGAAATTTGATTTTTTTTTTTTTTTTTTTTTTTTTCTTATTGGATATGTTTTATAGCAGAAAGTAAAAAATGTAGTTTGGTTTGTTTTTTTTTTTTCAAAATTGTCTGTCTTTTTTGTTTATAGCACACCAAATAAAAACTGCAGAGTAGATCAAATACCACCAAAAGAAAGCTCCACTTGTGGGGAGAAAAAGGTCATGAATTTTATTTGGGTACAACGTCCCATGTCAGTCGTAATTGTCAGTTAAAGTAACGCAGTGCCATATCGCAAAAAAAATGGCCTGGTCAAGAAGGGGGGTAAATCTTCCTGGGGGGCAAATGATTAATTGAACAAGCTGAAATTAGAAGCTCATTGTCTACCATGCAGAGCTGCACCAGAGTTTGCACTCTCCAGTTCTAGTAAATTAACTCTTCTGTGTCTTCACTTATTCCAAAACAGTCACATCATGAGTAATCTCTGCAAAATGTTACGTTTATTGATTTTTGCAATTGTAGCACAACCCCCATGGGGGCTGCTGGGTAGTTGCACTTCCTCCACACTCCCTGGACCCTGAGGTAACTCCGACCCGCTAGGCACTATTGGTTCAGACATATTAATGTAATGATATCCGTGACACTTGGGTATCAGTGTATTACATAGTTACATAGTAGGTGAGGTTGAATAAAGACAATAGTCCATCCAGTTCAACCTGTGTAGGTGTGTGTGGCCGTAATCATCTCACATACCCCTGAATGTTCTGATCCTTGAGATGTACGTCTAAGAGTCTTTTGAACGCCACTATACTTCCCGCAGAAACCACCTCTTGTGGTAGAGAATTCCACAATCTTGTAGCCCTAACAGTAAAGAACCCCCCACGTTGCCTGAGGTTAAAACGCTTCTCCTCTAATCGCATTGTATGAGTCCTCGTGCAATCCCTTCGACTGAACAGCTTTTTTTCTAATTTTTAAAGAATATTGCTAGAGATATAGAATAGAAGCACCACATCCCTATGATAAATGGTAACTACAATAAGGGGGGGCAAGTGGGACTTTATAGGTGCAAATGGAGAAAAATCTGAATTCTCAAAAATTAAACATTTTATTACAGAAAGAAAATAAGGACAAGACAATACATTTGATTAAAATGTTAAAAGCAAGAAAATGCACTTGATAATATCAACTCTACATGTTTCGCCATCTTCATAATAGCTTCTTCAGGAGTTTTGCCAGATATTTCTCAAAAGTGAACATTTCTAAATTGCAAAAAAGAGAACATAAACGATAGGACAAAAATATACATTTTTAGGGCATATACCAATGGTCCTAAATCGAATGCCCTAATGAACTTCGTAATTCTAGTGCTAATATCTAAAAAGGTACCTTATGGAGACCTGGACCCTTTCTTTTGCCGGAAGTAAAGATAATGTGGGCGCCGGAGCCGAGGTGAGTAGAGAGGAAGAAGGAACTGAGACATCCAGCCCCTTATAGTTGACCCATAGAGAGGAAGATAGCCAAGCCAAAGAATATACGTATTGAAAATAGGAGACTGCAATATGGAAATACATTGAAAAATATGAGCTGCATGACCTCAGAATAGGGGTCATATATCTAATTGCTGGACTCAAATATATTTACCTGTATTGATAAAAAATGCAATATACTTCAGGGAGTACCCCAATTTCAAAAAACCGGGCGGGAAACAAGAAATTATCCCATAAAAATCCCAAAGAGGAGGTATCCCTTTAAGGAAAACGAGAAATTTAGATATATATAGTATGAGTAGATCATGAATTTTAAAGAAAAGAAAACACATACATTCATGGTCTGTCTAATAGGGATATTTACCCTCATGATGCAAATGTTGAGCACATAAATTTCCATCCACACTTGTATGTGAGCGGACCGTCAAATCACAAAAAATTCTTCCAGTGGTGCGCTCTAATAAGAAACTGCGCAAAAGAAAGAAAGGAGCACAGAGCAAAAAATAATTCAGTTAATATATCAATGCCCACGAAATCAAAAAAGAAAAATAGAAGCACAGATGTTCCATTACCGCATAGGTCTCCAAACGCATGTATCGTTCCCCGGTGGTCTAGTGTAATACTGACCGTGTTGCGCTGGCATTTATACATCCTCTCCACTCCCTCGGCGTCTGACGTCACCGAGGGAGTGAGAGCGAGGCGTACCCAGTCGTCCAATTGAAGCCAAGCAGGAAGTGCGTCATACAGACACGACCGCATCACATGGCACGATCTGGAAACCGGAAGTCGAGGACAACAACATCCGGTCCGGTCGCCATGTAAGCAGAGAAGGTGAATACATTGAGACACTTAGTCCGACATGGATTTAAGATGAAATCAACAGAGATCCCAAAACTCAAACAGAAATATTGTTTAAGGAATCTAAATTATGGGAAGATTTTATAGGACACAGTCACATACAAAAATCGACCCGATTGTTTCTCTCTGTATTTAGGATTAAAAGTGTACATTCACCCAATTAGAAAATTTAGAAAAAAAGAAAAGAAATATAACATAAGGCTCCCATAAAGGATCAGCTGGGAATCACAAGCGGTGCTGCTACAAACCAGGCCGGACCAAATTGCCTGGAAAAATGAGGTAGGGCACTGCGGGTGCCCATATGGGCAACAAGAACAGAGGCAAAAGAGAAGCCCAGTTCAAATTAAATTTCAATTAGATGGAAATAGGTCACCTAAACAGCTCCACACCCACAGTCATACTTACTTTGACGGCAAGGGTCAGGAATCATCAAAAATAATCTAATTACAGAGAAGAATTCCTTGTTCATTCAAAAGTAGACAAGCCACATCTGAAAAATACCATACAAATAATTCATATCAACAATACAAATTATCACTGCTTAAAGCACAGAAAGGGGGACCCTGCAACAAAAAGTGCCAAGATCCAATCTGTTAGTTTATAACCCAGATTCTGGATTTCAACCAACAATAAATTCATTTGACATTGCCTAGCCAAGAAAGGGCTTGAAATTTATGGATTCATTTATACCAGGATACTGAATAGCTGATAAGTTAAATATCCATTTTGTTTCACGTTGCAATAAATTTCTATCTACACTACCACCTCGTTCACTCAGTGGGATGTGTTCCAAAGCAAAAAAAGTCATCATTTTATCGTCAAAGCCATGATATAAGCCCATATGGCGGCTAATGGGACTTTCGAACTTCTTGTTTTTGACCAGTTTAACATGATCACGAATTCTATGGAAAAACGGTCTTTTAGTTTTGCCTATGTAGAAGGCTTTGCAACTACAGTACATTAAATACATGACTCCAACAGTTTGACAATTTGCATAAAAGTTGGGTCTGTATAATTTACCATTGGGGAGAATGATTTCACTCAAATTGGGCAAATATCTGCAGAAGTTACATCTTCTGCAAGAATATGTGCCCGTTAATCTTCTTTTACATTTACTTGAAGAGGTATAATGACTATGGACCAACTGGTCCCTTATAGTGTTGAGCGAACACGGACTGTATTATTCGTGTTCGTACCGAATAATTGGATTTTTTTTACCCGAACACGGACACGGACACTTTACTGTATGTTCGGGTAAAAATCCGTGTTCGGTCGTTTTATTTCCGGGTTTTGCATGCTTTGGCGCTCTTTTCATGGCGGGCTTTCAACAGCCAATCAACAATCGTTTAACTGGTGTGCCTTAAGCCATCCCAGCCATGCCTGCAAATGTCTTAGTAGCTGTGATTGGCCGTCTGAAGCATGTGACCAAGTCTTTATAAGTTCGAGGCAGCCGCCGCAGCAGCGTCATTCTGCTGCTTAGCTAAGGGACAGAGCACACATCAATGTGCTGGCTGCTGATTAGGGAAAGATAGGCAGGAAAAAACCATTTGTGTCCGGATAGAATTGAGGGACAGGTCGGAGTGTTTAGGCAGGGCGAGTTGTAGGCATTTTAGGGATAGAGTCTGCTGAATTATAGGGTCAGTGTCTTCTACAAACTACAATCGATATTGCTGTGTGGGGGGTGGGGTGAATCTGCACTCAATCCTGATCTACGATCTCTTCTCAATCCTGTTAGGGACAGAGTCTGCTGAATTTTAGGGAAACTGTGTTCTACAAACTACAATCGATATTGCTGTGTGGTGTGGGATTGGAGATAGGCAGGTGTCAGTGATCCACATCCATTTTTCTGTGTGTGAGCTGCAGTGAACACAATCTTTTTGGGCTGCAGTGAACACAATCTTTTTGGGCTGCAGTGAACACAATCTTTTTGGGCTGCAGTGAACACAATCTTTTTGGGGTGCAGTGAACAAAATCTTTTTGGGGTGCAGTGAACACAATCCTTTTTGGTGTGCAGTGAACACAATCTTTGTGGGGTGCAGTGAACAAAATCCTTTGTGGGGTGCAGTGAACACAATCTTTTTGGGGTGCAGTGAACAAAATCCTTTTTGGGGTGCAGTGAACAACATCCTTTTTGGGGTGCAGTGAACACAATCTTTTTGGGGTGCAGTGAACAAAATCCTTTGTGGGGTGCAGTGAACACAATCTTTTTGGGGTGCAGTGAACACAATCTTTTTGGGGTGGAGTGAACAACATCCTTTTTGGGGTGCAGTGAACAAAATCCTTTTTGGGGTGCAGTGAACAAAATCATTTTTGGGGTGCAGTGAACACAATCTTTTTGGGGTGCAGTGAACACAATCTTTGTGGGGTGCAGTGAACACAATCTTTTTGGGGTGGAGTGAACAACATCCTTTTTGGGGTGCAGTGAACAACATCCTTTTTGGGGTGCAGTGAACACAATCTTTTTGGGGTGCAGTGAACACAATCTTTGTGGGGTACAGTGAACAGAATCTTTGTGGGGTGCAGTGAACACAATCTTTGGGGGGTACAGTGAACACAATCTTTGTGGGGTGCAGTGAACACAATCTTTTTGGGGTGGAGTGAACAAAATCATTTTTGGGGTGCAGTGAACAACATCCTTTTTGGGGTGCAGTGATCAAAATCCTTTTTGGGGTGCAGTGAACACAATCTTTTTGGGGTGCAGTGAACAAAATCCTTTGTGGGGTGCAGTGAACAGAATCTTTGTGGGGTGCAGTGAACACAATCTTTGGGGGGGTACAGTGAACACAATCTTTTTGGGGTGCAGTGAACACAATCTTTGTGGGGTACAGTGAACAGAATCTTTGTGGGGTGCAGTGAACACAATCTTTGGGGGGTACAGTGAACACAATCTTTTTGGGGTGCAGTGAACACAATCTTTGGGGGGTACAGTGAACACAATCTTTTTGGGGTGCAGTGAACACAATCTTTGTGGGGTGCAGTGAACACAATCTTTGGGGGGGTACAGTGAACACAATCTTTTTGGGGTGCAGTGAACAACATCCTTTTAGGGTGCAGTGAACACAATCTTTGTGGGGTGCAGTGAACAACATCCTTTTAGGGTGCAGTGAACACAATCTTTGTGGGGTACAGTGAACAGAATCTTTGTGGGGTGCAGTGAACACAATCTTTGGGGGGTACAGTGAACACAATCTTTGTGAGGTGCAGTGAACACAATCTTTGTGGGGTGCAGTGAACACAATCGTGGGGTGCAGTGAACTCAATCTTTGTGGGGTACAGTGAACACAATCTCATACTTCTGAAGGTTTGAGGGTGCTGCCTGTTCCATACCCCCCCTACTCCTCATCTAGCCTTTTAGGGGTACAAACAATAGTAATTGGGGCCTAGTGTGGTTGTGTACGTGTGATATACATACACTTTTTTTGGATCATATTTTCTATTCCGCTATTTAATCAAAAACCTTTGGGGATCAGTTAAATTGGGGGATAGTCTGTGTTGGTACGTGTGAGAGAGATCCACCTTTCCAAGTTTTTGGGGTTCATCTCATACTTCTGAAGATTTGAGGGTGCTGCCTGTTCCATACCCCCCCTACTCCTCATCTAGCCTTTTAGGGGTACAAACAATAGTAATTGGGGCCTAGTGTGGTTGTGTACGTGTGATATACATACACTTTTTTTGGATCATATTTTCTATTCCGCTATTTAATCAAAAACCTTTGGGGATCAGTTAAATTGGGGGATAGTCTGTGTTGGTACGTGTGAGAGAGATCCACCTTTCCAAGTTGTTGGGGTTCATCTCATACTTCTGAAGGTTTGAGGGTGCTGCCTGTTCCATACCCCCCCTACTCCTCATCTAGCCTTTTAGGGGTACAAACAATAGTAATTGGGGCCTAGTGTGGTTGTGTACGTGTGATATACATACACTTTTTTTGGATCATATTTTCTATTCCGCTATTTAATCAAAAACCTTTGGGGATCAGTTAAATTGGGGGATAGTCTGTGTTGGTACGTGTGAGAGAGATCCACCTTTCCAAGTTGTTGGGGTTCATCTCATACTTCTGAAGGTTTGAGGGTGCTGCCTGTTCCATACCCCCCCTACTCCTCATCTAGCCTTTTAGGGGTACAAACAATAGTAATTGGGGCCTAGTGTGGTTGTGTACGTGTGATATACATACACTTTTTTTGGATCATATTTTCTATTCCGCTATTTAATCAAAAACCTTTGGGGATCAGTTAAATTGGGGGATAGTCTGTGTTGGTACGTGTGAGAGAGATCCACCTTTCCAAGTTTTTGGGGTTCATCTCATACTTCTGAAGATTTGAGGGTGCTGCCTGTTCCATACCCCCCCTACTCCTCATCTAGCCTTTTAGGGGTACAAACAATAGTAATTGGGGCCTAGTGTGGTTGTGTACGTGTGGTATACATACACTTTTTTTGGATCATATTTTCTATTCCGCTATTTAATCAAAAACCTTTGGGGATCAGTTAAATTGGGGGATAGTCTGTGTTGGTACGTGTGAGAGAGATCCACCTTTCCAAGTTGTTGGGGTTCATCTCATACTTCTGAAGGTTTGAGGGTGCTGCCTGTTCCATACCCCCCCTACTCCTCATCTAGCCTTTTAGGGGTACAAACAATAGTAATTGGGGCCTAGTGTGGTTGTGTACGTGTGATATACATACACTTTTTTTGGATCATATTTTCTATTCCGCTATTTAATCAAAAACCTTTGGGGATCAGTTAAATTGGGGGATAGTCTGTGTTGGTACGTGTGAGAGAGATCCACCTTTCCAAGTTGTTGGGGTTCATCTCATACTTCTGAAGGTTTGAGGGTGCTGCCTGTTCCATACCCCCCCTACTCCTCATCTAGCCTTTTAGGGGTACAAACAATAGTAATTGGGGCCTAGTGTGGTTGTGTACGTGTGATATACATACACTTTTTTTGGATCATATTTTCTATTCCGCTATTTAATCAAAAACCTTTGGGGATCAGTTAAATTGGGGGATAGTCTGTGTTGGTACGTGTGAGAGAGATCCACCTTTCCAAGTTTTTGGGGTTCATCTCATACTTCTGAAGATTTGAGGGTGCTGCCTGTTCCATACCCCCCCTACTCCTCATCTAGCCTTTTAGGGGTACAAACAATAGTAATTGGGGCCTAGTGTGGTTGTGTACGTGTGATATACATACACTTTTTTTGGATCATATTTTCTATTCCGCTATTTAATCAAAAACCTTTGGGGATCAGTTAAATTGGGGGATAGTCTGTGTTGGTACGTGTGAGAGAGATCCACCTTTCCAAGTTGTTGGGGTTCATCTCATACTTCTGAAGGTTTGAGGGTGCTGCCTGTTCCATACCCCCCCTACTCCTCATCTAGCCTTTTAGGGGTACAAACAATAGTAATTGGGGCCTAGTGTGGTTGTGTACGTGTGATATACGTACACTTTTTTTGGATCATATTTTCTATTCCGCTATTTAATCAAAAACCTTTGGGGATCAGTTAAATTGGGGGATAGTCTGTGTTGGTACGTGTGAGAGAGATCCACCTTTCCAAGTTGTTGGGGTTCATCTCATACTTCTGAAGGTTTGAGGGTGCTGCCTGTTCCATACCCCCCCTACTCCTCATCTAGCCTTTTAGGGGTACAAACAATAGTAATTGGGGCCTAGTGTGGTTGTGTACGTGTGATATACATACACTTTTTTTGGATCATATTTTCTATTCCGCTATTTAATCAAAAACCTTTGGGGATCAGTTAAATTGGGGGATAGTCTGTGTTGGTACGTGTGAGAGAGATCCACCTTTCCAAGTTTTTGGGGTTCATTTCATACTTCTGAAGATTTGAGGGTGCTGCCTGTTCCATACCCCCCCTACTCCTCATCTAGCCTTTTAGGGGTACAAACAATAGTAATTGGGGCCTAGTGTGGTTGTGTACGTGTGATATACATACACTTTTTTTGGATCATATTTTCTATTCCGCTATTTAATCAAAAACCTTTGGGGATCAGTTAAATTGGGGGATAGTCTGTGTTGGTACGTGTGAGAGAGATCCACCTTTCCAAGTTGTTGGGGTTCATCTCATACTTCTGAAGGTTTGAGGGTGCTGCCTGTTCCATACCCCCCCTACTCCTCATCTAGCCTTTTAGGGGTACAAACAATAGTAATTGGGGCCTAGTGTGGTTGTGTACGTGTGATATACATACACTTTTTTTGGATCATATTTTCTATTCCGCTATTTAATCAAAAACCTTTGGGGATCAGTTAAATTGGGGGATAGTCTGTGTTGGTACGTGTGAGAGAGATCCACCTTTCCAAGTTGTTGGGGTTCATCTCATACTTCTGAAGGTTTGAGGGTGCTGCCTGTTCCATACCCCCCCTACTCCTCATCTAGCCTTTTAGGGGTACAAACAATAGTAATTGGGGCCTAGTGTGGTTGTGTACGTGTGATATACATACACTTTTTTTGGATCATATTTTCTATTCCGCTATTTAATCAAAAACCTTTGGGGATCAGTTAAATTGGGGGATAGTCTGTGTTGGTACGTGTGAGAGAGATCCACCTTTCCAAGTTGTTGGGGTTCATCTCATACTTCTGAAGGTTTGAGGGTGCTGCCTGTTCCATACCCCCCCTACTCCTCATCTAGCCTTTTAGGGGTACAAACAATAGTAATTGGGGCCTAGTGTGGTTGTGTACGTGTGATATACATACACTTTTTTTGGATCATATTTTCTATTCCGCTATTTAATCAAAAACCTTTGGGGATCAGTTAAATTGGGGGATAGTCTGTGTTGGTACGTGTGAGAGAGATCCACCTTTCCAAGTTGTTGGGGTTCATCTCATACTTCTGAAGATTTGAGGGTGCTGCCTGTTCCATACCCCCCCTACTCCTCATCTAGCCTTTTAGGGGTACAAACAATAGTAATTGGGGCCTAGTGTGGTTGTGTACGTGTGATATACATACACTTTTTTTGGATCATATTTTCTATTCCGCTATTTAATCAAAAACCTTTGGGGATCAGTTAAATTGGGGGATAGTCTGTGTTGGTACGTGTGAGAGAGATCCACCTTTCCAAGTTTTTGGGGTTCATCTCATACTTCTGAAGATTTGAGGGTGCTGCCTGTTCCATACCCCCCCTACTCCTCATCTAGCCTTTTAGGGGTACAAACAATAGTAATTGGGGCCTAGTGTGGTTGTGTACGTGTGATATACATACACTTTTTTTGGATCATATTTTCTATTCCGCTATTTAATCAAAAACCTTTGGGGATCAGTTAAATTGGGGGATAGTCTGTGTTGGTACGTGTGAGAGAGATCCACCTTTCCAAGTTGTTGGGGTTCATCTCATACTTCTGAAGGTTTGAGGGTGCTGCCTGTTCCATACCCCCCCTACTCCTCATCTAGCCTTTTAGGGGTACAAACAATAGTAATTGGGGCCTAGTGTGGTTGTGTACGTGTGATATACATACACTTTTTTTGGATCATATTTTCTATTCCGCTATTTAATCAAAAACCTTTGGGGATCAGTTAAATTGGGGGATAGTCTGTGTTGGTACGTGTGAGAGAGATCCACCTTTCCAAGTTGTTGGGGTTCATCTCATACTTCTGAAGGTTTGAGGGTGCTGCCTGTTCCATACCCCCCCTACTCCTCATCTAGCCTTTTAGGGGTACAAACAATAGTAATTGGGGCCTAGTGTGGTTGTGTACGTGTGATATACATACACTTTTTTTGGATCATATTTTCTATTCCGCTATTTAATCAAAAACCTTTGGGGATCAGTTAAATTGGGGGATAGTCTGTGTTGGTACGTGTGAGAGAGATCCACCTTTCCAAGTTGTTGGGGTTCATCTCATACTTCTGAAGGTTTGAGGGTGCTGCCTGTTCCATACCCCCCCTACTCCTCATCTAGCCTTTTAGGGGTACAAACAATAGTAATTGGGGCCTAGTGTGGTTGTGTACGTGTGATATACATACACTTTTTTTGGATCATATTTTCTATTCCGCTATTTAATCAAAAACCTTTGGGGATCAGTTAAATTGGGGGATAGTCTGTGTTGGTACGTGTGAGAGAGATCCACCTTTCCAAGTTGTTGGGGTTCATCTCATACTTCTGAAGGTTTGAGGGTGCTGCCTGTTCCATACCCCCCCTACTCCTCATCTAGCCTTTTAGGGGTACAAACAATAGTAATTGGGGCCTAGTGTGGTTGTGTACGTGTGATATACATACACTTTTTTTGGATCATATTTTCTATTCCGCTATTTAATCAAAAACCTTTGGGGATCAGTTAAATTGGGGGATAGTCTGTGTTGGTACGTGTGAGAGAGATCCACCTTTCCAAGTTTTTGGGGTTCATCTCATACTTCTGAAGATTTGAGGGTGCTGCCTGTTCCATACCCCCCCTACTCCTCATCTAGCCTTTTAGGGGTACAAACAATAGTAATTGGGGCCTAGTGTGGTTGTGTACGTGTGATATACATACACTTTTTTTGGATCATATTTTCTATTCCGCTATTTAATCAAAAACCTTTGGGGATCAGTTAAATTGGGGGATAGTCTGTGTTGGTACGTGTGAGAGAGATCCACCTTTCCAAGTTGTTGGGGTTCATCTCATACTTCTGAAGGTTTGAGGGTGCTGCCTGTTCCATACTCCCCCTACTCCTAGCCTTTTAGGGGTACAAACAATAGTAATTGGGGCCTAGTGTGGTTGTGTACGTGTGATATACATACACTTTTTTTGGATCATATTTTCTATTCCGCTATTTAATCAAAAACCTTTGGGGATCAGTTAAATTGGGGGATAGTCTGTGTTGGTACGTGTGAGAGAGATCCACCTTTCCAAGTTGTTGGGGTTCATCTCATACTTCTGAAGGTTTGAGGGTGCTGCCTGTTCCATACTCCCCCTACTCCTCATCTAGCCTTTTAGGGGTACAAACAATAGTAATTGGGGCCCAGTGTGGTTGTGTACGTGTGATATACATACACTTTTTTTGGATCATATTTTCTATTCCGCTATTTAATCAAAAACCTTTGGGGATCAGTTAAATTGGGGGATAGTCTGTGTTGGTACGTGTGAGAGAGATCCACCTTTCCAAGTTGTTGGGGTTCATCTCATACTTCTGAAGGTTTGAGGGTGCTGCCTGTTCCATACTCCTCCTCCTACTGCTCAACCATCCTTTTAGGGGTACAAACAATAGTAGTTGGGGCCTAGTGTGGTGGTGTACGTGCGAGATACATACACTTTCTTTTTGACCATATTTTCTATTCCGCTATTCAATTAAAACCTTTGGGGATCAATTCAATTGCGAGATAGTCTGTGTCGGTACGTGTGAGATCCACCTTTCCAAGTTGTTGGGGTTCATCTCATACTTCTGAAGATTTGAGGGTGCTGCCTGTTCCATACTCCTGCTCCTACTGCTCAACCATCCTTTTAGGGGTACAAACAATAGTAATTGGGGCCTAGTGTGGTTGTGTACGTGCGAGATACATACACTTTTTTTGATCATATTTCCTATTCCGCTATTCAATAAAAACCTTTGAGGATCAATTGAATTGCGGGATAGTCTGTGTCGGTACGTGTGAGATCCACCTTTCCAAGTTTTTGGGGTTCATCTCATACTTCTGAAGATTTGAGGGTGCTGCCTGTTCCATACTCCTCCTCCTACTCCTCATCCATCCTTTTAGGGGTACAAACAATAGTAATTGGGGCCTAGTGTGGTTGTGTACGTGCGAGATACATACACTTTTTTTGATCATATTTCCTATTCCGCTATTCAATAAAAACCTTTGAGGATCAATTGAATTGCGGGATAGTCTGTGTCGGTACGTGTGAGATCCACCTTTCCAAGTTTTTGGGGTTCATCTCATACTTCTGAAGATTTGAGGGTGCTGTCTGTTCCATACTCCTCCTACTCCTCATCCATCCTTTTAGGGGTAGAAACAATAGTAATTGGGGCCTAGTGTGGTTTTGTACGTGCGAGATACATACACTTTTTTGGATCATATTTCCTATTCCGCTATTCAATAAAAACCTTTCTAGGGCAAGATCTTAAATTACGGAAATATGAGGAGACCGTCAAATAAGGGCCGTGGCCTGGGTCGTGGTGCTGCTGGTAGAGCTCCTGTTGCAAGGAGAGGACGTGGTCGATCTGTGCCAGCTACACGCACAAGTGAAACACCTTCCTCAAGTGTGAGTAGGCGACAGAACCTGCATCAGTATTTGGTAGGGCATCAAACGCCCCTAGAAGTGATGAGGCCAGAACAAGTTGAGGCGATAGTAGATTGGTTTGCTGCTGACAGTGCCTCCAGTTCCTTCACATTGTCTCCCACCCAGTCTACTGCAGAAAGGTCAGAGTTGGCACCTGCAGCCAATGTCCAACCGTCTTTCACCTCACCCCCTTGCAAATCAGGCCAGCAGTCTGAGCCCCAAGCCATACAGCAGTCTCTTATTCTTTTTGAGGACTCTGTCAGCAGGGTTTCCCAGGGCCATCCACCTAGCCCTGCCCCAGAAGTGGAAGAGATTGAGTGCAGCGATGCCCAACCACTTATTTCTCAAGATGAGTACATGCAAGGATCATCGCAGCACGTCTCCGATGATGACGAAACGCAGGTGCCAACTGCTGCGGCGTTCAGCATTGTGGAGACCGACAGGGAGGGCAGGGGTGAAGACTGGGTGGAAGATGATGTGGAGGACGATGAGGTCCTCGACCCCACATGGAATGAACGTCATGCAGGTGACCTGAGTAGTTTGGAGGAAGAGGCGGTGGTCGCACAGAGCCACCAGCACAGCAGAAGAGGGAGCAGGGTGCAGAAGCGGAGCGGCCGTGCCCTAGACACTACGCCCGCTACTGCCCAACGCAGCAAGGGAACGAGCGCACCAAAGTCAGCTCAAAGGAGTTCTCTAGCGTGGAAGTTCTTTAGAAAATGTGCTGATGACAGGACACGAGTGGTTTGCACCCTGTGCAATCAGAGCTTGAAGCGAGGCATAAACCTTCTCAACCTGAGCACAACCTGCATGATCAGGCATCTAAGTGCAAAGCACGAGCTGCAGTGGAGTACACACCTTCAAAACCAAGAAACGTCTCTGGCTCATCCTGCTTCCTCTTCTGCTGCAGTCTCGGCCGCTCCAGCCACATCTGTAGTGATACCGGCACCTGCCACCCCGCAAACAGACGATCTGTCAGCAACACCACCACCTGGGTCACCAACAACCATCTCCACAATGTCCCGTGGAAGCGTTCAGCTTTCCATCTCCCAAACACTTGAGAGGAAGAGGAAGTACCCCCCTACCCACCCGCGATCCCTGGCCCTGAATGCCAGCATTTCAAAATTATTGGCCTTTGAAATGCTGTCATTCCGTCTGGTGGAGACGCACAGTTTTAAAAACCTTATGTCGGTGGCTGTCCCACAGTACGTCGTGCCCAGCCGCCACTACTTTTCCAGGCAAGCCATCCCTTCCCTGCACAACCAAGTGGGGGAAAATATCAGGTGTGCACTGCGCAACGCCATCTGTGCCAAGGTCCACCTAACTACGGATACGTGGACCAGTAAGCACGGTCAGGGGCGTTATATCTCCCTAACGGCACACTGGGTAAATGCAGTGGCGGATGGGCCTGAGGCGGATAGCAATTTGGCGCATGTCCTTCCACCACCGAGGATTGCAGGGCGCTTCAGTTTGCCTCCTGTTCCTAACTCCTCCTACTCCGCTTCCTCATCCTCTACCGCCTCCTCATCCGGACAGCGTAACACCTTCACCACCAACTTCAGCACGGCCAGGGGTAAACGACAGCAGGCAGTTTTACAACTTGCCTGTTTGGGGGACAAACCACACACCGCGCAGGAGTTGTGGAGGAGCATGGAACAGCAGACAAATGAGTGGTTGCTGCCAGCGAGCCTCAAGCCCGGCCTGGTGGTGTGCGATAACGGGCGAAATCTCATAGCAGCTCTGGGCCTAGCCGGTTTGACGCACATCCCTTGCCTGGCGCATGTGCTGAATTTGGTGGTGCAGAGGTTCCTTAAAAACTACCCCGATATGTCAGAGCTGCTGCAGAAAGTGCGGGCCGTTTGTGCGCACTTTCGGCGTTCTCACCCTGCTGCTGCTCGCCTGGCAGCGCTGCAGCGTAACTTCGGCCTTCCCGCTCACCGCCTCATATGTGACGTGCCCACAAGGTGGAACTCCACCTTGCACATGCTGGAAAGACTGTGCGAGCAGCAGCAGGCCATAGTGGAGTTTCAGCTGCAGCACGCACGCGTGAGTCGCTCTGCGGAACAGCACCACTTCACCACCAATAACTGGGCCTCCATGCGAGACCTGTGTGCCTTGTTGCGCTGTTTTGAGTACTCCACCAACATGGCCAGTGGCAATGACGCCGTTCTCAGCTTAACTATCCCACTTCTATGCCTCCTTGAAAAAACAATTCGGGCGATGATGGAAGAGGATGTGGCACAGGATGAGGAGGAGGAGGAGGATGAAGAGGTAACATTTCCAAGGCTTTCAGGGCAGTCATTCGCAAGGGGCTCCGAGGGTGGGTTCCTGCACACGCAAACGCCAGGGACGCAATTGTCCAGCAGGGGCACAGTTCTGGAGGATGAGGAGGATGAGGAGGAGGAGGAGCTGGAGGAGGAGATGGAACCATGTTCACAGCAGGGTGGCACCCAGGCCAGCTCATGGCCATCACTGGTGCGTGGCTGGGGGGATACAGAGGACACGGACGATACACCTCCCACAGAGGACAGCCTTTCGTTGCCTCTGGGCAGCCTGGCACACATGAGCGATTACATGCTGCAGTGTCTCCACAACGACCGCCGAGTTGCCCACATTCTAACTTGTGCTGATTACTGGGTGGCCACGCTGCTGGATCCCCGTTACAAGGACAACGTACCGTCCTTAATTCACTCACTGGAGCGCGATCGCAAGATGCGCGAGTACAAGCGCACGCTGGTAGACGCCATGCTGCTGGCATTCCCATCTGACAGCGGGGCCACAGTGGAAGCACAAGGCAGAGGAGGAGGAGGAGGAGGTTGCCAACGCAACCAGGGCACCGCCAGCACCTCAGAAGGCAGGGTTAGCATGGCCGAAATGTGGAAAAGCTTTGTCAGCACGCCACAACAAACAGCAGCACCAGCAGCTCAGATGGAACGTCTTAGCAGGAGGCAGCATTTTACCAACATGGTGGAGCAGTATGTGTGCACACGCCTACATGTAGTGAATGACGGGTCTGCCCCCTTCAACTTCTGGGTCTCCAAATTGGGCACATGGCCTGAGCTTGCCCTTTACGCCTTGGAGGTGCTGGCGTGCCCTGCAGCCAGTGTATTATCTGAACGGGTATTTAGCACGGCTGGGGGCGTTATAACAGACAAGCGCAGCCGCCTGTCCAGAGACAATGTGGACAAGCTCACGTTCATTAAAATGAACCAGGCATGGATCCCACGGGACTTTTCCGTACCTTATGCAGAATAGCAATGGATACCGACCTTACCCACCCATTGTTCCATTTTTGCTCTTTCTCACTCTTTTGGGGTGTACCCTCATTTAAAATTTTTGAAAAGAAGCAGTGTTGGCTACCTCGTCCTCCTCCTCAGGGCCAGATTAATGTAGGGGCTATTGGAGCTGCAGCTCCAGGCCCCTACCTTTTATATAGGCCCCGGGTTGGCCATATTCACTGTTACCGCTCTTCTGTCACTTGTAAACACAGAAGTCTGGCTTCTATGCTCGCTTCCCCAGGCAGCACCCTCAGAACCTCCCCACACAGCGTGAAGGCCGGACAAGGAGGGACAGTTGGCGATGCATGGATGTGTTTATGGGCTTCAGAGACAGCATCCCATGTTGAATTAGGCATGCATGGCTGCACCCTTCCTCCTCTGGGTGCATGGCAAGGCACGGCCCTTAAGGCCCTTCAAAATCCTCAGCACCAAGCCCATGATGCTGTTAATCCGGCCCTGGTCCTCCTCCACCGCCGCTTCCACCTACACCGCCCATAGGTGTGCGCAGCCTATTGCATTAAGGTGTGCACCCCAAAGTTGAAATACACATGCATGTGTTTGCCAGCAGGGAGAGTAATGTATCGGGGCCATGTACCTGTAGGCAAGGAGAAATAGAGCAGAGCAGGTCCCAGGGAGATCTTTCCCATCTCCTCACTGGCAATGCTATGTGCCCTAGGTGATTAGGGTGTGCCCAGGCACACCCAGCACACCCTGTGCGCACGCCTATGTCACCGCCACATCCACCACCACCTCAACCTCCCTCCTACTCCATATGGGCCTCGTCCTTCAGAGATGAAGAAGAACATTGTTTTATTTTTCTGTTTTTTTTTGTTGTTTTAAGTTATTTCCCTATCCACATTTGTTTGCAGAGCACTTGCCATGCGCTTAATTACGTTTTGCTGCCATTTGCAGCACTCTAGCCCTTTCCTTTGGTGTTTTAGAGCCATTTTAGTGCCTTAAAGTTCGGGTCCCCATTGACTTCAATGGGGTTCGGTGTCCGGGAAAAGTTCGGTAAAAGTCCGGGACACGGACCCGGACTTTTTTTTAAAGTTCGGCCGAACCCGTCGAACACGGACATCTAGGTGTCCGCTCAACCCTAGTCCCTTAATGATCGCGACCTTTTAAATGTTATCTGAGGACGGTCACTAATGTATTTAGATACTTTTTCATCAGCCTCTAAGAGGTACCAAAACTTCTTTAAAATTGATCGTACCTGGTCATGTTGGCCAGAGTACCGTGTGATTAAACGTACCTCATCAGTATTGGTCGTTTTTTTCTTTTTACCGAAAATCAAGTCAGTTCTATTCCATTTTTTTGCTCTATGATAAGATCTCTTAAGGCATGCCCTGCTATATCCTCTACATAGGAGTCGTCTCTGTAAGTTTTTAGCCTCTCTCTCAAAGTCTTCTGATTTGGTGCAATTGCGCCTCAATCTTAAATACTGGCTATATGGTATACTCGATACCAATGGTTGGGGGTGGGAACTGTCTGCCCTCAAGATAGTATTACCTGCAGTGGTTTTGCGAAAAAGAGTGGTGCCCAAAGTTCCATCCTCACCTACATATATTGTAATATCAAGAAAATCCAAAGACTTTTGACTATATGTATGTGTAAATTTTAGATTGAAATCATTAATTTTCAACATCTCAAGAAATTTCAATAAAATGGTTAGAGAACCTGTCCAAATCATAAAAATGTCATCAATAAATCTTCTCCAAAGGAGTACACAGGAGAGAAATGACTCCAGATCATCTCTAGAGAAGAGATTACGTTCCCATTCCCCCAGGTGCAGGTTGGCATAAGAGGGGGCACACTTGGTCCCCATAGCCACCCCCCGCACCTGGAGGTAATGGGAACCATTAAACAAAAAGACATTGTTAGACAGAATGAATCTAAGAAGTGAGATGATGAAAGCATTGTATTCTGATGAGGCGCCACCTCTCTAAGACAAGAAGCCCTCCACAACTCTAACTCCGCAATGATGCGGAATGGAGTTGTAGAGGGCCTCTACATCAATACCAACCAGCCATGCGTCTTGTGGAACTTGAATGCCATCTATGGCTCTAATCAAGTCACTTGTATCTCTGATATAGGAGGGTAAGGCCAATACATGGGGACATAAGTAGTCATCCACTAGTTGGTTGGCTCACTCTGTTAAACAGCCATTACCAGAGACTATTGGTCTACCTGGAGGTTTTTTGAGGTTCTTGTGAACCTTGGGTAGGGCATACATAGTGGGTGTTTTTGGATCTTTGATATTCAAAAACTCCCATGTTTTTTTATTTATAAGGGCTCTAGAGTAAGCCTCAGAAATGATTTGACGATATTTGGTGACTATTCTTGCTAAGAAACTTTCAGAAATTTTTCTATACCAATCTTTATTGTTTAGAATATCTAAGACCATAGCCTCATATCCAGTTGTATACATAGATATTCTTATTCTTAGATATTCTAAACAATAAAGATTGGTATAGAAAAATTTCTGAAAGTTTCTTAACAAGAATAGTCACCAAATATCGTCAACTCATTTCTGAGGCTTACTCTAGAGCCCTTATAAATAAAAAAACATGGGAGTTTTTGAATATCAAAGATCCAAAAACACCCACTATGTATGCCCTACCCAAGGTTCACAAGAACCTCAAAAAACCTCCAGGTAGACCAATAGTCTCTGGTAATGGCTGTTTAACATAGCGAGCCAGCCAACTAGTGGATGACTACTTACGTCCCCATGTATTGGCCTTACCCTCCTATATCAGAGATACAAGTGACTTGATTAGAGCCATAGATGGCATTCAAGTTCCACAAGACGCATGGCTGGTTGGTATTGATGTAGAGGCCCTCTACAACTCCATTCCGCATCATTGCGGAGTTAGAGTTGTGGAGGGCTTCTTGTCTGAGAGAGGTGGCGCCTCATCAGAATACAATGCTTTCATCATCTCACTTCTTAGATTCATTCTGTCTAACAATGTCTTTTTGTTTAATGGTTCCCATTACCTCCAGGTGCGGGGGGTGGCTATGGGGACCAAGTGTGCCCCCTCTTATGCCAACCTGCACCTGGGGGGATGGGAACGTAATCTCTTCTCTAGAGATGATCTGGAGTCATTTCTCTCCTGTGTACTCCTGTGGAGAAGATTTATTGATGACATTTTTATGATTTGGACAGGTTCTCTAACCATTTTATTGAAATTTCTTGAGATGTTGAAAATTAATGATTTCAATCTAAAATTTACACATACATATAGTCAAAAGTCTTTGGATTTTCTTTATATTACAATATATGTAGGTGAGGATGGAACTTTGGGCACCACTCTTTTTCGCAAAACCACTGCAGGTAATACTATCTTGAGGGCAGACAGTTCCCACCCCCAACCATTGGTATCGAGTATACCATATAGCCAGTATTTAAGATTGAGGCGCAATTGCACCAAATCAGAAGACTTTGAGAGAGAGGCTAAAAACTTACAGAGACGACTCCTATGTAGAGGATATAGCAGGGCATGCCTTAAGAGATCTTATCATAGAGCAAAAAAATGGAATAGAACTGACTTGATTTTCGGTAAAAAGAAAAAAAACGACCAATACTGATGAGGTACGTTTAATCACACGGTACTCTGGCCAACATGACCAGGTACGATCAATTTTAAAGAAGTTTTGGTACCTCTTAGAGGCTGATGAAAAAGTATCTAAATACATTAGTGACCGTCCTCAGATAACATTTAAAAGGTCGCGATCATTAAGGGACCAGTTGGTCCATAGTCATTATACCTCTTCAAGTAAATGTAAAAGAAGATTAACGGGCACATATTCTTGCAGAAAATGTAACTTCTGCAGATATTTGCCCAATTTGAGTGAAATCATTCTCCCCAATGGTAAATTATACAGACCCAACTTTTATGCAAATTGTCAAACTGTTGGAGTCGTGTATTTAATGTACTGTAGTTGCAAAGCCTTCTACATAGGCAAAACTAAAAGACCGTTTTTCCATAGAATTCATGATCATGTTAAACTGATCAAATCAAGAAGTTCGAAAGTCCCATTAGCCGCCATATGGGCTTATATCATGGCTTTGACGATAAAATGATGACTTTTTTTGCTTTGGAACACATCCCACTGAGTGAACGAGGTGGTAGTGTAGATAGAAATGTATTGCAATGTGAAACAAAATGGATATTTAACTTATCAGCTATTCAGTATCCTGGTATAAATGAATCCATAAGTTTCAAGCCCTTTCTTGGCTAGGCAATGTCAAATGAATTTATTGTTGGTTGAAATCCAGAATCTGGGTTATAAACTAACAGATTGGATCTTGGCACTTTTTGTTGCAGGGTCCCCCTTTCTGTGCTTTAAGCAGTGATAATTTGTATTGTTGATATGAATTATTTGTATGGTATTTTTCAGATGTGGCTTGTCTACTTTTGAATGAACAAGGAATTCTTCTCTGTAATTAGATTATTTTTGATGATTCCTGACCCTTGCCGTCAAAGTAAGTATGACTGTGGGTGTGGAGCTGTTTAGGTGACCTATTCCCATCTAATTGAGAGTTAATTTGAACTGGGCTTCTCTTTTGCCTCTGTTCTTGTTGCCCATATGGGCACCCGCGGTGCCCTACCTAATTTTTCCAGGCAATTTGGTCCGGCCTGGTTTGTAGCAGCACCGCTTGTGATTCCCAGCTGATCCTTTATGGGAGCCTTATTTTATATTTCTTTTCTTTTTTTCTAAATTTTCTAATTGGGTGAATGTACACTTTTAATCCTAAATACAGAGAGAAACAATCGGGTCGATTTTTGTATGTGACTGTGTCCTATAAAATCTTCCCATAATTTAGATTCCTTAAACAATATTTCTGTTTGAGTTTTGGGATCTCTGTTGATTTCATCTTAAATCCATGTCGGACTAAGTGTCTCGATGTATTCACCTTCTCTGCTTACATGGCGACCGGACCGGATGTTGTTGTCCTCGACTTCCGGTTTCCGGATCGTGCCATGTGATGCGGTCGTGTCTGTATGACGCACTTCCTGCTTGGCTTCAATTGGACGACTGGGTACGCCTCGCTCTCACTCCCTCGGTGACGTCAGACGCCGAGGGAGTGGAGAGGATGTATAAATGCCGGCGCAACACGGTCAGTATTACACTAGACCACCGGGGAACGATACATGCGTTTGGAGACCTATGCGGTAATGGAACATCTGTGCTTCTATTTTTCTTTTTTGATTTCGTGGGCATTGATATATTAACTGAATTATTTTTTGCTCTGTGCTCCTTTCTTTCTTTTGCGCAGTTTCTTATTAGAGCGCACCACTGGAAGAATTTTTTGTGATTTGACGGTCCGCTCACATACAAGTGTGGATGGAAATTTATGTGCTCAACATTTGCATCATGAGGGTAAATATCCCTATTAGACAGACCATGAATGTATGTGTTTTCTTTTCTTTAAAATTCATGATCTACTCATACTATATCTAAATTTCTCGTTTTCCTTAAAGGGATACCTCCTCTTTGGGATTTTTATGGGATAATTTCTTTCGTTTCCCGCCCGGTTTTTTGAAATTGGGGTACTCCCTGAAGTATATTGCATTTTTTATCAATACAGGTAAATATATTTGAGTCCAGCAATTAGATATATAACCCCTATTCTGAGGTCATGCAGCTCATATTTTTCAATGTATTTCCATATTGAAGTCTCCTATTTTTAATACGTATATTCTTTGGCTTGGCTATCATCCTCTCTATGGGTCAACTATAAGGGGCTGGATGTCTCAGTTCCTTCTTCCTCTCTACTCACCTCGGCTCCGGCGCCCACATTATCTTTACTTCCGGCAAAAGAAAGGGTCCAGGTCTCCATAAGGTACCTTTTAGATATTAGCACTAGAATTACGAAGTTCATTAGGGCATTCAATTTAGGACCATTGGTATATGCCCTAAAAATGTATATTTTTGTCCTATCGTTTATGTTCTTTTTTTTGCAATTTAGAAATGTTCACTTTTGAGAAATATCTGGCAAAACTCCTGAAGAAGCTATTATGAAGATGGCGAAACATGTAGAGTTGATATTATCAAGTGCATTTTCTTGCTTTTAACATTTTAATCAAATGTATTGTCTTGTCCTTATTTTCTTTCTGTAATAAAATGTTTAATTTTTGAGAATTCAGATTTTTCTCCATCATTTGCACCTATAAAGTCCCACTTGCCCCCCCTTATTGTAGTTAGCTTTTTTTCTAAGCTGAGATCCCCATTGAGATATTTATAAATTGCTATCATGTCCCCCCTCAGGCGTCTCTTCTCCAGGGAGAATAAATCAAGCGATTGCAGATGCTCTTCATAATCAAGGTCCTCCAATCCCCTAATTAGTTTAGTTGCCCTTCTCTGGACTCTCTCCAGCTCCAATACATCCCTCCTGAGGACCGGCGACCAGAACTGTACAGAATACTCCAGATGTGGTCAGACCAGAGTTTTATAAAGTGGAAGAATTATAGTCTTATCTCTGGAATACATCCCTTTCTTAATGCATGCTAATAATCTGCTGGCTTTGCCAGCTGCCGCTTGACATTGCATGCTGTTGCCTAATCTATCATCAACCAAGACTCCCAGATCTTTCTCCATTTTTGATTCCCCCAAAGGTTCCCCCCCTAAAGTGTGATGTGATTTTATGTTTTTAGTCCCCAAGTGCAAAACCTTACACTTCTCCACATTAAGCCTCATTTGCCATGTCGTTGCTCATTTGCCATGTCATATTACAGTAGTTTACTAAATTCAAATAAAGGGTTAACAAATATACATTCAACACAACTGGACAGGCAACAAAGGAATGAATATAATGAGATTTTGATTCCCTGGGTCCCAAATGTAAATATGGAACCCAAGACACAAAATCCAGAAAATAACAATATAGCGAGCTATGAATAGATATATGAATATCTAAATATATATGTCAATTATCAAAAGATTTGTGAGAGTGACTGGCAGACAGTCCTGCCTAAACTGACTGTATATAGCTAGAACTAATTTATGTAACTCAACAATGTCAGTGTATCAATATAAATGTATTTCAATCTTCAATCTAGCAAATGTAATAACATCTCGTAGGGTCGAATACGACCAGGATTGGGTCTGAGTCGCAGCGGTCCGCAGCTCCCCTACTTCAGTGGTGAGGATTCTGTCTGGAGCATTACCCGCACAATGGAAGGGTAAGTACCGTCTCCCCTTTTGGCGTTTTTTTTGGGGTGGAAGGTGGTAACCTCCAGGAACAGTCGGACCTGCCTGCAGGTTCCCTCCTCCCATCCTTAAATTCCTCAGTGAGCTGGCCTTCCCCCACTTCCTTTCCCTCCTGTCTGGACTGGAGTCTGGTGGGGGATCAAGGGCAGAGAATGCAGCGGAGACCCCTGGTCCCCCCCCCCCTGCTATTCCCACTCTGTAAGGGTCCTGGGATAGTGTGTGTGGTGCCCTGGTAGTCTGGAGGGGTCCCAGAGTGCACAGCGGAGTCTGCCCTAACGTGTGTCCTAACTTCAGGGGGGGTCCCCTTGCAGAGGGTGCAGCATTGCAGAGGGGGCAAGGAAAATTCTGGCAGCATGCTTCAGCGTTTGTAGCTGATGGTGGCCATTTTTCCTTTGTCTGGCTGGTCTCCGGTTGGCAGCCATGTTTGTGTAGCCCGATGATGTCACGGATGTCATTTTTCCTTAGTCCGGCAGACAATGGAAACGAGCAAAGCCTCATGGGGATGCCAAAGCTCCTCCTCTTCCTCCTCAGTTTCCTCTTCTTGTGCCCTGGACATATGAACAGGGATGGGGTCCATGATGATGCTGGGTCCGAATTCTCCGCACTCCTCTGGTTGGTAGGATGAGTCCTTGGGGGTCCCTGTTATCTCTCTCTCTCTCTGCTCATAGGTACCCTAAACCTTGAGGGGATCCTTTCATGATGCCAAAAGATTGTTTTTGTACTGCAAGGTCTTCCTTTCCTTATGGAGCCTCAGGGTCACATCTCCCCCACTGACCCCCTCATGGAGGAGGAAACCCCAGCTTCCCATGGTTGCACTGACAGCGGTCCTGCAGTCCTTAGTGTCCCAGGTGGAAGTCACGTGTGGGCATAGGCCCAGGAGGAAGCACCCCCCGCCTTCCCCTGCTCAGTCTGTCTCATCTGATTATGAGCCTGATGCCACCATGGACTGAGGACTTATTATCACACCCCCAGATCCATCCGATAGTTAGGATGATTCCTCCATGGTCGCTGCAGCGAATGAAAAAGCACTGGTAGACGCACTTATCACTACAGAACGTGAGACTTTATAAATGGAGGATGCAGCTGATGTAGCCACGGATGTGGCTGTGTTGTTTAGTACGCATAAGTCACCTCGCACTCCAAAGGTGTTTCCTTATGTGTCTTATTTTGACAGGTTTTCCTGTAAGGAATGGGTACAACCAAAGTTACTGTTAGTGGTCCACAAACGTTTTGTTGTACATTACCCTCTAGAGGAGTCACTTTTAAAAAGTGGACTGGTCCACCAGTGGGGCACCTTCTTGTTTCCAGGTTGATAAAAGCAACCATGATCCCAGTAGAAGAATATCCATCCTTTAAGGAATGACAGGAAAGCGGAGGCTTTTACTATGGCTGGTTCGGCTTTGTGGCCAGTCTTTGCCTCAGCCCTGGCGTCTCAGACTCTAACTGAATGGGCCAGGCTTTTGCGCCAGGGCCTGGGTGTGAGCAGGTCCCCACTGCTTATGTTGATTTAGCAGACCAGTTGGTCCATGGGCTGCAGATCAAGCCTCCAAGAAAGCTCTTACTGATCTTCCCTTTCAAGGTGATCGCCTGTTTGGGGCTACCCTGGATGACATCATTAAGGGCCTCTGGGGGGGGGGGGGAATACCTTCCTAACACAGTCCAGGAAAGGGAAGGAGCCTCATCAAAGACTGGGACCTTCCCTCTCAGCCCATAGAAAATTATTTTGTGCTCCTGGGATGGAGAATAAGGGAAATAGATCTTTCAAATCGTCCCCGGGAGGTTCCAAGCAACCTTGGTCTGGTAAGCCTAGAGCTAGCTTCTCTGGACCTGCAGACTAGACCCCTTCAGCGTAAAGGTCTACTCTCACCCATTATTGGGGTCGGGGGACATCTTCGCTGGTTTCCGGCCCTGTGGACCTTTTTTGTGAGCGTCAAGGAGGTCTGCAAAATGTTTCTTTTGGAGGTACCCAGAAAGGGGGACAAAGTTTGTTCTTTTAAGGTTTTCTAGGTCCTGAGTCTCCTTGTGCAGATTTAATTCCTGTAAAGGTTCAGGTGATGTTCGAACTACCTAAGGTCCCCCTATCCCTGTCCAGGGAATTTAATTACCTAGGTCTGATTCTAATTCTGACCAGGGTGGTCCTTCCTCTGGACAAACTTCAGGAACCACAGGCCATGATTCTCCTGCTGCTGTCACACAGATAGTTCTCTCTCCTGATTTGCATACAGGTTCTAGCCTGGTGGTATCCATCTTCAAGACAGTTCTGTTTGCACAGTCCTACATGCAGCTCCTTTAGCAAGTTCGGCTCCACAGGAGGATACCCAAGTTTGTGGCGAGATCACGGGTTCCTCTGACAGATGCCGCAGGTGTCCAAGGACCATGGAATCCTCGGCTAAGGCTTTATCTGCAGTTCCTGCGAGGAATCAAGAATGAGGATCTTCCAATCATCCTAGTGGCCGTAAACGTCACTTGGGGGCTTCCTCTCAGAGAAGACCAGTTGTCCAAAGGGCTGACCTATCATCCTGCTTTAGTCAATGGTTTTAATGGCTTAGCTATTGAAAGCCAGGTATTGAGGGATAGAAGTTTGTCTGGATCAGTGATCCCTACTATGGTGAAGGCGAGGAAGTCGTCTTCCAGCAAGATATACCATCATACGCGGAAAGCGTACATTTCTTGGTGTGAGTGGATTGGCGCTCATCCTCGATCCTTTTCTGTGACTCGGATCCTAACCTTTCTTCAACGGGGTATTGATTAGAAATTGGCCTTGAGTACTATCTGGGGCCAGGTATCTGCCCTTGCAGTCTTCTTTCAGTCACCCCTAGCCACACACTCTTTAATTTGTACCCTCATTCAGGGGGTTCGACATGTGGCTCCACCTGTACGGTCTCTTTTGCTACCATAGCATTTAATTTTTGTGCTTTCGGTTCTCCAGAAACCTCCATTTGAGAATATTCTGGAGATTCCCTTTTCTACGTTATCCCAGAATGTGACATTCTTAATGGCTATTACCTCAGCCCACAGGGAATCGGAATTGGCGGCATCATACTGTTGCAGTCTCTATTTGGGGGTCCATAGGGATAAAGTGGTTCTTCGTCCCTGTCCATCATTCCTGCCCAAAGTTGTCTCTGACTTCCATTTGAATGAGGACATTGTGTTGCCTTCCTTGTGTCCCAAGCTGGCTCATCCCAGGAAATTTTCTTTACATACCTTGGATGTGGTTCATGCAATTCTGATGTATCTGGCAGCTACAGAGCCCTTTCAGAGGTCAGACTAGCTTTTTGTGGTTACGGACGGACCAAGAAAAGTGGTGGCTGCTTCTTCGGCTACCATCTCCAGATGGATCATGACGGTGACTCAGGCTTATTCCATTAATGGTCAGGTTCCACCTTTCCCTGTCACGGTGCATTCTACTTCAGCCTTCAGTCATCAGGCATCAATATCACAAGTTTGAAAGGCGGCCACTTGGTCATCGATGCATACCTTCACATATTTATTTTGGCCACAAAGTTTTGCAGGCTGCTGTTTAAGAGGGGCTGTTCCATCTTGAGGGGTGTTTTTCTTTAAACTTTTATTTTTTCAGACGGGGCTCCTGTGACCCGGTTAAGGCTCCTGTGTCCTGGTTAAGGGCACTTATGTTTAGCCTTGGGGTTTTTTTCCCCACCCCTCATTTTCCTTTTGCCACTGCTTTTGGAGTTCCCAGTAGTTATGATTTATGGAGCACTGTGTCTGTCAATGAACGAAAGAGAAAATGGGATTTTTGTATTTACCGTAAAATCAATTTCTCTAATACTGTTCTGATACTTAAAATACTGCTTGCTACTAAACTGATTACATACCAGCTGAGGATGGCCCATGGGTGTAGCCAGATGGTTTTTGTTCTACCTAGTCCTACTCCTGGAGGAGGCAATATAACCCAGTTATCCAGTTTTTTTTCACTCACATTGGTGTTTAAGTTTCCTCCATTTGTGTTGGGTTTTACGCTATTTGCGTTTTATATTTTTTTTATCAATACCGTTGAATTAACGCGAGAATATTGGTTACAGTCTGCTATCAAGGGGAAGTGTTTGATCTTAGAGAAACCTGCCTTTTGATTTACCATTTCTGGTAAGAGTATACCCATAGGGAGCCTGTTTGAATACTGTGATCCTGTTATACATGGACTTTATGGACTTTATTTTCCATCATTCAAGCTAGCGCGGCTTATTATAGAGATTCTGTTTAGGGTGTGGTCACACTTGAAGTTGCTGCTGTTTCCTTTTCCATTAGCGCAGTTATTACTTTTTGTATTAATATAACCCAGTAACTATGATTTATGGAGTGCTGTGTCTGTTATTGAACTCAGAGAAATGAATTTTTACGTTCAGTACAAAAATCCTATTTTTCCTGCTGTGTTGCCCCCCCACCCCTTGTGCCCAGGCCCTCATTCACAGTGCCCGCACTCAAAAGTAGATAAACTTGAAGTGTGTATTCCCATAAATTGGAAGCAACAGTGCATCACACAGACATGGACATGGTTGACGCGTTTCACGACTCTATGGGTCGCTTACTGGGTTATGAGTAAGCGACCCATAGAGTCGTGAAACGCGTCAACCATGTCCATGTCTGTGTGATGCACTGTTGCTTCCAATTTATGGGAATAAACACTTCAGGTTTATCTACTTTTGAGTGCGGTCAAACTTTTTCCTTGAATATCTGACTACTGGACGGCGGATGCCTCACCTGAGCGGCTTTTTCTGTGTTGTTTGAATCCTCATTCACAGTGAAGCCAGCTTTCCTCTCCCACCGGCAGTTGCCTGCACACAATGGTTTACTGTAGGGATCGGGGCACCTTCCTTCTGTTACAAGGCTGGCAAGAGTAGTGACAATGATTTTGACAAGCAAGTGACTGCTGTGCTGTGTGTAGGATCCCTTTAGCTTGCACATCATTAATGGGGTGGGGGGGTGCAGTTTGGCATCTTTGCCTTGGGCGCTGGGTGACCTTGTCCCGTCACTGGTCAGTAGGCAGAAGGCTACCCTGCAGTCCCCTCCAAAAGCCTTCCTAGTGTCTACTGAAAAGTAAAATATCAGGTGGTCTGACTCAAATTTTATGGCTTGATTGTCATTTCCCTTTAACAGCTGCATTTAGCTAAAAGTACTGTCCTGGTACAGAGACACACAGAGCTTTTTGATTTAAATAAGCACGGAGCCATAGGCTGAGGAGCAGGTGGTTTAAATTCACAGCATAGACATGATAAATGTGTTTCTCTGCACTCTGCTGGAGCGTATAATAAATATAAATGTTCCCAAGCACCCATGCAATTTGGGCATTGCAAAAAAAACAACATTATTATTTTTAGCTTAACTTGATTTTGCAATTCTGAACTATTACATGTTTTCATATCACCTGGAAGCACAGGCTTGCACAAAGGAAAATTCTGTCCTATGCCAGCAATATAAATGTGGCAGAGCTATGACATTGTAATATGGTTTCGAAACTATATCAAGGTATAACAGGTATTAGATAGTTACCAGGTCCTCATCTGTTATTATTGTCTGCAGTCTCAGGGAAGACCTGGTTGGCTCTATCCTTATGTGACCTTCTCTGTCCAACAGCAATAGACATTCTAAACAAGGTGACCCAAAGAATGACATAGCATTGGGGATGGGACCTGCAATCTCATTCTTTTCCTTACCCTGGATATTGATGGGGTCATCCACGCCCTTGCACGTAGGGGTAGCTCATCAATGCCCGGGACCAGGGGGAGACTGCGGTCATGTGAAGAATCTAACAATAAGCCTCCATTCACACTTGTGCAACTTGTCATGCAACTTTGGACATCAAAGTTGCATAACAAGTCATTCCCCATGTTTTCCAATGATAACCATTCATATATGCACGCCTTAAAGTTGCTGCAACTTCAAAGTAGTTCATGCACTACTTTGGTCCAACGTTCATGCAACTTGAGGGCCATAGACTTCAATGTTAACCCTCAGAAGTTGCATGAAAGTCGTACCTGAATGCAACTTGTGTGCAACAGTTGTCCATTATCACTGGTCAAAGTCCAAGTCGTATCTAAGTTGCACCCATCCAAAGTTGCATTAAAGTTGCACCAAAGTTGACATCCAGAGTCGGCGCAACTTTGGGGTTTTACAAGTGTGAATGGAGCCTAAGGCTCGGTTCACACTGCCGCAGCCTGAAAGTCATGCAACTTAGGCTGGGTTCACACTGCTCCGACATGAAAGTCCCACGACTTCCGATCTGACTTTGCCCTGCAACAACGGTCAGACTTTAATGAACAGGATCCAACTTGAGATGAGTGCAACTTGGGTCTGGTATGGAATTGGGTTTTTTTTTTTCAATACATTTTGCAGTGCTAGCATTGCCTCTGAGCATAAGTCACATCATGTTACAAGTTGGATCAGTTAGGATGCTGATCCGACTTGGATACAACTTCAATGATTTTCAATGGGCTGAAATGTGACCAAAGTCGGACTGAAGTAGTGCAGGAACCTTTTCCAAAGTCGGACAAGTCAGACCAGTTAAGACGGCTGTCATAGGGAATCATTGATTTATACATGTTATACGATATGTGCTCTCAAAGTTGGAGTGTATCTTGCACTAGTGTGAACCGGGCCTTACAGCACGACTTTGACAGGCGACTTGAGTGCAGCTTTGAAGCGACTTGAAGCAACTTTGAAGCAACTTCAGGGAATGGTTGGGTAATCTTTGTGTAATGTAGGATCTAAATCACATCAATTAAAATAAGGATCCGACTTGGAGGGGACTTACATTAAAGTCTATAGGCCCAAGTTGGATAGACGTTGCCTTGAAGTAGTACAGGAACCTTTTCTAAAGTTGGAGAGACTTCAATAGTGCTGATTAAAACAGCTTTCATTGACTAACATGGGATTTCACATGTCACGTGACTTGGGGTCTCACAAGTCAGATCCCAAGTCGCAGCAGTTTGGAACAGAGCCTAAGTCAGTTCCCAAACTTAGAGATGAGCCTTCACTGTGTGGAGTAATAAACGCAGAGTTCCTCTAAAAGCAACTTGTCCCATGTCACTACACACTGTAACGTATAGGTTTGCAATAGGATGAACCTGCTGAGCTTGTGCTCACTCCACCAGTTACCTCACTCCCAATAACAAAATGGAAACCCGCCCAGCAAATAGCGTTGATCCCATGCATGCTCATTAACTCCTTCCTTCCCATACCTCATGACCAGGCCATTGATTTCTGTAACTCAGGTTTGAATCTGGCTGTTATTGTATACCGACCGCTAGAGAGGGAGCCAGACAATGACACCCATGCTACCGGAGGACCTGTCACATTACCAGGTACCATGCCTAACGACTGGTTGCTTTGTGCCTTGAACTTGTACTTGGTTACTTACAGCAACTACCCTCCTCTTCTTGTCCTGCTAAATTAAACCTCTTTTTGTAATGGTGTATCTTCATACCCTTCTGTGCTTTACAGATCTTGGTTCTTTAGATACGCCAGAACCAATATGCACCCCTTTGAATAACTTCAGACCAGGCTTAGAATGGTTAATGTAACTTTAATGAACAAGTGTGACATTCCAGTTCAATGTGAACAATGTTCTTCTCTTAATCCTAGTTACAGTAGTGTAGTGGGCCAGGCATACCTCGGTGAGGTGAGAGTCCATAACCCCGGTTCCTTAAGCCCCGGTTCACACTACTGCGTGTGCGGGGTTCGCATGTCATGTCGGAGCGCACTGCTCCGACATGACATGCGATCAGCTGTGCGGTGCGAGTTTAGCCATACAGTTTGTATGGCTAAATTCGCATCGCACCCGCAGCAAACACGCACAGGAGGCATTTTTGCTGCCGCATCAGGATCGGATCGCACAGCGGTTCACACTTGTGCGATCCGATCCTGTGCGAACTGCACGATCGCACTGCGATATGCGATCAAACTGGGGGTGTCGTTAAGATTACATTGACACCCCCAGCGGATCGCATATGGCAGTGTGAACTGCCAGGGGTGCGTGTGCGATGCGGGAACAGGCTGCGAATTCGCAGCCTTCCCGCATCGCATCAGTGTGAACCGGACCTGAGAAGCGCCAATGATTGGGATCAAAGGTGATGCTGGAACCCACTAAACCCCCCCCAGAGACTCTGGACCTCAGCCGCCCCCCTTTGTATAGTACAGATGGGCTGGCTAGGGCCAAAAGGCTAGGAGCTGAACTTGTAACATTCAACCCTTTCCCCATCCTGGGCCAGGCGCTGTCCCTCTAAAAAATATACACAGCTCAACCTGCCTGTGTGCAGGTATGGCCTGGAGCTACAGAGGTGTCTCCTTAAGGGCCATACACACTATAAGATTTTCTGAAGACTTTTTCCTTCAGATTTACCTTTTCTATGTAGTGCAAGGGCCTGCCAGATTGCATACAAATTGAAAGTGTTTAGGTTTGACCTCATATTATATGGTTTTGGTAAATCTAAAGGAAAAAGTCTTCAGAAAATCTTATAGTGTGTATGGCCCATTAGTAAATGTTGGGAAATCCAATCATAAAGGTGACTTCAAGAAAGGATAAGGTGTACACTCACCAGATATGGTGGGTCTCAACTGCCTTTGACATATTTGTCATAAGGCAGTTGAGACCCACCATATCTGGTGAGTGTACACCTTATTCTTTCTTGAAGTCACCTTTATGATTGGATTTCTTGGACCATTGGAGGATCCAGCACCGAGCACTTGCACCTTTTTTCTGGCACTTTTATGGACTATTATCACTAAGTCACCTATGAACTATTTTGGACTTCACTTGGCACATTTATACACTTTTATTGATATTTAATTATTTATATAATTTTCTCACTGTGCGTACTTTTTAAGGGTCTAGATTTTATGTAATTTATGATAATATTTTTTTTATTGTAATTTTATTACCATCTTTGCTCCTGTTCCTACTAGCAAGCGCTATATTATCCCATTTAGTTTGGGGTTTTTGACTCAATCACTTCCCACTTTATAGCAGCTGCTTTTACACCCATTTTTATTAATATTAATTAATTCATTATTTATTAGTGTAATCAACCCGTTCAGTTAGGCACTCCTAGGCACGAGGAATATATTCGTCTGAATATATATATTTATATTAAATGTTGTGAATGCACCTCGAACCATCTTGAAATATTCATCTCTGTTGGCTGCTTGCTGATATTCAAGTTATTAAAATAATCTCAGCCAAAACAATTTTATGACTTCGGATAAGAGTGAGCTAGTATAAGAATTACTGTTTTTTTCTTTTTTTAAGCTAGTTAAGTAGGTGGAGCACCATGAAAAAAGGTCTCAAGGCATTTGTTTGTTACATTCCTGAATTTTCCTGGCACATTTAAAGGAATATGACTCTTTGGGTACATAATAGCTACATTACAAATGTCCTAGACTTACTTATTATGATAAAAAAAAGTCCCAGGCATGATCCTTTTCTCTGTGATGTTCTTGTCTACAGGATGGTTACTTTGCTTCGGGTTTTGAAGGTTTATTGTGCATGTGCATGAAGAAATGTTAAGGAGGTTGAAGGGAGCTCAGGATATCTGTTAGTTGCTTCTCAAACACAGTCTCTGGTCTTTTTGATCTGGATCTCTCTAGTGTCCCACTCTAAGCTATATTGGCTGGACACTAAAACTTTAGGTTGACTTCTCAACTTCTGAGGTTCCAGTGGTAACTCAGATTTATAGATTCAAGACTGAACAGTACAGAGAAAAGTCTCTCAGTCAGTGCTGTATTTTGGCCTAGGCCAACAAGGCCCAGGCCTAGGGCGGCACTTTGCAGGGGGGGAGCAAAAAAGCCACCCCCCTCCACCTGAGACTCCATTGGCCACTTCTCTCACCCCCCTCTCTCTCTCCCTTACTCATCCCCTCTCTCACTCTCACCCCCCCCCTCCTCTCTCTCTAACCCCCCCTCTCTCTCTCTCTCTGTCCCACCCCCTCTCCCCCCCCCTTGTGAGATCTCAGGGGTTCATGCTGGGACTTGACTTCAATTTTGGAGGGAGTCACATCCGGTAAAAAGGAAGGAGTGGGGCAAATTTACTTTGGAGGGGGGGGCGCCCAATTTTAGTCTTGCCTAGGGCAGCACAAAACCATAATACACCACTGCTCTCAGTATCTCCATATGGAGGACCTCTGCAGTCCTCCAACCTCTAGGCCCAAGTATATATTCATTGCAGCCAATATCTTCATGAGGAGCCTCCCAGGAGGGGAGATCACTGTAACATCATACATTCTTATGTCCTAAGGCCTGGAGACAAGACTGGCAACTGGCATGACAGCAGCATCTTCTCAGGGTGAAACCCTGGAAGGAGAACCATGTGCCAGGAAGTATCTCTCCCAGCATGCACAGCAGCACCCCCCCCCCCCCCAATCCTTAATACAGAATGTTACCTCTAGCATACTCTAATGGAGCAAGCACAACACAGTGTAGCCACCTCCAAAAGGTTTACCCCCCTTCATGACCACTCCATTTTGTGCTTTTTGGCACTGTGTTACTTTTACCTGACAAATTCGTGGTCATGCAATGCTGTAAACAAATACAATTTATTAAAAGAAAAATTCCCACAAATAGAGTTTTCTTTTGGTGGTATTTGATCCCTACTGAGTTTTTTTTATTTCTTGCACAATAAACAAAAAATACCAAAAATGATGAAAAAATATATATATTTTTTTACTTTCTGCTATAAAACATATCCAATATAAATTTAAAAAAAATCGAATTTCTTCAAAAATTTAGGCCAATACATATTCTGTTACATATTTTTGGTAAAAAAAACCCCCAGTAAACCAAATGTTGATTGGTTTACGTGAAAGTTATAGTGTTTACAAACTATGGTATATACAGTATACTGGAGATTTTTTTTAACTTTCAATAGATTTTTATTAAAATATGCATTAAAAGGAAAACAATATACAATAGTACATCATGAAAAGAATAACAAATGTACAGCCAACAATAGTAACAACTATCTGACAGCTATCCCTCAGCATCGCAGCCCGGAGGGTCGTGGCTGTTGGGAAGTGCAGACATAAATGAGGATAAGCAGTACAGTCGAAAACTGATAAGCTCAATGAAGAGAGAGTTGACCTATGCACCCCTAATGGGAACCTGCTGTGCATAGGGAAGTCTCCCCTATAACCAAGGACATAATGTAAGACTAAATCTGATTTTCCCCCATAAAAACAAGGGTACCTCAAGGCAGTCCATAACAAATCATAGCTCTGCTCGGAGCAAATAACAGCCCATCGAGGAGTGGTATCAACTGAGAAAGATACCGAAGAGGTCTCCAAAATTCTACCAGAATGAACTGTAGAACAATAAAATAAGAAGAATAAAAGAGATAAAGAAAAGGGGGCGGGGAGTAAAGGGGGTGAAGAAAAGTGGGGAGAGGCAGGAGGAAAGAAAAGGGAAGGAGTAGAGTCCAGGGAGATTCCAGTAATCACAATACTGGAGATTTTTTTTTATACTACTAATGGTGGTGATCAGCGAATTAAAGCGGGACTGTGATAGTAATGTGGGCAGTCTGACACTAACTGACACTGAGACTTTGTGGGAACCAGTGACACTAATACAGTAATCAGTCCTAAAAATATGCACTGGAAATGTACTTATGACTCTGGCTGGGAAGAGGTTAAATATCTAGGGCAATCAAAGGGTTAAATGTATGCCTAACAGTGCTTGGTGTGTTTATTGTGAGGTGCTTTCACTAAGGAACGTGCTGTTTTTTTTTCCCCTGCTTTGCAGGGAAACAAAAACCAGCAATCCCCGCTGACAGGACAGAGCTCTGTATTGTTTACATACACAGAGCTCTGTCCTTTCTTCCCCCTTGCCGATCAACGGGTGCCGGCCAATGGATGACTGCCGGCACCCACTGATCGGCTTGTACTGTGACTAACCACAGCACAGCCAGCGCGCCAGTGGTGCGCATGCGCCTTGCATACCCAGAAGTAGTGGATCACGTACTAGATAGGTGATCTGGCACAGGAGAGGCACTCTGTCGCCGTACTCCTATGGGAGGCAGTCAGCAAGTGGCTAGAGATAATTCACTCTTTACTTACAGAACACTACCTATCAAACAGCTAAGCTAACTATGCCTCGTTTCCACTGAGCGGTACGGTTCGGTACAGTTCAGTACGGTTCGGAACGGTACACCTTGATCAGGCTTGCGTTTCCACCGCCAACAGTACCTCAGCTCAACAGTACCTCAACAGTGTAGCTCCACCCTGTTGGTACGGTACTAATATGCTTGGTACCCCAACGAAAGGGTCCCAAAAAAGTGGTACGGTACGGTTCTGAATTAGGGTACCATTCACAACTTTTGACAATGGAAACGGCAAAAATTGCGTACCGTACCGAACCGAACCGTACCGCTCAGTGGAAACGAGGCATAAAGCACAGTAGTTGATCACAAAATACAAAAAGAAAATTTAGAGAAATACTACATTCCTGCACCAAAAAGCTAACTCATCCACTAAAACCTAAACCTAAAATAAAACAGGAGGAGGACCTGAATGTTTTTTTTTTTTTATCTAGCTAATTATGGGATTGCGTAAAAAAAAAAAAAAGAGATGGGTTTGAGCAGTTAGAAGGCCAGAAGTTGTAGATGTCCTATATGAGCTCCATGGTGACCCTAGTTGGAGCTATTAGAGAGTTGAAGACTCTAGTGATGACACTGAGGAGCAAATTGGCAAGCACCATCACCATCATGTGGGAAATAGGGAAGTGAGTCAAATTTTTCTAAATTTGGAAGCCACTAATAGAATGGGGAGGCAAAGAGAAGATGAGTATGTGCTGCAGCATCAGCTTGCATCAAAGTGAGCCCTGCATGGGAAAATCCAGGTTAATTTTAAATCTGCACATTCCAAATATAGCCTTTGTAAGTTTATTTAACCACTTAAGCCCCGGAAGATTTTACCCCCATTCCGACCAGGGGGTATTTTGCGATTCGGCACTGCGTGACTTTAACGGACAATTGCGCGGTCGTGCGACGCTGTACCTAAACGAATTTGGCGTCCTTTTTTTCCCACAAACAGAGCTTTCTTTTGGTGGTATTTGATCACCTGTGCGATATTTTGATCACGCGCTATAAACAAAAAAAGAGCGTCAATTTTGCAAAAATAACAATATTTTTCACATTTTTTTATATGAAATTCCCCCCAAAAAAAATGTAAAAATCAAAATTTTTTAACATTTTCGGCCAATTTGTTTTATGCTAACTATGTTTGGTAAAAAAAATCGCAAAAAGCGTATTTTGATTGGTTTGCGCAAAAGTTATCGCGTTTACTAACAAAGGGAAAGATTTTTGTCATTTTTGTTGTTTTTTTTTTTAACGCGTAATGGCGGCGATCTGCGATTTTTTTGCGGTACTGCGACATTGCGGCGGACAGATCGGACCCTTGACTGACATTTTTGACACTTTTGGGGTTACCAGTGACATTTCTACAGTAATCAGTGCTATATATATGCACTGTTACTGTAAAAATACACTGGTAGTGAAGGGGTTAACTTTATTTGGGAGGGAGGGGCTGTGTGTGTCCCTAGGGGCGTGCTTTCTACTGTGATTGGCTGTGGCTTCAGCTGTAAGGACACTGATCAACGGATCTACATAGTAGATCCATGTGATCAGTGTCTTTGCAGCGAGGAGAATGACAGGCAGCTTGTTTACACAAGCTGCCTGACATTCTCCCTCTCCCCCGCCGATCGCCGAGTGGCCGGCGGACATCGGGTCCGCTGGTCACACGCGCGGGGGGGTCCGTGACCACGCGGGAGCGGGAGCGCGCCTTCAGGGGCGCGCGCTCGCTCCCTAGACCCTCACAAGCAAGCAACGTAGCCCTACGTTAGTTTGCCTGTGAGGGGCTGACCGCCGACGTAGATAGTCGTGCGGCGGTCGGCAAGTGGTTAAACTTATTTTGTGTTAACAAGCAGGAAAAAAAATGTGTAAAAAGTGTTACATGTTTCATAAAGAGGATTACATAAAAGCTGTTTTATAAAGACTTTAAAATACAGTTATTATTTGAGTGCTTCAACCATACCCTTGAACACTGTTTTAATGTGTTTATTGGTTATCGTCAGCTATTATGTGCAGAAATTCAATATTTGCAACATACAATTTAATGTCTTTCCTTTTGTGCTTGCTGTCAGAAGTTATGTGCAGAAATTTCTTATTTTTGCCAAACCATTTCCACTTTGTAGTCAACATTAGTGTTGAGCGAACACGGACTGTATTATTCGTGTTCGTACCGAATAATTGGATTTTTTGTACCCGAACACGGACACGGACACTTTACTGTATGTTCGGGTAAAAATCCGTGTTCGGTCGTTTTATTTCCGGGTTTTGCATGCTTTGGCGCTCTTTTCATGGCGGGCTTTCAACAGCCAATCAACAATCGTTTAACTGGTGTGCCTTAAGCCATCCCAGCCATGCCTGCAAATGTCTCAGTAGCTGTGATTGGCCGTCTGAAGCATGTGACCAAGTCTTTATAAGTTCGAGGCAGCCGCAGCGGCGTCATTATGCTGCTTAGATTCAGGGACAGAGCACACATCAACGTGCTGGCTGCTGATTAGGGAAAGATAGGCAGGAAAAAACCATTTGTGTCCGGATAGAATTGAGGGACAGGTCGGAGTGTTTAGGCAGGGCGAGTTGTAGGCATTTTAGGGATAGAGTCTGCTGAATTATATAGGGTCAGTGTCTTCTACAAACTACAATCGATATTGCTGTGTGGGGGGTGGGGTGAATCTGCACTCAATCCTGATCTACGATCTCTTCTCAATCCTGTTAGGGACAGAGTCTGCTGAATTTTAGGGAAACTGTGTTCTACAAACTACAATCGATATTGCTGTGTGGTGTGGGATTGGAGATAGGCAGGTGTCAGTGATCCACATCCATTTTTCTGTGTGTGAGCTGCAGTGAACACAATCTTTTTGGGCTGCAGTGAACACAATCTTTTTGGGCTGCAGTGAACACAATCTTTTTGGGCTGCAGTGAACACAATCTTTTTGGGCTGCAGTGAACACAATCTTTTTGGGCTGCAGTGAACACAATCTTTTTGGGGTGCAGTGAACAAAATCTTTTTGGGGTGCAGTGAACACAATCCTTTTTGGTGTGCAGTGAACACAATCTTTGTGGGGTGCAGTGAACAAAATCCTTTGTGGGGTGCAGTGAACACAATCTTTTTGGGGTGCAGTGAACAAAATCCTTTTTGGGGTGCAGTGAACAACATCCTTTTTGGGGTGCAGTGAACACAATCTTTTTGGGGTGCAGTGAACAAAATCCTTTGTGGGGTGCAGTGAACACAATCTTTTTGGGGTGGAGTGAACAACATCCTTTTTGGGGTGCAGTGAACAAAATCCTTTTTGGGGTGCAGTGAACAAAATCATTTTTGGGGTGCAGTGAACACAATCTTTTTGGGGTGCAGTGAACACAATCTTTGTGGGGTGCAGTGAACACAATCTTTTTGGGGTGGAGTGAACAACATCCTTTTTGGGGTGCAGTGAACAACATCCTTTTTGGGGTGCAGTGAACACAATCTTTTTGGGGTGCAGTGAACACAATCTTTGTGGGGTACAGTGAACAGAATCTTTGTGGGGTGCAGTGAACACAATCTTTGGGGGGTACAGTGAACACAATCTTTGTGAGGTGCAGTGAACACAATCTTTGTGGGGTGCAGTGAACACAATCATTGTGGGGTGCAGTGAACTCAATCTTTGTGGGGTACAGTGAACACAATCTCATACTTCTGAAGGTTTGAGGGTGCTGCCTGTTCCATACTCCCCCTACTCCTCATCTAGCCTTTTAGGGGTACAAACAATAGTAATTGGGGCCTAGTGTGGTTGTGTACGTGTGATATACATACACTTTTTTGGGATCATATTTTCTATTCCGCTATTTAATCAAAAACCTTTGGGGATCAGTTAAATTGGGGGATAGTCTGTGTTGGTACGTGTGAGAGAGATCCACCTTTCCAAGTTGTTGGGGTTCATCTCATACTTCTGAAGGTTTGAGGGTGCTGCCTGTTCCATACTCCCCCTACTCCTAGCCTTTTAGGGGTACAAACAATAGTAATTGGGGCCTAGTGTGGTTGTGTACGTGTGATATACATACACTTTTTTGGGATCATATTTTCTATTCCGCTATTTAATCAAAAACCTTTGGGGATCAGTTAAATTGGGGGATAGTCTGTGTTGGTACGTGTGAGAGAGATCCACCTTTCCAAGTTGTTGGGGTTCATCTCATACTTCTGAAGGTTTGAGGGTGCTGCCTGTTCCATACTCCCCCTACTCCTAGCCTTTTAGGGGTACAAACAATAGTAATTGGGGCCTAGTGTGGTTGTGTACGTGTGATATACATACACTTTTTTTGGATCATATTTTCTATTCCGCTATTTAATCAAAAACCTTTGGGGATCAGTTAAATTGGGGGATAGTCTGTGTTGGTACGTGTGAGAGAGATCCACCTTTCCAAGTTGTTGGGGTTCATCTCATACTTCTGAAGGTTTGAGGGTGCTGCCTGTTCCATACTCCCCCTACTCCTAGCCTTTTAGGGGTACAAACAATAGTAATTGGGGCCTAGTGTGGTTGTGTACGTGTGATATACATACACTTTTTTTGGATCATATTTTCTATTCCGCTATTTAATCAAAAACCTTTGGGGATCAGTTAAATTGGGGGATAGTCTGTGTTGGTACGTGTGAGAGAGATCCACCTTTCCAAGTTGTTGGGGTTCATCTCATACTTCTGAAGGTTTGAGGGTGCTGCCTGTTCCATACTCCCCCTACTCCTAGCCTTTTAGGGGTACAAACAATAGTAATTGGGGCCTAGTGTGGTTGTGTACGTGTGATATACATACACTTTTTTTGGATCATATTTTCTATTCCGCTATTTAATCAAAAACCTTTGGGGATCAGTTAAATTGGGGGATAGTCTGTGTCGGTACGTGTGAGAGAGATCCACCTTTCCAAGTTGTTGGGGTTCATCTCATACTTCTGAAGGTTTGAGGGTGCTGCCTGTTCCATACCCCCCCTACTCCTCATCTAGCCTTTTAGGGGTACAAACAATAGTAATTGGGGCCTAGTGTGGTTGTGTACGTGCGAGATACATACACTTTTTTTGATCATATTTCCTATTCCGCTATTCAATAAAAACCTTTGAGGATCAATTGAATTGCGGGATAGTCTGTGTCGGTACGTGTGAGAGAGATCCACCTTTCCAAGTTGTTGGGGTTCATCTCATACTTCTGAAGGTTTGAGGGTGCTGCCTGTTCCATACTCCCCCTACTCCTCATCTAGCCTTTTAGGGGTACAAACAATAGTAATTGGGGCCCAGTGTGGTTGTGTACGTGTGATATACATACACTTTTTTTGGATCATATTTTCTATTCCGCTATTTAATTTAACTGGGCCTCCATGCGAGACCTGTGTGCCTTGTTGCGCTGTTTTGAGTACTCCACCAACATGGCCAGTGGCAATGACGCCGTTCTCAGCTTAACTATCCCACTTCTATGCCTCCTTGAAAAAACAATTCGGGCGATGATGGAAGAGGATGTGGCACAGGATGAGGAGGAGGAGGAGGATGAAGAGGTAACATTTCCAAGGCTTTCAGGGCAGTCATTCGCAAGGGGCTCCGAGGGTGGGTTCCTGCACACGCAAACGCCAGGGACGCAATTGTCCAGCAGGGGCACAGTTCTGGAGGATGAGGAGGATGAGGAGGAGGAGGAGCTGGAGGAGGAGATGGAACCATGTTCACAGCAGGGTGGCACCCAGGCCAGCTCATGGCCATCACTGGTGCGTGGCTGGGGGGATACAGAGGACACGGACGATACACCTCCCACAGAGGACAGCCTTTCGTTGCCTCTGGGCAGCCTGGCACACATGAGCGATTACATGCTGCAGTGTCTCCACAACGACCGCCGAGTTGCCCACATTCTAACTTGTGCTGATTACTGGGTGGCCACGCTGCTGGATCCCCGTTACAAGGACAACGTACCGTCCTTAATTCACTCACTGGAGCGCGATCGCAAGATGCGCGAGTACAAGCGCACGCTGGTAGACGCCATGCTGCTGGCATTCCCATCTGACAGCGGGGCCACAGTGGAAGCACAAGGCAGAGGAGGAGGAGGAGGAGGTCGCCAACGCAACCAGGGCACCGCCAGCACCTCAGAAGGCAGGGTTAGCATGGCCGAAATGTGGAAAAGCTTTGTCAGCACGCCACAACAAACAGCAGCACCAGCAGCTCAGATGGAACATCTTAGCAGGAGGCAGCATTTTACCAACATGGTGGAGCAGTATGTGTGCACACGCCTACATGTAGTGAATGACGGGTCTGCCCCCTTCAACTTCTGGGTCTCCAAATTGGGCACATGGCTTGAGCTTGCCCTTTACGCCTTGGAGGTGCTGGCGTGCCCTGCAGCCAGTGTATTATCTGAACGGGTATTTAGCACGGCTGGGGGCGTTATAACAGACAAGCGCAGCCGCCTGTCCAGAGACAATGTGGACAAGCTCACGTTCATTAAAATGAACCAGGCATGGATCCCACGGGACTTTTCCGTACCTTATGCAGAATAGCAATGGATACCGACCTTACCCACCCATTGTTCCATTTTTGCTCTTTCTCACTCTTTTGGGGTGTACCCTCATTTAAAATTTTTGAAAAGAAGCAGTGTTGGCTACCTCGTCCTCCTCCTCAGGGCCAGATTAATGTAGGGGCTATTGGAGCTGCAGCTCCAGGCCCCTACCTTTTATATAGGCCCCGGGTTGGCCATATTCACTGTTACCGCTCTTCTGTCACTTGTAAACACAGAAGTCTGGCTTCTATGCTCGCTTCCCCAGGCAGCACCCTCAGAACCTCCCCACACAGCGTGAAGGCCGGACAAGGAGGGACAGTTGGCGATGCATGGATGTGTTTATGGGCTTCAGAGACAGCATCCCATGTTGAATTAGGCATGCATGGCTGCACCCTTCCTCCTCTGGGTGCATGGCAAGGCACGGCCCTTAAGGCCCTTCAAAATCCTCAGCACCAAGCCCATGATGCTGTTAATCCGGCCCTGGTCCTCCTCCACCGCCGCTTCCACCTACACCGCCCATAGGTGTGCGCAGCCTATTGCATTAAGGTGTGCACCCCAAAGTTGAAATACACATGCATGTGTTTGCCAGCAGGGAGAGTAATGTATCGGGGCCATGTACCTGTAGGCAAGGAGAAATAGAGCAGAGAAGGTCCCAGGGAGATCTTTCCCATCTCCTCACTGGCAATGCTATGTGCCCTAGGTGATTAGGGTGTGCCCAGGCACACCCAGCACACCCTGTGCGCACGCCTATGTCACCGCCACATCCACCACCACCTCAACCTCCCTCCTACTCCATATGGGCCTCGTCCTTCAGAGATGAAGAAGAACATTGTTTTATTTTTCTGTTTTTTTTTTGTTGTTTTAAGTTATTTCCCTATCCACATTTGTTTGCAGAGCACTTGCCATGCTCTTAATTACGTTTTGCTGCCATTTGCAGCACTCTAGCCCTTTCCTTTGGTGTTTTAGAGCCATTTTAGTGCCTTAAAGTTCGGGTCCCCATTGACTTCAATGGGGTTCGGTGTCCGGGAAAAGTTCGGTAAAAGTCCGGGACACGGACCCGGACTTTTTTTTAAAGTTCGGCCGAACCCGTCGAACACGGACATCTAGGTGTTCGCTCAACCCTAGTCAACATTAAATTTGCTCTTCCAAAGCACGATATTTGCACAATACTTTAAAAAGCCGTTTCTATGTACATTATGTTTGTACAGGGCCTTGCGAAAGTGTTCGGCCCTCTTGAACTTTTCGACCTTTTGCCACATTTCAGGCTTCAAACATAAAGATATAAAACTGTAATTTTTTTTTGAAGAATCAACAACAAGTGGGAAACAATCATGAAGTGGAATGAAATTTATTGGATATTTCAAACTTTAACAAATAAAAAACAGAAAAATTGGGCGTGCAAAATTATTCAGCCCCCTTAAGTTAATACTTTGTAGCGCCACCTTTTGCTGCGATTACAGCTGTAAGTTGCTTGGGGTATGTCTCTATCAGTTTTTCACATTGAGAGACTGAAAATTTTGCCCATTCCTCCTTGCAAAACAGCTCGAGCTTAGTGAGGTTGGATGGAGAGCGTTTGTGAACAGCAGTTTTCAGTTCTTTCCCCAGATTCTCGATTGGATTCAGGTCTGGACTTTGACTTGGCCATTCTAACACCTGGATATGTTTATTTGTGAACCATTCCATTGTAGATTTTGCTTTATGTTTTGCATCATTGTCTTGTTGGAAGACAAATCTCCGTCCCAGTCTCAGGTCTTTTGCAGACTCCATCAGGTTTTCTTCCAGAATGGTCCTGTATTTGGCTCCATCCATCTTCCCATCAATTTTAACCATCTTCCCTGTCCCTGCTGAAGAAAAGCAGGCCCAAACCATGATGCTGCCACCACCATGTTTGACAGTGGGGATGGTGTGTTCAGGGTGATGAGCTGTGTTGCTTTTACGCCAAACATAACGTTTTGCATTGTTGCCAAAAAGTTCGATTTTGGTTTCATCTGACCAGAGCACCTTCTTCCACATGTTTGGTGTCTCCCAGGTGGCTTGTGGCAAACTTTAAATGACACTTTTTATGGATATCTTTAAGAAATGGCTTTTTTCTTGCCACTCTTCCATAAAGGCCAGATTTGTGCAGTATACGACTGATTGTTGTCCTATGGACAGAGTCTCCCACCTCAGCTGTAGATCTCTGCAGTTCATCCAGAGTGATCATGGGCCTCTTGGCTGCATCTCTGATCAGTCTTCTCCTTGTATGAGCTGAAAGTTTAGAGGGACGGCCAGGTCTTCGTAGATTTGCAGTGGTCTGATACTCCTTCCATTTCAATATTATCGCTTGCACAGTGCTCCTTGGAATGTTTAAAGCTTGGGAAATCTTTTTGTATCCAAATCCGGCTCTGAACTTGTCCACAACAGTATCTCGGACCTGCCTGGTGTGTTCCTTGTTCTTCATGATGCTCTCTGCGCTTTAAACGGACCTCTGAGACTATCACAGTGCAGGTGCATTTATACGGAGACTTGATTACACACAGGCGGATTCTATTTATCATCATTAGTCATTTAGGTCAACATTGGATCATTCAGAGATCCTCACTGACCTTCTGGAGAGAGTTTGGTGCACTGAAAGTAAAGGGGCTGAATAATTTTGCACGCCCAATTTTTCAGTTTTTTATTTGTTAAAAAAAGTTTGAAATATCCAATAAATTTCGTTCCACTTCATGATTGTGTCCCACTTGTTGATTCTTCACAAAAAATTACACTTTTATATCTTCATGTTTGAAGTCTAAAATGTGGCAAAAGGTCGCAAAGTTCAAGGGGGCCGAATACTTTCGCAAGGCACTGTATTTGAACTGGGTTTTATGCTTGAGTATTTGACAGTTTCTAGATGTATCAGGGTAGCTATATTACCAAGAAGTCACATAATAAGGCAAAATATATACAAAATAAAAGAAAGGTCCAGTTAAAGCTATAGCAAACTGCAGAAAAACATAGTCCTCTGCAGAATACTAGCATAATGTGCTAGTATACTAACAGATTATGAAAAACGTGCCATACAACGAAGTCCTTCAGGGTTACCATCTTCACCCGGTGTTCATTCAGGGTTTAAGCTGTTTGAATGACTGAGCCGCAATGGCATCATTCCTGTGCATGCGTGCAGGACTCAAAGCCGCAGCACAGCTCTCTCAATGGACACCATTGACAGCTCAGTGCACATGCGCCAGTGACGTCACCGGCTGCTATTATAGTAAATATCTCTTAAACAAGGCTCATTTAGGCAGAGCGCCCCTGCCCCAAATCACCCCCCCAATGTTAAGGGCATTTGGCCTTGTGTGGCTCAGGAGGGGGGCGCTCGCTCGCCCCCTCTCCTTATCCTGACCTGCTGGGCTGCAGGCTCGGATAAGGGTCTGGTATGGATTTTCAGGGGGCCCCATGCATTGTTTTTTGTTTTTTTTTTTTGCCACGGGGGTTCCCCTCCAAAGCTATAGCAGACCGTATGGATTGGGGGGGGGGGGGGCGGGTCGTTTTTTCCCGATTTATTTTTTTGCCGGCAACTCTTGTTCTTACATTCAGCTGACAGCTGATGACTCATCTGTTGTTAGGAACGCGGCTGGCTTCACGGCCCACTCATTAGCAACCAGCTATATGCTGTTTAGCAAAGAGAAAAAGAAAAGTATGTAAAAACTCATCAAAAACTCAAAACCTGCATTTTTGGTGCGGGCCCATTGAATTCTATTATACACAAAATGCAAATCGCTGTAGGAAAAAAAGTCCCTGACCCTTTCCAAAAATGTACCGGCTAAAAAATACATAGATGTGAACCTGTACCATAAGAAACTGCAAAATGCACTGAAAAACACATAGGTGTGAACATAGGGTAAACACACAATGAAAAAAAAGAAAGACAAAGAAAAGGAGGAAAAGACGTGACCTCCTCATTTATGGCTGGTCCCATGATCTGAAAGTTGAATTGAAAGTGAAACCTAATTTAAAAGTGAAGGTTCTGCTCATCATTACCCCCCCCCCCCCCCTTCCTCTACCATTTTCTTTTTTCTGGGTGTGGGTACCTTTTTCTGACAAGTACCCAATCCCTCTTCCAAATTTCTCGCCTAGGTGAGAATTTCAGAAGTTGCCCCCCATTGTACGTTAGGGCCTGCTTGTGACAATAATGACGTCCAATGAGCCCCCAACCAAATCGAACTAAACACAGTGCACCTTATTATTCTAAAATCCTCCATTCAGTGACAAACATAATTGGATTTTCCTGTCAGTATCAGATACATCAGACATCAGATACATCTGATATCATCCCCTCTTAACAACAATCAGCTTAGCAGATCCAGTTGAATAAATAGTGTTGGGGTCAATAAGCCTAAGTCAAATGAATTTTATTTAGACCCTTGTGGAATGGGACTGTAGCAGAAAAATCCATACACTCTATTATATCCTCAGTAGAAATGGGGGTCATGAAATCTTTAAAGCAAGAATTGGTTAATTGCTATGGCAAAAAAAGTTGCTATAGCATTTCTTGGTATGGTGTTTTAATGAATGGCTGTAATTGGCTGTCATAGAGCTATTTAGAAGCAATCCTCATTTGGAGACTGGCTTCATCTGACCTAAAAGCAAGGTTTTTTTTCAGCTGGAACTTGGTGGAACTCAGTTCCTCCACCTTTGGCTCAGGCCCTCTACTCCCTGCTCACCACTATCACTCATAAACACAGAGGTCTAACTTCCTGTGTTTTACAAGTGCAGTATGGGGACAAAGGAGAAGCCGGTGCCTGGGGTGCAGTGTGAATGCTGACACCCCCACTGGATGATCTCCCTGCAAGTTAGAGAGGTGACACCATCTACAGTCTGAGGGGAGGTCCTAGAGAAGAAGAGGGATAAAAGTGAGATGTGGATGGGGGTATGCAGAACTGAGCAGGTGTGGAAGAAGGCTAAACTATGCACTCTGTGTGTAGCCCACCGCTGAAGTCTGTACGCAGCACACCCCTGAACTCTGCACTATGTACGTAACACACTCCCGAACTCTGCATGTAGCACACCCCTGAACTCTGCACTATGTACGTAACACACTCCTGAACTCTGCATGTAGCACACCCTTGAACTCTGCACTATGTACGTAACACACTCCCGAACTCTGCATGTAGCACACCCCTGAACTCTGCACTATGTACGTAACACACTCCCGAACTCTGCATGTAGCACACCCCTGAACTCTGCACTATGTACGTAACACACTCCCGAACTCTGCATGTAGCACACCCTTGAACTCTGCACTATGTACGTAACACACTCCCGAACTCTGCATATAGCACACCCCTGAACTCTGCACTATGTACGTAACACACTCCCGAACTCTGCATGTAGCACACCTCTGAACTCTGCACTATGTACGTAACACACTCCCGAACTCTGCATGTAGCACACCCCTGAACTCTGCACTCTGTGAGTAACCCCGCCGAACTCTGCACTCTGTACAAAATGCACTCCTGGTATTCGATAACCCTTTAAGACCCTGCCACTGTTAGCAAAATTTTGACCAGTTTTGGGAGTAGGTTTTGGGGGGGGGGGGGGATGTCGTGGTTGATTTCCTGCACCTTTTTTCTGAAAAAAAAAGCCCTGCCTAAAAGTACACAGTTCATACAATTTAGCTCTCCAAAACCAATCATATTTCATAAATCCAGATCTGGTAAAATTACATTAATAACAAATGCTTACAAAAATGTATAAAAAATTATAACATGTATAAAAAATACTGAACAATTCAAGATTAAACATGACTAGGATACACTGTACAGAAGAGTGATACGTCACAGTAAATATCAGAAGAAATGTATGCATTCGATGAATACCATGTTTAGTCTCTGCTGAAATATCATATACACTTTAACAATCCTACCCCACACCCCTCAACCCTTTGGATTTGGTAGGCTCAATGACACCCTCCAGACATGCTGAAATTGGCAGCTGGAGCTCTCAGTTTTCCATTGCAAGAGTCAACTCTGAGGGCCAGTGACTCTGATACATTAGGTCGGACTTAGGCTGCATTTAATTGAACTCTTTCCAAAGTAAAGACCAAGCAAACCTTGCTATATCATTTTCATGTGTGTTCTCACCTATTTTACTGTTGCTATTGTCTATTTTCTCTATATCTTTATCTGTTTTTTTTTTTTCTTGTACTATTTTTCTTGTCTTTTCAATATACGATAGCTCAAGTTGTTTTTGTCTCTTGCAGAAAGCCACTACGCTAGCTACTCTGAATGCAACTGAACTCTTTAATTTCTGACTGGCCTGTCAGTGGATGTCAAAACTAAAGGGAAGAGAGGAAGGAAGGGCATAAATCTAGCTCAGTAAATCACTTTATTCATAAAAGACAAACAATATAAAAGGATTACACTCATAATAAAAAAAGAATAGCAGTGCTTTGTATCTGTCATCGGAGCCAGCGGTGCAGTAATGTCAGTCTCTCTCATCCAGGTACGAAATGTCTTTGGCTGAATATGTGAGTGTTTGTGCAAGCAGCTCGAACCATTTTGAAATATTAATCTCTGTTGACCGCTTGCTGATATTCACGTTATTAAAATAATCTCAGCCAAAACATTTTTATGGCTTCAGATAAGAGTAGGTTAGTACAAGAATTACTGTTTGTTTGGGTTTTTTAAGCTGGTTTAGTAGGTGGAGCACCATAAAAAAAAGGTCTCAAGACTTACTTATTTGGCGATAAAAAGTCCCAGGCAAGATCCTTTCCCTGTGACGTTCTTGTCCACAGGATAGTCAGAATGATGGGAGCCAGTCACTTTGCTTTGGGTTTGAGGTTTATTGCGCATGCGTATGAAGAAATTTTAAGGAGGTTGAAGAGAGCTCAAAATACTTGTTAGTTACTTCTCTAAAACACAGTCTCTGGTCTTTTTGATCTGGATCTCTCTAATGTCTCACTCTTAGTGAGCTATATTGGCTGGACACTAAAACTTTAGGTTGACTTCTCCACTTCTGAGGTTCCAGTGATAACTCAGATTTATAGGTTCAAGACTGGACAGCAATGGAAATGTTCCCTTCCTACAAGTCTCTCAGAATCTCTATGTGGAGAACCCCTGCAGTCCTCCAACCTCTAGGTCTAAGAGGGAGTGCATTGCAGCCAATATCTTCATGAGGGGTCTCGCTGGGGAGATCGACTCAGCCCGAAATCAAGCCAGGCCACACCCTCAACATGTTTTGTTCTGCCCCTTGGAGCTTAATCATCAGGAATGATTAAATTCATTAAGCTCCAAGGGGTGGAGCGAAATGTGTTTGGGGCATAGCCTGTCTGGAGTCCGGACTGAGGCTGCCATTTATCTCACTTGATGCATATGGGTCTGCTTCATGATATGAGGCTTATGGATCGTTTCCTTTTGACATTGCATCATCTAGCAGTTGCCAGTTGACTCTCTCCTGTTAGTGCTAGCTGTAATCATGGACTCTGACCTCTCCTTTCAGCCCCACATCCAACCGCTCATCCAACCACTGTCCAAATCTTCCTGCCTTCAACTCTGTAACATTTTCAACATACTCCTCTTCTTAACCAAAGATATCAGCAAACTATGAATTCACTCCCTTGCTAGCTCTTGCTTTGAATATTGCAACTCCCTCCCTTCTCATTATCCTACTACACGGCTATCCCCCTCTTAAGTCTATCAAGAATGCTGCTGCCAGACTTATCCACCTTACTATCTGCTCACTGCCGGCCACCCCTCTCTGCCAATCCCACCACTGGCTTCTGATCACCCAACAAATACAATTCAAAATATTAACAATTTATAAAGTCATTCATAATTCCATCAACAATCTCATCCCACAGTGCATTCTAAGCCCTTATTGGGCAAATCTATGACCAGTCGGGCATAATGAGTAGCTGGTTGTTAAGGAGTGGGGCGGGAAGTTTCCTTAACAACAGGTGAGTCATCAGCTGTCAAAGGGCTTCCCCACTGACAGCTGAATGACAAAAGAAAACATTGTTGGCAATAAATGAAATGTGAAAAAAATGGCGTGGAGGTCCCCCCCACAATCGATACCAGACACTTATCCAAGCATGCAGCCCAGCAGGCCAAGAAAAGGGACCCCCCCCCACTCCTGAACCATACCAGGCCAACATAGGGAGGTGCTTTGGGGCACGGGGGGCTCTGGCCCCACCTGTCCCAAAGCACCTTGTCCCATTGTTGAAGGGGGAAAAGGCCTCTTCCCCACAACCCTGGGCTGTGGTTGTGGGGTTCTGCGGGCAGAGGGTTGAAAGGAATCTAGAAGCCCCCTTTAACAAGGGGGCCCCCAGATCCTGGCCCCCTCCTATGTGAATGAGTATGGTATACATAGTGCCCCTACCCTTTCAACAAGAAAAGAAGAAACAAGGTCAAAAAGAAATAAAAACACACACACACAGTTTTTGACAAGTCCTTCATTAAAATTAAAAAAAAAAACATGTCCTCCAATGTAGATCCATCATCAGTCATGACGCCGCCACCACTCCTGGACCCTGGGGGGAAAAAATACTTCTTCCACGACGAAGGCTAACCACCATCTTCCGGCTCTGTCATCTGACAGTTCTTAAATAAGTAAGGGGTGTGGCCACCTAGCAACGTCACCTGGTAGCGCCGCCCCCATCTGACATCACCAACCCAGCATGCACCGATCGGTGAGGTCAAATGGGGCGATGCCACCAGGTGACGTTACCAGGTGGCTCCCCCCTTACCTATTTAGGATCCCTCAGATGGCGGAACAGGCAGATGGTGGTTAGCCTTTGTTGCAGTCCCCTCTTCTTTTTTTTTACGGGTCTGGTGGCGGCGGTGGCGGCGTCGGCAGCGGCAGCGTAATTGACGATGGATCTACATTGAGGGATATTGTTTTTTTTTGTTTTTTGTTTTTTTTAATAAAGGAATTGTCAATCTGTGTGTGTTTTTTTATTTCTTTTTAACACTTTTTTTGGTGAATGGGTAGGGGTACTATGTACCGCATACTCATACTCATGGGGGGTGGGATCTGGGGGCCCACTTGTTAGCCTCCCCCTGCCCCAAAGCACCCCCCATGTTAAGGGCATGTGGCCTGGTATTGTTCATAAGGAGGGCGCGTTTGCTTGTCCCCCCCCCCCCCCAGGCTGCATGCTCAGATGAGGGTCTGGTATTAACTTTGGGAGGGACCCCAGGGACCCCACCCTTTTTTTTTAAATTTTGGCATGGGGTTCCCCTTAAAACCCACACCCAAAGAGCGTAGTATGGATTAGGGGGAGACCCCTCACACCATTTTTTTTTTAAAACATTTTTGTATTACTGGCAATGGTATTGTATTGCAGACAATTTAAATGTCTTTTTTTAATAAATGCCAGTTTTGCTGCAGCAGGTTCTATATACCGTACAGATGTGCCACTTTACAGGCAGACTAAAGACACTATATTTATTTTTTTCACTAGAGGCATCATTAAAATTACTGCTCCTTTAAAAACAATCTTTTCTAGAAGTTTTTTTTTTTTTTTGCATCGATACATGTTCCCCCCCCCCCCCCCCGGGCAGTATCCAGGCCCCCCATACTCTTTTTAAGGCCAATAGCTTGCATATAAGTCTTCAAAATTGGGACATTTGATTTTTCAAGTTTGGGTCCCATAGACTTCAATGGGGTTCACGATTCCAAAATTTTGCAATTTTTGAGAGTTCTGGCATGAACCAAACAGGATGGGGGGGGGGGGTTCGGCCCACCTCTATTACTGGAGCTCCATATTAATCTACAGTATGTTATTATAAATCTTAAGAATTTTAGTGTTTTGTAAAGGCAAAAAAAATGTGTTTTGAAAATATAATCATGTCATACCTACCTGCTCTGTGCAATAGTGCACAGAGTAATCCCGATCCTCCTCATTTTAGGTCCCCCGCCAGCACTTTGGGCCCCTCCCCCTAGCCGAGTTCCCCCATAGCAGACAGCCATAAGACACAGAGAGCGTGGCTCAGCCCCCCCCCCTCCCACTCCCTCCTCACCGGCTGTGATTGGCAGTGGCGGGACAAGGTCATCTATATCCCAGGGCGACCATGCCAAACTGCGACTCCCCCCCCCCCCCCCCGATGTATGAGCATTATAAGTCAGCAAAAATCCCCTCACAAAAACACTGAACATGTATCTGCATGTTTACCCCTTAAGCATAAAATCCTTCCCCTCCCAGTACAAGTTCACAACCCCCCCCCTGCTTAAATTCCCCCCCCCCCTCAAAAAAAAAATTCCTCTGCTAGAACAATACTTACCCCCTGCTGCCCTGAAAATTTCCCCTTCCAGCACTAATCCCCTCCTCCCCAATCCCCATGTGGCACCCCCCCACCTCACATACCACAGTGCCCCTCCTGCCCAACCCTTGTCCCGGCCCTGGTAGTGGAAGCCAATGGCTCCTGCATCTCAGCCAATGAGGAGGGAGAGACCAGAGAGAGCCTCGGCTCTCATGCACATCGCTGGATCAAAACCGGACATCAGTAAGTATTGGGGGGGGGGGTGAGGGGGGAGCTGCACACTGAGTTTTTTTTTTTACCTTTATACATTCTTTATAAATATTATAAATATATAAACAACAGTGGTGCCTACCTGCCTGGTGATTTAACATGTGTGAGATTATAGGGTACAAACTTCAACAGTTCTAAATCTCCACCAGGTTTTAGTATCCTCTTTATGCTGAAAAAGCATCAGTGATTAGCAAAGCGTTTAATATCACACAGTCTGGTACCAGAGGGAGATCATTAAGGAGTTATTATCAGTGGAAGTCTGCAGTCTGCTCAGGTTTGCCTTATTTAAACTCTCACAGTGGAGGCTGAAAACAAAACTAAAACATCAGTTGGGTTTTTCCTGTTCTAAAAGATGGTTCCCGTGTTATATGTATAATGATCCGTAAATTTTATCATTTGAAAACCTTTTTGATCATATAATGCATTACATAAATTACTGTTAAAAAAAGTATTTTAACCACTTAAGCCCCGGAGGATTTGGCTGCTAAAAGACCAGGGGGTATTTTGCGATTCGGCACTGCGTGACTTTAACGGACAATTGCGCGGTCGTGTGACGCTGTACCTAAACGAATTTGACGTCCTTTTTTTCTCACAAACAGAGCTTTCTTTTGGTGGTATTTGATCACCTGTGCAATTTTTTGATCATGCGCTATAAACAAAAAAAGAGCGTCAATTTTGCAAAAATAACAATATTTTTCACATATTTTAATATGAAATTCCCCCCCAAAAAAAAGTAAAAATCAAAATTTTTTAACATTTTCGGCCAATTTGTTTTCTGCTACCTATGTTTGGTGAAAAAAAATCGCAAAAAGCATATTTTGATTGGTTTGCGCAAAAGTTATCGCGTTTACTAACAAAGGGAAAGATTTTTGTCATTTTTGTTGTTTTTTTTTTTTAACGCGTAATGGCGGCAATCTGCGATTTATTTTTGCGGTACTGCGACATTGGGGCGGACAGATCGGACCCTTGACTGACATTTTTGACACTTTTGGGGTTACCAGTGACATTTCTACAGTAATCAGTGCTATATATATGCACTGTTACTGTAAAATGACACTGGCAGTGAAGGGGTTAACTTTATTTGAGAGGGAGGGGCTGTGTGTGTCCCTAGGGGCGTGATTCTAACTGTGATTGGCTGTGGCTTGAGCTGTAGGAACACTGATCAACGGTCCTACATAGTAGAACCGTATGATCATTGTTTCTACACAGGGGAGAATGACAGGCAGCTTGCTTACACAAGCTGCCTGCCTTTCTCCCTCTCCCCCGACGATCGCAGAATGACCGGCGGACATCGGGTCTGCCAGTCACACGCGCGGGGGGGGGGGGTCCGTGACTGCGCGGGAGCGGGGCGCTCGCTCCCCAGAGCCTCACAGGCTAGTGATGTATATATATCAGTATATCTACTTGCGGCGGTTGGCAAGCGGTTAAAGAAGAGCTCCACCCCCAATCACCCCCCCCCCCACCACCAAAAAAAATTAAAAGTCAGCAGCTACAAATACTGTAGTTTTAATATAAGGACACTTACCTGTCCAGTGATCCCACGATGTTGGCACCCTAGCCGATTTGTCATCATCTCTTGGGTGCTGCCGCTGCCATTCCTTGTAAGGGAAACCGGCAGTGAAGCATTGTGGCTTCACAGCCGCTTCCCCACTGCGCATGCGCAAAGCATTCTGTGCTTTGTGAATGGCCCAGCGGTGGAGGAAGGTAGGAGGAGGACTGGAAGTGGACCTCCTCCAATGATCAGACTTGTCCTGACATGCCCCCGCTGCACAGCCATTTACTGGGAAGCTCAGAGTGGTGCTGCTTCTCCTCCCCCTGCTCTTTTGCGGCTGAGAATAGAGGGGATTTGATCACTTACAAAAAAGGGGAAAAAAGGTATTTGTAATGTCTTTTTCTATGTCTATTCAAAAATGTGTTGCCTTTATTTTCTATTTTGCGCCTACTGGGCATTTTTACTCACAGGGTTCCCGCATCACATATATGTGAACCGCCACTCACAGTGTGAATAGTGACCCCCCCCCCCCCCCCAAAGTCATACAAAGTATAAAGATGGTGCACAAAATTATTTGATTGCAGCCCATTCAGATGTCAGTTTAGTCCAGTGGTTCTTAACCAGGGTTCCTCCTGAGGTTTCTAGGGGTTCCTTGAGCAATGAGCAATTTCTACCTCTCAGATAAGTTCCCAATGACACCTTTGATCTTTTTAGCTATCTGTAAGAAGGGGGTAATTCTTCCCAATGACCACAGTGTAAGGAGCATTCATCCCATTGACCATCACACTGATGTATCATGAGTTGTAAATATAGTCATTTTTAGCAGGGGTTCCCTGAGACCTGAAAATTATTTCAAGGGTTCCTCAAAAGTTCAGAAAGGCTTGTTTAGTCCAGTGATGGTGAACCTTGGCACCCCAGATGTTTTGGAACTACATTTTCCATGATGCTCATGCACTCTGCAGTGTAGTTGAGCATCATGGGAAATATAGTTCCATAACATCTGGGGTGCCAAGGTTCCCCATCACTAGTTTAGTCTATTCACATTTATTATTGGCAAATGTGATCGCTGCATTATGGGTCACTGGTCTCTATGTATTCTCATTTGCCTAAACAGTCCTGAAAAAGTCTTCAATTTAGCTCATCTTTAATTTTGTTGTTTCAATAAGAGTTGTTATATACACTATATTGTCAAAAGTATTGGGACGCCTGCCTTTACACGCACATTAACTTTAATGGCATCCCAGTCTTAGTCGGTAGGGTTCAATATTGAGTTGGCCCACCCTTTGCAGCTATAACAGCTTCAACTCTTCTGGGAAGGCTGTCCACAAGGGTTAGGAGTGTGTCTATGGGAATGTTTCACCATTCTTCCAGAAGCACATTTGTGAGGTCAGGCACTGATATTGAATGAGAAGTAGTGATGTCGCGAACATAAAATTCGCTGTTCGCGAACGGCGAACGCGAACATCGGCGAATGTTCGCGAACCGGCGAACATTGCGAACCGTCATAGACTTTAATAGGCAGGCGAATTTTAAAACACACAGGGACTCTTTCTGGCCACAATAGTAATGGAAAAGTTGTTTCAAGGGGACAAACACCTGGACTGTGGCATGCCGGAGAGGGATCACACAAAAAAAAGTTCTTAAAAATTTAAATTTTTTGATAGAGAGCCAATTATTGGAAAAATTTAAAAAAAAATAAAAATAAAAAATTTCTTTGGATTTGTTGGATTTGGCATCTGGGGGGTCTAAAAAGTGTACCTGTGAAGTTTCAGCTCTGTAGCATGTCCGGAACCAGAAAAAAAATACGAATTAGGGTTAGGGCTAGGGCTAGGGTTAGGGTTAGGACTAGGGCTAGGGTTAGGGTTAGGGCTAGGGTTAGGGTTAGGGTTAGGGTTAGGGCTAGGGTTAGGGCTAGGGTTAGGGTTAGGGTTAGGGTTAGGGCTAGGGTTAGGGTTAGGGCTAGGGTTAGGGTTAGGGCTAGGGTTAGGGTTAGGGTTAGGGCTAGGGTTAGGGTTAGGGTTAGGGCTAGGGCTAGGGTTAGGGCTAGGGTTAGGGTTAGGTTTAGGGTTAGGGTTATTTTTATGGCTAGGCTTAGAGGGTTAGGGTTAAGGTTAGAGGGTTAGGGTTATGGTTAGAGGGTTAGGGTTAGGTTTAGTGTTAGGGGCTAGGGTTAGGGTTACGGTGAGATACTTAGGGTTAGAGTTAGTAGCCCTACCCCTACCCCTCTAACTCTAACCCTAAGCACTAAAAATAACCCTAACCTTAGCCCTGACCCTAACCCTAGCCCTAACCCTAACCCTAGCCCTAACCCTGATTCTATTTTTTTCTGGTTCTGGACATGCTACAGAGCTGAAACTTCACAGGTACACTTTTTAGACCCCCCAGATGCCAAATCCAAAGAAATTTTTTTTAAGTTTTTTTTTTTTTTTTTTTCAATAATTGGCTCTCTATCAAAAATGACAATTTTTAAGAACTTTTTTTTGAGTGATTTAGTGTCTAGGGGGTCTAAAAAGTGAACCTGTGAAGTTTCAGCTCTGTAGCATGTCCAGAACCAGAAAAAAAGATAATTTTTCAGTAGAGCAGGGATGGTGGGAACCCCTTTTACACCTATATGATCTTTTTTTCCTGGTTCTGGACATGCTGCAGAGCTGAAACTTCACAGGTACACTTTTTAGACCCCCCAGACAATAAATCCAAAGAAATTTTTTTTTGTTAAGTTTTTTTTTTTTTTTTCCAATAATTGGCTCTCTATCAAAAATGACAATTTTTAAGAACTTTTTTGTGTGATTTAGTGTCTAGGGGGTCTAAAAAGTGTACCTGTGAAGTTTCAGCTCTGTAGCATGTCCAGAACCAGAAAAAAAAAGATAATTTTTCAGTAGAGCAGGGATGGTGGGAACCCCTTTTACACCTATATGATCTTTTTTTTCTGGTTCTGGACATGCTACATATATATATATATATATATATATATATATATATTAAAAAAATACTCAAATACCAGCCCTCAAAGGGGCTTTTGGGGACAATAGATATATATATATATATATCACAGAACAAAAAAAATTACACAAATACCAGCCCTCAAAAGGGCTTTTGGGGACAATAGATATATATATCCAAAAAAACCCTCAAATACCAGCCCTAGGGAGGGCTTTTTGGGGTGCTGTCCTTACAGCAGGAGTGTACCAAGAACACTGGCTAACAAGACCGGGAACTGTCCCCAGCTATAACAGCAGCAGCAGCAGCACTTTCCCTGCTCTCAGTAACACAGAAATGATCTAAGATGGATGCTGCCCTTGCTTATTTATAGGAGGTGGGAGGGTGTGAGAGGGAGGTATGCTGATTGGCCTGGAATGTGTCTGCTGACTGTGATGTTCAGGGTCAAAGTTTGCCTCAATGATGATGTATAGGAGGCGGACCGAACATCGCATATGTTCGCCTGCAGCGGCGAACGCGAACGTTCGAAGTTCGCCGGGAACCGTTCGGTACATCTCTAATGAGAAGGCCTGGCTCGCAGTCTCTGCTCTAATTCATCCCAAAGGTGGTCTGTCGAGTTGAGGTCAGGACCTTGCTTTATGCACTGGTCCAAATCATTTGGTAGAGGGGGAATTATGGTGTGGGGTTGTTTCTCAGGGGTTGGGCTTGGCCCCTTAGTTCCAGTGAAGGGAACTCTTAGAGCGTCAGCATACCAAGACATTTTGGGACAATTTCATGCTCCTAACTTTGTGGGAACAGTTTGGGGATGGCCCCTTCCTGTTCCAACATGACTGCACACCAGTGCACAAAGCAAAGTCCATAAAGACATGGATGAGCGAGCTTGAAGCTGGAAATCACTGTAGTAGGCACTGCTACTCCAGTGAACTTCACCAGTTTCCAGTCCTGTGCCAAGCAGTTGCCCTGCTGCTTAGTGAGCACAGGAAGTTGCTTGCTTGGCACAGGACGCCATTCAGAGAACACTGTCCATTTTCTCAATGAAAACGTAATCACATTGGTCCAGCTTGCATCTGAACTGCGCTGAACTGAGCTGAAATTTAGGGATGGACTTTTTTACATAGTTACAATGTCCAGCTTGGCCCAATATAAGAATATATGTGGCATACCTGTGAGATACCCATGGAAGCTGGAATTCACTGTAGTAGGCATTACTACTCCATGGGATGGGGGAACTTGACTGGCCTGCACAGAGTCCTGACATCAACCCGATAGAACATCTTTGGGATTAGTTAGAGCGGAGACTGCAAGCCATGCCTTCTCAACATCAGTGCCTGATCTCACAAATGTGCTTCTAGAAGAATGGTCAATCATCACTCCTAAACCTTGTGGACAGCCTTCCTAGAAGAGTTGAAGCTGTTATAGCTGCAAAGGGTGGGCCAACTCAATATTGAACCCTATGGTCTAAGACTGGGATGACTGGCCTGCACAGAGTCCTGACCTAAATCCGATAGAACACCTTTGGGATGAATTAGAGCGGAGACTGTGAGCCAGGCCTTCTCATTCAGTATCAGTGCCTGACTTCACAAATGCGCTTCTGGAAGAATGGTCAAACATTCCCATAGACACACTCCTAAACCTTGTGGACAGCCTTCCCAGAATAGTTGAAGCTGTTGTAGCTGCAAAGGGTGGGCCAACTCAATATTGAACCCTACGGACTAAGACTGGGATGCCATTGAAGCAGTGCTGTATCTTGGCCTAGGCCAACAAGGCCCAGGCCTAAGGCGGCACTTTGCAGGGGGGCAGCAAAAAAAAAACAGCCTCCTCCCGGTTCCCGTCTGAAAAGGGTCTCCTCCGCCTTGCGCTACGCTTTTAATATAGCGCCAGTTTTATGGGGTGAATTGGGCCAGAGGGCAGAGTCCAGGAGGCAAATTGGTCTGGCACCCCCATAAAGCGGTCAGTGAAGAGACTGCACTGATGGGCAGTAATGAGGCGGCACTGATAAGGCTGCACAGATGGGCACTGATGAGGCTGAACGTATGGGAACAGATGAGGCTACGCTGATGGGCACTGATAGACTTGGGGTCTGCGGTTCACAGATGACAGGGCGGGTCGTAAACAGTAAAGGGCATGGCCTTTACAGGAAGGGGTGGGTCATATGTAAATTATGGGGTGCACAAGTTTAGTCAGGCCTAGGGCAGCACAAAACCTAAATACACCACTGCATTGAAGGTCATGTGAATGTAAAGGTAGGCGTCCCAATACTTTTGACAATATAGTGAATGTACTCTCAGTGATTTTTATTATGCATTCCATATATTCACACAAGTTTACAAACAGGCTTTGACACAGACAGCGAGCAGCACAGTCAGCCTGCAGGAGATTCATGCTGTCTGAAAAATATGGATATAAAATAAATTCCGCACACATAAAGGACACGGAATTATCTGATCTTAGACAGTCTTCGCTGTTGGGTTTGACAGCCTGCAGTTTTCTTAGACGTGATCCACGCACAGAAACGTTCAAATCATTATTTTTAATGTCATTCCTTCCAACAGATACAGGCATTTGTTATATTCAATAGCAGTTGAAGCTTTGAAGTATAAAAAGAAAAAATAAATAAAAAAAATGCATTCTTTTTTTATTACAATGCACATTTTTTTAAAAAAAAAATGTTCATAAGAAAATGTAATTGTATAAGTATGAAAAATAATTACTTCAAAGCTGATGTAAACCCAAACTACTTTACTAATAAAGCGGTATTAACTACTTCTGGACCAGAAGGTTTTACCCCCTTAACCACTTAAGCCCCGGAGGATTTTCCTGCTCAAAGACCAGGGCCTATTTTGCGATTCGGCACTGCGTGACTTTAACGGACAATTGCACGGTCGTGCGACACTGTACCTAAACGAAATTGATGTCCTTTTTCTCCCCCCTGTCTTCCACACATTGTTGATTGTGCTGATTTACTCACCTATTGTCTACTGTGGGGATGTGTTTACACTTATAATAATGTGTATTGTACTTTGTGAGCTCGATGACAGCAAGTCTGCTAGTACATTAACACAAGTTAATTAACCACGTCTGGACCAGAAGACTTTCCCACTTAATGACCAGGCCCTATTTTGCGATTCGGCACTGCGTGACTTTAACGGACAATTGCGCGGTCGTGCGACGCTGTACCCAAATGAAATTAACGTCCTTTTTTTCCCACAAACGGAGCTTTCTTTTGGTGGTATTTGATCACCTGTGCGATTTTTATTTTTTGCGCTATAAACAAAAAAATAGCGCCAATTTTGAAAAAATAACAATATTTTTCACGTTTTTTATATGAAATTCTCAAAAAAAAGGTAAAAAATCAAATTTTTTTTAACATTTTAGGCCAATTTGTTTTCTGCTACATATTTTTGGTAAAAAAAATCGCAATAAGCGTATTTTGATTGGTTTGCGCAAAAGTTATTGCGTTTACTAACTAAGGGAAAGATTTATGTCATTTTTATTGTTTTTTTTTTTTAACGAGTAATGGCGGCGATCTGCGATTTTTTTTGCGGTACTGCGACATTGTGGCAGACAGATTGAACCCTTGACTGACATTTTTGACACTTTTGGGGTTACCAGTGACATTACTACAGTAATCAGTGCTATACATATGCACTGTTACTGTAAAAATGACACTGGCAGGGAAGGGGTTAACTTTATTAGAGATCCAGGGGTTAAGTGTGTCCCTAGGGGCGTGATTCTAACTGTCAAGGGGCGTGGCTTTTGATGTAACCCCAGAGACATACGATCCTACATAGCAGGATCGTATGATCTCTGCAGTTACACCAGGGAGAATGACAGGCGGCTTTGTTTACATCAGCCACCTGCCTTTCTCCCTCTCCAGCGGGAGATTGCGAGTGGCTGGCGGACATCGGAGCCGCCGGTCACTCGCGCGGGGACCTCAGTGAACGAGCGGGGGCGGGAGCACGCCTCCGGCGGCGTGCGCTCGCCCCCTGCAGGCTCCTGGGCGGGCGACGTAGTACTATGTCACTTTGCCCAGGAGGGGCTGACAGCCGCAGTAAATGTACTTGCGGCGGTCGGCAAGCGGTTAATGACCAGGCCATTGTTTTGCGATTCGGCGCTGCATTACTTTAACTAACAACTGCGCGGCCGTGCGACGCTGTACCCAAATAAAACTGATGTCTTTTTTTTTTCCCATAAATAGAGATTTCTTCTAGTGGTATTTAATCACCTGTGCATTTTTTATTTTTTGCGCTATAAACAAAAAATCTTCCTGTGGGAAGATGCTGCTTATCAGCCCTCCTCACCTCACTCTGTCAGTGTGAGAGGGGAAAAGCCGATAAGGGCTTGGCCAAGACATATCAGTATGGATGTCACACCACTTCCTCAAACTGAACCTTTCTAAGTTTGTAATATTTCCTCCTCACCGATTCCCTCCACACGACTATACCATTGAGATCAATGGCACAACCATTGGTCCTTCCACACGTGCCAGGGTGCCGGGTGTATTCCTACACTGTGACCTCTCCTTCAGCCCCAACATCCAATCACTGGCTAAATCTTGCTGCCTTAACCTCTGTAACATCTCCATAATTCACCCCTTCCTAACGAACGACACCACAAAACAACTTATTTACTCCTTGGTTATTTCCTGCCTTGACTACTGCAACTTCCTCCTCACTGGCCTACCTTTAAACAGGCTATCCCCCCTAGATATCAGATTTTCCAGTCGCCCCCCATACAAAGCTAGCCGACAACTTAGCTTGTTCTGGAACCTCCTCTTTATTGAACAGTCACAGTTTATATACAGTATGGACATCCCCCTCCTGACCAAATTACCCCATCAGGTCAGGGGTTGACTGATTAAATTATCATATGCAGATGGAATTGCGTACAGAAATAGAATTAACCTGAACTAATTATCTAGCCATCTGGACAGAAACAATATGTGAGTTAATTAACAACTAACAATGGGACAGACAGGCTTAACAGAATACACATCACACCTTAATACACAGATAATAGGAACGGACCACCAGTGACAGACTGTCTGTCTCTGACATTTGAAGTACAATACACATTATCAGAAGTGTAAACACAGAACCCCCAGTAGATAACAGGTGAATATATCAGTATATTCAACAATGTGTGAAAGACAGGTGGTGGAGCTGATGATATTAGCATCTGTCTGACTGTGTGAAGCAGTCTTCATAGGTTTCTTGAGATAAATATTACTGTCCCATTTGAAGTAATCCAAACTAGGGATGATCGAACGGTTCGGGTCGACCATCGGTTCGACCCGAACATTGACTGTTCGAACTTCGGCCGAATTCCGAACTTTTTGCTGAAAGTGGCAACCAGAACCGACCAAAATGCAATAGGACAGGAACTGGGCTTTAAAAGGCCGTGATTGGACCAGAACCATCAGAAAAAGCCAATTGAGGGGGCAGGAGGATGCTAGGAATGTGATTGCAGTGACTAGGGGGTCCAGAGGCCAATCAGTAGTGAATACGCCCCCCAGTATATAAGATAGCCCCGCCAAATCGCTAGCACTGTAATACAGGGGCTGTGGAAGAGAGTGGAAGCAGTTCTGTTACTCCTGCTTCAAAAGTGTCATTTAGCAATTATTAGTGTGAGGAAAGGGATATCTAGTGTAGTTAGGGTACTATATTCCACTATAGTTAGATTCAAAAATCTAGTTTCCGTAGGGAAAGTGTTAAGTGTCAGGGTGACCGTAATGTAGGGTGAACTGACTCTGACTGCTATGGCAGGGTGACCAAACCCTTCCAAGTCAGGGTGACCGCCATATAAAAAAGATTGTTTGTATTAGAATTGCAGTAGAGCAGGGTAGTGGCTCCGCTACTTTCACACCTGGCCATTTTTGTTGCAGGCGTTTATTGGGCTTTTTTGTGGACGTCTTTGGAGGCAGGCATGACATCTGAACTTCTGTGTAGGGGTATATATACACACACACATATATGTATATATATATATATACACATACACACATATAGGTGTGAAAGTAGCAGAACCCTATGCCTGCGCTAATCAAATTATTTGCAGGCATAGGGCTCCGCTCCTATCACACCTATATGTGTGTATGTGTATATATACATATAAGTGTGTGTGTATATATACCCCTATAATTTTTTCGATAATTGGCTCTCTATCAAAAACGAAAATTTTTAAGAACTTTTTTTTGTGTGATTCATAGTCCCTGGGGCATGACCCAGAACCCTAGGCACTTTTTAGTGGCATTTTTTGGGTTTTAGGGCTTCAAAATGGTGTTTTTTGATTACCGAAGTTCGGGTCCCATTGATTTCAATGGGGTTCTGGAATCTGGACCCGAACTTTCGGGAAGTTCGGGTGTTCTGGTCGAACCGAACTTTTCAAAAGTTCGATCATCCCTAATCCAAACCATATTCTCAGTGTCAAGTACCTGTCTAGTGTCTCAGTGTCCATTAAGTACCTGCCTTTCACTACCAGTGACGGTAAGTACCGTCACACTGCATAATGAACATATTACACATTATAGAACAACATAGTAAAGGATGTTACCATGAGTGTGGGTCAAGCCTGTAGGCTTAAACGTCATGCCCTTTTAATGGTGCCGACATATTGGAAGACAATGGAGGACATTGTATCTATAAGCTCACTTGCCAGTGTTTAGTTCACAGCCTCACTGAAAATATAACACATGCTACCTTCCATCCTCCACTTGTAATAATATACAGTACCTTTTCCTGCACAGACTTTTTCCACTTCCAAGGTTAGAACTCTGATTTCACAACATATTTCAGTTCAACCTTTTTCGCAAATTCGTTTTAAGAGATTGTACAGAAAAATAGTGACATATATCATATAGTTTCAAGTAGAGAGGAACCATGTGAACCATGTGATCCAAGTTTTTTCTCCTTACGCTCTTGATAGAGGAAGATATTGTAGCCCTGCCCCCCCAAAGGAGTGGCTTATTGAATGGGTATCCTCTTCACTTCTTGCGCACTGAGCCCACTCCAACCCATCTGATACTATTAGCTCTGTCATCTTGAATGATTAAGACCACAAAGAGTGCAGTGAATAATCAGTTTACTGCTTTTCACTTTTGAAGAAAACAAGAATATGCAAACAGAATCAGAAATTACAAAAATGTTACTAAGGGGGTAGATCCTGAATTCCCAACCAAAGATTTAGGTTTAGTTCAGCACTCAGGATTAGGGATGATCAAACTTTTGAAAAGTTTGGTTCGACCAGAACACCCGAATTTCCCTAAAGCTCGGTTCGGATTCCCGAACCCCATTGAAATCAATGGGACCCAAACTTCGGGAATCAAAAAACACCATTTTGGAGCCCTGAGACCTAATAAATGCCCTAAAAAGTGCCCAGGGTTCTGGGTCATGCCCCAGGGACTATGAATCGGGCAAAAAAAAGTTCTTAAAAATTGTCGTTTTTGATAGAGAGACAATTATTGAAAAAATTATTGAAAAAAAAAAGAGATGTCTTTGGATTTAGTGTCTGGGGGGTCTAAAAAGTGTACATGTGAAGTTTCAGCTCTGTAGCATGTCCATAACCAGAATTATAGCATGCCAAACCTTCAAAAATGACATTTTTTTGCTTAACCGCGCCTCTCTTTTGCTCCCAACTGCACAGCCAATGTGTATGATGGGGACATAATGCAGTGCACTGGGAACAAGATAGAGTTTTTTTTGGAAAAAGGTGCTGTCTCTTTAAATGTGGATATAATTAACGGGTGTATTTCCACAATGGGGCTATTATTACCAAATGTTTTCAAGAAGTCAAAAGATGTATGTAACAAGAAACAGACATATATGCACGGATACATTGAGGGTTAGGGGTAGGGGCCACAATGTAGTGCACAGTGAACAAGATTAGAGATGTTTTGGATGAATACTGTTGTCTCTTGACTTTGAATAGAAGTAAAGGATGCTTAAAAATTGGGCCTTTGGTGGTGCCGACGATGCCTTGACACCATAATCCTATGAAAGTGCTGGTCATGAAGGCAATAATTGCCTTTGTAAGGAAAAAAAACTGCACAGGTTGTCACTGAGGCTTTATCAACTGTGCGATGTGAAAATCACCTGCAAGACGCACACTGCTATGCGACCCAAAGTTGTCGCTAAATAAAGCAGATGTGTGTGACGCAGAGTAGCAAAGCCTTTTGCAGTGGACTTAACGTTTACAACAAGAACAGCCGTTAACTTGTCACTGAGGCTTTAGCAACTGTGCGATGTGAAAATCACCTACAAGACGCACACTGCTATGCGACCCAAAGTTGTCGCTAAATAAAGCAGATGTGTGTGACGCAGAGTAGCAAAGCCTTTTACAGTGGACTTAACGCTTACAACAAGAACAGGCCTTAACTTGTCACTGAGGCTTTATCAACTGTGCGATGTGAAAATCACCTGCAAAACGCACACTGCTATGCGACCCAAAGTTGTCGCCAAATAAAGCAGAGGTGTGTGACGCAGAGTAGCAAAGCCTTTTGCAGTGGACTTAACGCTTACAACAAGAACAGCCATTAAGTTGTCACTGAGGCTTTGGCAACGCTGCGCGGTGAAATTCACCTGCAAAACGCACACTGCTATGCGACCCAAAGTTGTCGCTAAATACAGCAGATGTGTGTATTGCTGAAATGTATTTTGCACAATAGCTGACTAGCAAGCACGTATACCTGCTGTAGATATATCAGCAGTGCAACGTGCTCACTAGACGGAACCCTGACACTTAAAACTATCCCTACAAAAACTAGATTATTGAATCTAACTATAGTGGTATATAGTACCCTAACTACACTGCATATCCCTTTCCTCACACTAAAAGAACCGCTCCATACAGCAGAAGATAATTTCTAACTGACACTGTCCGTTTACATTTTTTTATCTTTTTTCTAACTCAAACAGCACAATCGCTGTATTTCTAACTACACTGACAATCTTTCTGTAAGCTGACTGCTCTTCTGCTGATCTGGAGCTTTACAAGCAATCGGCTATGTAGCAAACGTTGTTTAACACAGCAGGAGAAACACAAATGCTTCCAGTCTCTTCCAATTCCACTGTATTACAGTGCTAGAGGTTAGGCAGGGCTATGTTATATACTGGGGGGCGTATTCACTGCTGATTGGCCTCTGGTCCCCGTAGTCACTCCAATCACATTCCTAGCAGACTCCTGCCCCCTCATTGGCTTTTACTGACGTTTCTTGGCCAATCACGGGCTTTTAAAGCCCACTTCCTGTCCCATTGCATTTTGGGCAGTTCGGGTGACCCGAATTCCGAACTTTTACCGCAAAAATTTCAGAATTCTGCTGAATTTCGAACACCCAATGTTCAGGTCGAAGCGATGGTCGACCCGAACCGTTCGATCATCCCTACTCAGGATCCGGAACACAGGCCACACATACACGTACAAATAAATGCATGTGTATGCTAGAGGATTGTGTTCAACAATAGTAAACAACACTTTGAATAATCTGGTGTAATTAGAGAGTGACCACAGATAAGAGTGACTACACTAGATAACTTAATGTAGAATAAACAATATAACAATACTAAAGTAGCTATCAGAGTGCGCTCTGTATACCAATGGGGGCCCCCTTTATGATGAATTGCAAGAGTCTCCTGGAGAGTGAGGCCTCACTTGTCTTCACCGGCAAGGAATTCCTACAAGAAAAGTATTTGTAATCCAATAATGGTAAAGATGATGAACTGTATTCCCCAAGGTAATCAATAGTTGTAATCCACAGAATAGTAAACGCGACAAATCTTGATGCGTCACAACAGGTTAGCAACCTAGGGCTGAATAGAGGGCTTAAGGCCTAGTTCACCCACCTCACACTACATGTATATCTGCAGTGTGCAGTGGTTAGCTGTATGTCAGTACGGCCCTTTGTAAGCAAACAGTACAACTGTCCCGCCCTGATTTAGCCTATGTGTGGGATTTATGGAGGTGTAGATACTGGATGTCTTTCACCCAAACCGGGAGCTCCACTCTCCACCATGGTCAGACCCCGCTCTGTTCAGTGTCTCCGTCTGCCTGTCAGCAACTTTCCGCTCGGTCCCGCCACCGAGACACCTCTGCTCACTAACACCACCGGCTTCAACTTCGGTGTCCGCCACTAGGCCTCGGCCTAATCTCCTGCGATCCGCAGCAGCTCTTCCCCTTCTTTCCAGTATGCTGTCCTCGAGGCAAGAGAGCAAAGTTGAGTCCTGCCCTCCTTTATAAAGCCACTCCCAGCAAGCTCCGTGCGCCCTAGTGCTCCCTGGGAGAAGGGTCTCTCTCTCTCTCACAGCAGTCTATGATCCTGGCTCCTAGATCAAAAAAACGAAGAGATTTCCAGTCACAACTTACCAACCAGCCAGCGACCAACCGAACTGAACTGTCTAACAGTATGCGTTAAAAACAGGGGTTTGGTTGCACACATTTGCAAATACATGCGTAAGCTGCAGGCCCCGACGAGGCACCCTGTGATCTGCAGTTCCTAACTCTACAATTTAAAGAGTCTCTACAATGAGAGCACATGCATTTAATGGGATAGATGGAGGACAGGTGACTAGAGGGAGCCCACCCCTCCTTAAAGGCACAGGGTCACACTGAACACCCAGCACATTGCACAATGGCGGCAAAGGTGTTAGTGCATTGCCTGGCTCAATATAGATATCAATAATGCACAAAGTGGTCACCGCCTCCACCTATAACTGGTCTTAGTGGTAAGGAGCACTGGCTCCTAGCACAAGACATCTCAGAGATGCAGGGTAAATTTCCTCTCCTAAGTGCTGTGATTATAGATCTAACTGACTCAATGGCTGATCAAGTACAGATGGTTAAGTATCCCATCAGCCCAACACATATCATTGGGCCTCCAGCCCAAAACATTTCATTGGGCCCCCAGGCCAACATATATTTTATTGGGCCACCAGCCCAACATATTTCATTGGGCCACCAGCCCAACAGATATCATTGTGCCACCAGCCCAACAGATATCATTGTGCCACCAGCCCAACAGATATCATTGTGCCACCAGCCCAACATATTTCATTGGGCCACCAGCCCAACATATTTGATTGGGCCACCAGCCCAACATATTTCATTGGGCCACCAGCCCAACATATTTCATTAGGCCACCAGCCCAACATGTATCATTGGGCCACCAGCCCAATAAACTGAATTGTGCCACTAGCCCAACATATATCATTGGGCCACCAGCCCAACATATTTTGTTTGGCAACCAGCCCAACATATTTAATTGGGCCACCGACCCAACATATTTCATTGGGTCACCAGCCCAATATATATCATTGGGCCACCAACCTAACATATTTCATTGGGCCACCAGCCCAACATATATCATTGGGCCGTCATCCAAACATATTTCATTGGGCCATCATCCAAACATATTTCATTGGGCCACCAGCCCAACATATTTAATTGTGCCACCAGTGCAACATAAATCATTGAGCCACCAGCCCAACATATACTGTATCATTGGACCACCAGCCCAACATATTTCATTGGGCCACCATCCCAAAATACTTCATTGGGCCACCAGCCCAACATAATTTTTTGTCCCACTACCCCCCAGCCCAGTCGTCCCCTGATGATAAGTCCACTTTAAGAAGCAGGAACTTGTGAGAGCAGCCCTTGGCAGGCTATCTAAGGTGGTAGAACTCCTGAACATAAAATGGATAAAATGCAGTATTCAAACTTTTTTTCTACATTGATCGGAGAAAAATCTAGTGTAAACTGAAAAGGAAAACGCAGAGAGTTCATTGTGTGTGATCCTTAGTCAATTTCTGCTTTTTATTTCAAATTACTCTTTGTGTCATTGCCAGGATGCTAAATTGCATTCAATGTGGCCATTAGCTGAGTAATTATTTTGTCAGCTCCAGGGAATTACATACTGTACTAATGGCTGTTGAACATTAATGGTGTCTGAAATCTTTCGGCAGTCTATTCTGGTAAATTACCTGATAATGTTGAATCAAACTGCGAATAAAAGTATCTCTGTTGTGTTTTGACATGGGTTTAACTATTCTAGAAAAATATATGTATATAAAAAAATAGAGAGCGTGATTGGTTAAATAACATGACACAGAGTGGCAGTAGGCATTAGGTAGATAGACTCACCTGGGTGCAAGTTGCTAGAAACTTAGGGGTTGATTTAAAGAGGAAGTAAACTACTGAAAAAAAATGTGAAAAAAAAACCTATAAAGACAAAGGCATAAAGAGCTAGTATGCATCGCATACTAGCTCATTATGAAGTACTTACCTAAAAACGAAGCCCCCCGCAGTGCCGACAGGACGGCCGACATATTCAGCCGTCCTGCTTCCTGGATCGCGTCCTCCGGCCATCTTATTGGCCAGAGGCGCGATTACATCACTCCCACGCATGCGTGCGGGGGCCGCTGTTCACGGCACTGGGCTCTGAAGGAACGGCACGGGTGGCCGTTTCTTCAGAGCGCATGCGCCGATGACGTCATTGGCTGCATGCACTGTAAATATCTCCTAAACGGTGCATGTTTAGGAGATATTTATAGCACCTATAGGTAAGCCTTAACCACTTGCCGACCGCCGCACGACTATTTACTGCGGCGGTCAGCCCCTCACAGGCAAAGCGACGTAGTACTATGTCGCTTGCCTGTGAGGCTCTAGGGAGCGAGCGCACGCCACCTGAGGCACGCTCCGGCTCGCTCACGGACCCCCCCCCCCCCCAGGCGAGTGACTGGCGGACCCGATGTCCGCCGGTCACTCGCGATCGTCGGTTACACCGGGAGAAAGGCGGGTAAATGTAAACAAAGCCGCCTGTCATTCTCCCCTGTGTAACAGCACAGATCATACAGTCCTGCTATGTAGGACCGTTGATCTCTGCTGTTACACACACAGCCACATCCAATCACAGTAAGAATCACGCTCCTAGGGACACACTTAACACCTCTCTCTCTCTCAAAAAAAGTTAACCCCTTCACTGCCAGTGTCATTTTTACAGTAACAGTGCATATGTATAGCACTGATTACTGTAGTAATGTCACTGGTAACCCCAAAAGTGTCAAAAATGTCAGTCAAGGGTCCAATCTGTCCGCCACAATGTCGCAGTCCGGCAAAAAAAATTGCAGATCGCCGCCATTACTCGTTAAAAAAAAAAAACAACAAAAATGACAAAAATCTTTCCCTTAGTTAGTAAACGCAACAAATTTTGCGCAAACCAATCAAAATACACTTTTTGCGATTTTTTTTTTACCAAACATAGGTAGCAGAAAACAAATTGGCCTAAAATGTTAAAAAATTTAGATTTTTAAATTTTTTGGGGGGGAATTTCATATAAAAAAATGTGAAAAATATTGTTATTTTTGCATAATTTACGCTTTTTTTTTTTAATAGCGCAAAAAGTAAAAATCGCACAGGTGATCAAATACCACCAAAAGAAAGCTCTGTTTGTTGGAAAAAAAGGACGTAAATTTTGTTTGGGTACAGCGGCGCACGACCGCGCAATTGTCAGTTAAAGTCGCACAGTGCCGAATCGCAAAAAGTGGCCTGGATGTAAGACAGCAAAATCCTCCGGTGGTAAAGTGGTTAAAGAAATGAAAAACTCACTTCTATATTTGGAACAACAGTTGGTAAAGGTGTTGGTGCTCACAATGTGAAATGATATTCACACATACGTAACTTCTGTGCAATTAGACAATTGATAAACCAGATACCCACATTACACATCATATGTCAAGAAACAGGTGCATAGTGCAAGAGCTAAATATTTCACACATAGTGTAAAGAAATGTAATAAAGCAATAAAGCAAAAAATAAAAGTCCAATATGACAATACCCAACACCAAAAACAAATATATAAAGAAAAAAATATATTTTTTTATAAAGTCGTTCTGGACAGATGTGTCTTCATAACGCTTTACCACTAATGCTCATATGGTTGATGGAAACTCACCAGAGGTGTTTGTTTATAGCACAAAAAAAAAAGAAAAAACGCATGTAACAGAACCGCGACCCCACAATGCACTTGTGGACTTCCATCAGTATATGGCTTCCTCCAGTCTTGAACATAGATATCAAATATTACAGCGCCCCATACAAAACTAGCCGGAACTTAGCTTGTGTAGATCTGGAACAACAACCTTTATTGAACAGACTCACACACAATATATACCACACAGGAGGACATCCCCCCCTGATCAAATTACCCCACCAGATCAGGTGCCTGATTACATTATCCTATGCAGATGAAATTGTGTGCAGAAATATAATTAACATATCTAAGGAACAATAATATAAAAAAGCTTTTTTATATTATACTTTTGGAATGTTTGTCACATTTAAGTTGCAACTATAAGCTTTTTTGATTTTCACGCGGTTACCACATATCTAATATCTAAGGAACAACCAACACAAACAGTATTCTACTTTCCCCTCAGCAACTAACAGATGATAGTGATTTAACCTCTTCCCGACCGCAGCCGCCTTTTTACTGTAGCAGTGCGCAAACCAACGTAGACCCATGTTGGTCGCGCGCCTGGAGCTAGGGGGCGAGAGCGCATCGCCAGCGGTGCGCTCCCGCCCCCACTCAGCAGCGGGGAAGCCAATGCACGGGGCAGGTGGCTCCAATTGCCGCCTGACACCCGCGATCGTTCCCCGCTGAGAGAGAAGGACGGTCAGCTGTTGTAAACACAGCTGACCGTTCTTCCCCCTGGAATGATCACAGAGTTCCTGTGATCCTTCTATATAGGATCACATGTCTCTATGGTCATTTCACAAGCCCATCCCCCCACAGTTAGAATCACTCCCCTAGGCTCACATTTAACCCCTTGATCACCCACAATGTTAACCCCTTCCTTACCAGTGTCATTATTACAGTGACAGTGCATATTTTTAGCACTGATTACTGTAGTAATGTCACTGGTCCCCCCTAAAAGTGTCAAAAATGTCAGTTAGGGGTCCGATCTGTCCGCTGCAATAAAAAAAAAATTATAAAAAATCGCAGATCCACACCATTACTAGTAAAAAAAAAGAAAAACTACATAAATGTTTCCCGTAGTTAGTAGACACGATAACTTTTGTGCAAACCAATCAAAGTATGCTTATTGCGACTTTTTTTTTTTTTTTTTTTTACCAAAAATATGTAGCAGAAAACAAATTGGCCTAAAATGTTAAAAAGTTTCGATTTTTACTTTTTTTTTTTTTTTTTGAGAATGTTATATAGCAGAATGTGAAAAATATTGTTATTTTTTTCAGAATTGTCGCTCTTTTTTTTGTTTATAGTGCAAAAAAAAAAAATCGCACAGGTGATCAAATACCACCAAAAGTAAGCTCTATTTGTGGGAAAAAAAGAGCATCAATTTTATTTGGGTACAGCGTCGCACGACTGCGCAATTGTCCGTTAAAGTAACGCAGTGCTGAATCACAAAATAGGGCCTGGTCATTAAGGGGGAAAGTCTTCTGGTCCAGAAGTGGTTAATTAACTTGAGTTAATGTACTAGCAGACTTGCTGTCATCGAGCTCACAAAGTACAATACACATTATTATAAGTGTAAACACGTCCCCACAGTAGACAATAGATGAGTAAATCAGCACAATCAACAATGTGTGGAAGACAGGGGGTTGAGCTGATGATATTAGCATCTGATATGAGTCTGACTGTGCGGAGCAGTCCCTTATTGGCAATAGGCAGCTAGGCCTTTAACATGGATCCTAGGCCTAGAGTCCCAGAGTCTTCATATATTCCTTCAGGTATATTGTTGATAAATATTACTGTCCCATTTGAAGAAATCCAAACCATATTCTCAATGTCCATTAAGTAGCTGCCCATCATTTCCTTGGTCACCCTGTGCCCCTAATAGACACAGGGTGACTTACACATAAGAGGGGCCTAGGGAGCTGAAGGAGAGATTTCTCAACCTCTTGAAGGTAAGCTGGGTTCCACAGGCCCCCCAACCAAAGTGACTCCCGTCACAATGCAGTGGTGATCAAATATCACCAAAAGAAATCTCTATTTGTAGGGAAAAAAATGACAAAAATTTTATTTGGGTACAACATTGCATGACCGCACAATTGTCAGTTAACAACAGCACAGAGCCATACCGCAAAAAATGTCCTTGTCATGAAGGGGGGTAAATCTTCCGAAGGTTAATAAATATATCTTTACTCAAATGTCCCTTGAGGTTAGTCTGATACTGGGGATATCAGCAAGATTTTAGTTCTTAACCACTTACCAACCGCTTGCTGTCGATTTACGTCGGACCTTTGACGCTAAATACCGGGGTTATGGCAGCAGATAGCTGCCATAACCCTGGTATTTTTTTAAACGGCGGGCGGTCCTCTTTAAGATAAGGGTGGTCACTGCATTGGATTTGCCACGAGATCACCCTTACGGTGCGGCGGAATAGGTGTCCTCCACTCCCGCCGCGTCACGGTTGTTTTCCCCGCTTACCGGACCCGCCCGCAGCAGGGAAAATGATCGGGGTCCACACTCCTCACAGACAGAAATTCGAGTGAGGGCATGATGCCCCCCACCCGACTCTATGGTCTTGGAGGACCGAAGTGACGTCAAACATCGTCTCCTAGCAACCGCTTTAAAGAGGCAATTTTCTTTTCCAGCAATTTTTTTTTTTTTTTTTTTTAGTGTAGATGTGAGGTGTGAGGTCTTTCTGACCCCAGATCTCACATTAAAGAGGTCCTGTCATGCTTATTTCTATTACAAGGGATGTTTACATGCCTTGTAATAGGAATAAAAATGATCAGAATTTTTTTTTTTTTTTTTTTTAAACTGTGTAAAAATAAAAAATAATAAATAAAATAAATAGGAAAAAAAATTAAAGCACCCTGTCCCTGTTAGCTCTCGCGCAGAAGCGAATGCATACGCAAGTCCCGCCAACATATGTAAACCAGTGGTGTATTTAGGTTTTGTGCTGCCCTAGGCCGGACTAAACTCGTGCATCCCTAATTTAACTACGACCCACCCCTTCCTGCCAAGACCACATCCTTTCCTGTTTCAGACCCGCCCTGTAATTTGTAAACCACACCCCTTCCTCTTTAGGCTCCACCTCTTCCTCTCTGTACATTAAAAGTGGGTACAAGGTGCCTACTTGTGTATTTTGTTGTTTTGTATGGGTACGTCGGTTCGTGTGAGCGCTCTTGGGGGCCCCCACTAGGCAGCGGGGATGCCAATCCACGCAATTGCCGCCAGTCACCCACGATCATTCCCCGCTGAGAGAGAACTACGGTCTTCTGTTGTAAACACAGCTGACCGTTCTTCTCCCTGGAATGATCAGAGTGCCTGTGATCCTTCTATATAGGAACACAGGTCTCTGTGATCATTTCACAAACCCCTCCCCCATACAGTTAGAAAACACCCCCTAGGCTCACAAGGGGGTTAACCTAGGTTAACCCCTTCCCTGCCAGTGTCATTATTACAGTAACAGTGCATGTTTTAGCACTGATTACGGTAGTAATGTCACTGGTCCCTCCAAAAGTGTCAAAAATGTCAGTTAGGGGTCCGATCTGTCCACCGCAATGTCGCAGTCCCGCTAAAAATCGCAGATTGCCGCCATTACTAGTAAAAAAAATAAAATAAATAAAAATGACAAATCTTTCCCCTAGTTTGTAGACACGATATGTTTTGCGCAAACCAATCAAAATACGATTATTGGGATTTTTTTGGCCAAATTTTTTGGGGGGAATGTTATATAGTAGAATGGGAAAAACAATGTTTTTTTTCCGAATTGTTGCTCTTTTTTTTGTTTATAGCGCAATAAATAAAAACCGCACAGGTGATCAAATACCACCAAAAGAAAGTTCTATTTGTGGGGAAAAAAGGACATAAATTTTTTTAGGGTACAGCGTCGCACGACTGCGCAATTGTCCTTTAAAATAATGCAGTCCTGAATCGCAAAAAATGGCCTGGTCATTAAGGGGGAAAATCTTCCTGGACTGCGTGCACGGTGCAGGAGATGCAGGAGATGCAGGGGCTGCGGGCATGGTTCAGAAGATTCAGGGGCTGCGGGCATGCTGCAGGAGATGCAGGGGTTTGTGGGCATGGTGCAGGAGATGCAGGGGTTGCGGGCATGGTGCAGGAGATGCAGGGGTTGCGTGCATGGTGCAGGAGATTCAGGGGCTGCGGGCATGGTGCAGAATATGCCGGGGCTGCAGGCATGGTGCATGGGCTGCAGGCATGGTGCAGGAGATGCAGGGGTTGCTAGCATGGTGCAGGAGATGCAGGGCTGCAGACATGGTACAGGAGTTGCAGGGGTTGTAGGCATAGTGCAGGGGCTGCGGACATGGTACAGGAGATGCAGGGGCTGCGGGCACGGTGCAGGAGATGCAGGGGCTGCGGGCATGGTGCAGGAGATGCAGGGGTTGCAGCCATGGTGCAGGAGATGCAGGACTGCGGACATGATACAGGAGTTGCAGGGGTTGTGGGCATAGTGCAGGGGCTGTGGACATGGTACAGGAGATGCAGGGGTTGCAGGCATGGTGCAGGGGCTGCGGACATGGTACAGGAGATGCAGGGCTGTGGGCATGGTACAGGAGATGCAGGGCTGTAAGCAGCATGGTACAGGAGATGCAGTGCTGCGGGTATGGTACAGGAGATGCAGTGCTGCGGGCATGGTACAGGCATGGTACAGGAGATGCATGGCTGTGGGCAGCATGGTACAGGAGATGCAGTGCTGCGGGTATGGTACAGGAGATGCAGTGCTGCGGGCATTGTACAGGCATGATACAGGAGATGCAGTGCTGTGGGTATGGTACAGGAGATGCAGTGCTGCGGGCATGTTACAGGCATGGTACAGGAGATGCAGTGCTGCGGGCATGGTACAGGCATGGTACAGGAGATGCAGTGCTGCGGGCATGGTACAGGCATGGTACAGGAGATGCAAGGCTGTGGGCAGCATGGTACAGGAGATGCAGTGCTGCGGGCATGGTACAGGCATGGTACAGGAGATGCAGTGCTGTGGGCAGTATGGTATAGGAGATGCAGTGCTGCGGGCATGGTACAGGAGAATCTCCTGTGCCATGGTCGCAGCACCTGCATCTGCTGTGGAGGAGTCTCACTTACCTTGAGGTGCTTTAAATTTAAAAATGGCACCGCCCGGCGCCATTACGTCAGCGCGCATGCGCCGTCCGCCCGGGAATAGCCAAACGTGTACGGGCTTTCCCGAGCGGTGGCGGCGCATGCGCAGTGCACATGTTCGGCCAGCCACGGCCATTTTTTTTTCTAGCAGCCAGTGCAACGGATCTAGGGGTTTTTTTTTTCATGTGGAGGGGTGGCTTTTTTGACATTTTTATAGTGTCATCTATGGGGATTTTTAAGTACCAATGTTTGTCGCCATTCCAGGAGCGTGCGCAATTTTGAAGCATGACATGTTGGGTATCTATTTACTCAGCGTAACATTATCTTTCACATTATAGAAAAAAATTGGGATAACTTTACTGTTTTCTTATTTTTTAAATGGAAAAAGTTAATTTTTTCCAAAAAAATTGCTTTTGGAAGACCGCTGCACAAATACGGTGTGATAAAAAAATATTGCAATGATCTCCATTTTATTCTCTAGGGTCTTTGTTGAAAAGAAATATATACTGTTTGGAGGTTCTAAATAGTTTTCTAGCAAAAAGAAAACTGATTTTAGCTTGAAAACAACAAGTGTCAGAAATAGGCCCGGTCCTTAAGTGGTTAAATGGTTACTCACATAGAAAGTGGGGGCAAATTTCTTTAATGGGGCCACAAGCAGCCTATCTGTCACGTGATTGGGTGAGTGAAGAAATCATTGGTTTACAGCACAGCATCTCCCTATTAGACTTCACAGAAAATCACAGTGCAGTTTGCTTTTAAAAGACACTATACAGGGTTTAGAAATCTATTCTATTCTATTCTATTCTATTCTATTGCATCATTATACACCATAATGCTTCGTATTTTTCTAAGAAGAATTAAGATGTTCTTATTTGCATAATTCCGCCTTGTCAGATATACCTTTCTTCTGTGACAACTCTTGATTACCCATAACAAAAGCCGGGATTTATTTGAATAAAACCAGCGTGATGCAAACACATGAGAAGTCAGAACAGAAAGGAGGACAGAGGTAATAAACATTCTTTGTAACGGCCTCCATTCCTGTACTGCAATAGAATTAACTGCCGATAACCTCTCCCAGCTGACAGGGAGATTGACTAGAATTGTTTAAAGTTTCATTTGCTGTCAGAAGCAATTATTTCAGCGCTGTTCCAGAAGCAGGAAAACAGGCCTATGGTGTTGTGTATGGATGTCCTCATTCCAAAATCGTTTTTCTAAATGTCTAAAAACGACTTGGAGGAGACAAGTAAACATTGTGGGTTTTGTTAAATGGCTAACTCATGACTTCAGCTCCGGAAGGTTTTACCCCCTTAATGACCAGGCCATTTTTTTGCGATTCGGCACTGCGTTGCTTTAATGGACAATTAAAAAAAGAGGGGTATTTCTGCGCTAAAAAGTGATAATCGGGCAAAGACAATGTGGGCTATGTGGGACTTTAACCACTTAAGCCCCGGAAGATTTTACCCCCTTCCTGACCAGGGGGTATTTTGCGATTCGGCACTGCGTGACTTTAACGGACAATTGCGCGGTCGTGCGACGCTGTACCTAAACTAATTTGACGTCCTTTTTTTCCCACAAACAGAGCTTTCTTTTGGTGGTATTTGATCACCTGTGCGATTTTTTGATCATGCGCTATAAACAAAAAAAGAGCGTCAATTTTGCAAAAATAACAATATTTTTCACATTTTTTTATATGAAATTCCCCAAAAAAAAATGTAAAAATCTAAATTTTTTAACATTTTCGGCCAATTTGTTTTATGCTACCTATGTTTGGTAAAAAAAAATCGCAAAAAGCGTATCTTGATTGGTTTGCGCAAAAGTTATCGCGTTTACTAACAAAGGGAAAGATTTTTGTAATTTTTGTTGTTTTTTTTTAAACGCGTAATGGCGGCGAACTGCGGGACTGCGACATTGGGGCGGACAGATCGGACCCTTGACTGACATTTTTGACACTTTTGGGGTTACCAGTGACATTTCTACAGTAATCAGTGCTATACATATGCACTGTTACTGTAAAATTACACTGGCAGTGAAGGGGTTAACTTTTTTTTGAGAGGGAGGGGCTGTGTGTGTCCCTAGGGGCGTGTTTCTAACTGTGATTGGCTGTGGCTTGGGCTGTAGGAACAATGATCAACGGTCCTACATAGTAGAACCGTGTGATCACTATTCCTACACAGGAGAGAATGACAGGCGGCTTGTTTACACTAGCCGCCTGATTTTCTCCCTCTGCAGCGGCGATCGCAGAGTGACCGGCGGACATCGGGTCCGCCGGTCACACGCGCGGGGGGGTCCGTGGCCACGCGGGAGCGCGCCTCTGGGGGCGCGCGCTCGCTCCCCAGACCCTCACAGGCTAGCGACGTAGATCTACGTCACTTTGCCTGTGAGGGGCTGACTGCCGACGTAAATCGTCGTTAGGCAGTCGGCAAGTTGTTAAATGAGACACTGGCAGGTATGCCCAGCGTCTCCATCCCTGTATCGGTAAAAACAAATTAAAAAGGATTAAAAGAGGTGCATGGAAGCCAGCCAGCCCCCAGTCTGATGTACTCACCCTCCAGTCTGCCACTAACCAAGTAGACCTGTCTCAATATACATAAAGAACAGGGGTTTAGTTGAAAAAAGTGATAATCAATATATGATAAAGGGGGGTTTGAAAGCAAAAAGAAGTTACCACAAGACCAACGGACAGTGATCAAAATACAACAATAATAAAAAAGTGTAGCGCTATTCATAAACATAAGTGAATAATAATACAATACAACAAATCATCATTAGGAATGAGAAAATGCCATAAGGAAAATACAGTGAATAAAGTCCCAAAAGGCAATGGAAATGATTGTGACAGTCCAAAAAAAGTGTGAAAAATATCCAAACTGAAATAACATGAAGCAATCCTTCTTGTGACACCCAAGGAAGTGTGTAGAATGGGGACACCACTGTGCACAGGTATAAGGAGCAGCTTACCAGAGCGCCATGGCTACTCAAGTGAATGAGAAAGCCTCACCAAACAATGGGATGTTCCATATAAACCTCAATAACTTCCAAGAGGAAAAAGAGCGCAATGGAAAGATCAATTCCTCCTCTGCTGCCACTTCCAGCAATGTCTTCTCTCTAGGAAGTAGAGAGAAGACATGAAGGATGATGTCATGTACCTGGTGGAGATCGAGCTCCTCTTATCCAACACCTTGGTAGTGGTAACAGGAGATGTTGGAACTCAGAGTGGCACAAGGGCAGAAACATGGTAGCAATGGTGTGACGGTATTCACCGTAACTGGGAGTGAAAGACAGATACTTAATAGTTTAAATCGCTTCAAGTGGGACATTAATATTTGTCAGCTGTTTGATTTATTATTGAAAGAGCTAATCACATTGGCTTCTGTTCCATGTCCTTCAATGTCAGAGACAGGCTTTCCCTATTGTTTATGTATTGAGATAATGTGTATTCCGTGTACTTCAATGTAGGGGTGGACAAACTGTCATTGGCAGTCTTGTCCTATTGCCTGTTTTGAGTTGGAATGTGTATTGTGTTAAGTCTGCCTGTCTCATTTTTTAAATGGTAATGATGACCTCACATTGTTCTGTCCAGATGGCTAAATAATTGGTTCAGGTTGATTTTGTTTCTGTATACAATTTCATCTGCATATGATAATGTAATCAGGCAGAGTGGAGGGATTGTGTACACTGTATGGGAGTGACTGAGTGTCAAACTGGAACTTATTGGATTGTGAATTTCATGTCCTGTTCCCCACAAGGTCCACCTGGGCGGTAACCTTGTGGGGAACACTGTATAAAAGAGCAGCTGTACCATTTAACCTAGAGTTCTACTTCACCCTCAATCTTGAGTCCTGTCTCTTATGGGGGGAATCTGCTACAAGGGATTGCTATGCTCTTCATACTCCCTTGAATTATCACTAAGCTCTTGTAAGAGCTTATTCCTGTTCCTGCTTCACTCTCTGGGTAAAGAGAGGTTCACCCACTGGAACCTGAAGCCTTGTCATAGGTCCAGGGTGGGTAGGAGATGGCTAGACCCCAACCAAGCTGCGGCGGTTCGTGGGGTCTGAGATGGTTATGGTGTCTGGTGGAGTGCTTGGAGCCCTCGGGAAGCACAAGGAGCATCCGTCAACAGAGGTACCCAGTTGGGGTGCCTGTTGAACCGTTACAAATGGAAAGACAAGAATCCAGAAACAGGTAAAAGGCAAATCAGGTCTTACATAGGAAAGTAGATGTAGCAGGTCAGGTCACAGATATATCAGGTAGACAGGTACTAGCTGAAGACCAATCAGCAATCTGCCCATATTATATTCCAGCTTAATGAGGCCATTTGGAGCCAATATCAATTCAGAAGGTGCGCGTGTGTGCTAATCCATCTACACGTGCATTCTAACACACATCTAGCCATAACTTTATGCACAGGAACATGCACATGTCCTTTTGTATTGGAACACACTTGACCTTCCTCACAGCTGGTTGGGAACATTCAAAACTCTAAGGTTGCCAGATGTTATGGCAGGAAATTATCACCAGTATGATGAGCAAGTAAAGGAAAATCTACTTCGCCTGTGGTTTGATTTGCCCAGCAAATTAGTGAACTTGTAAAAGCTGGTTCAAAGGACCACTTACCAGTTCCCTGCTGTCACCATGCACAGCTGGCCCGTCATAAAGGAAGTCCATTCTTAAAGACAGCATTGGCTTCCAACCTTGCAGGTGACTTCGGACCACAAGGTATATGAGTGAGAATTTGGGCTCTTTGTACTGTAACATAATTGGGCTAATAAAGAAGATGTTTACAGTGGGTATAAAAAATAGTCACCCCCTTTAAAATAATCACATTTTGCTGCTCTGCAGCCTGAAATTAACCACTTTACGTCTGCTAACATGGACACTACTGCGGCAGTGTGGCTCGATAACGTCTGACGACGTAGTACTACGTCGGCAGACATTCCTCGTTCCCGCGCCGCCGGAGGCTCGCTCCCGCTGTATTCAGTCACAGCGGGAGCCAGGCCAGGGGAGGAGCAGCGGCGATCGCCGCTGCTCTTCCCCGATCGTCGGGGAATCGAGTCTGGAGATCCACCCGCTTGTGTAAACACAAGCGGGCGGATCTCCTGAGTGACAGGCAGGGACAGATTGCAGGGTTCAGCATAGCTGAACCCTCGATCTGTCCTTGTGTCACACAATGCCCTCCCCCCACACACGTCAGTAAGCACCAGGCATACATTAACCCCTCCCTCTCCAATAAAATTAACCCCTTCCCTGCCAGTGTCATTTTTACAGTAACAGTGCATATATATATATATATATAGCACTGATTACTGCAGTAATGTCACTGGTACCCCCAAAAGTGTCAAAATTGTCAGTCAAGGGTCCGATCTGTCCGCCGCAATGTCGCAGTCCCGGAAAAAAAATCGCAGATCGCCGCCATTACTCGTTAAAAAAAAAAAACACCAAAAATTACAGAAATCTTTCTCTTAGTTAGTAAACGCAATAACTTTTGCGCAAACCAATCAAAATAAGCTTATTGTGATTTTTTTTTACCAAACATAGGTAGCAGAAAACAAATTGGCCAAAAAATTTTTAAAAAATTTGATTTTTTAATTTTTTTTGGGGGGGGGGGGGATTTCATATAAAAAAAATGTGAAAAATATTGTTATTTTTTCAAAATTTATGCTATTTTTTGTTTATAGCGCAAAAAGTAAAAATTGCACAGGTGATCAAATACCACCAAAAGAAAGCTCTGTTTGTGGGAAAAAAAGGACATAAATTTAATTTGGGTACGGCGTCGCACGACCGTGCAATTGTCAGTTAAAGTCACACAGCGCCAAATCGCAAAAAGTGGCCCAGACGTGGCAGGCCCCAGTATTGGTTTTATTTGCAGGCCCCATCATTGGATTCATTGGTAGGAATTGTGCCCCATTGTTAGTGTCATGGGGAGGAATTGTACCCCATCACTGATGTCTTTGGGAGGAATTGTGCCTCATCATTGGTGTCACTGGGCCCCATTGTTAGTGTCATGGGGAGGAATTGTACCCCATCACTGATGTCTGTGGGAGGAATTGTGCCTCATCATTGCTGTCACTGGGCCCCATTTTTAGTGTCATTGGGAGGAACTGTGCTCCATCGTTGGTGTCCATGATAGGAATTGTGCCCCAAGACTGGTGTCATTGGGAGGAATTGTGCCCCATCATCGTTTACACTGGGCCCATTGTTAGTGTCATTGAGAGGAACTGTGCTGCATCATTAATGTCATTGTTAGGAATTGTGCCCCATTGATGGTTTCATTGGCAGGAATTGTGCCTCTTTGTAGGTGTCCGTAAATGGAAGGGCTGGAAAAAAGCAAGCAAAGGGCCACATCTGGCCCCCAGGCCACAGTTTGGAGACCAATGCTCAATAAGGTGTAGGTGGCTTTAATGGTGAAAAGTGCTGTAAGAGTTACTAATAACAGAACCGTGCCCGGCTGTTTCACATTAGAGACATTAGAGGTTCTTATAGATTTGATAAACACAGAGCTACAGACTAATCAGCCTCTTTATAACCTCGAGCTGATGATTGTCATTGATATTTTTTCAACAACAAGCTTCTTGAAAGAAATCAAATGCCGTTGAAGAGTTTCTGAAGACAAGACCAGACTTTTAGACAGACGCAAGTTTTTACATAACAGCCCTTCAAACACGACTGTCAGGATTGAAATAAGATACAAGATTATTAAACACAACCTCCTCCAGATCTTCCGGCTTACGGCTTAGTTTCTCCTGACCTACAAAGAGAAGTCATATCATTATTTGTACGTATTTCAACTTTGTGAAATGGCCATGTTGAAATAAGAAATATACTAACTTCAGAATTAGTTTTGTACAGAAGTTACTATAAAATAAAACTTTACTCATCTTGTACATGCTAATCCCCCTTGACAACGTCTGTTTAGACGAAACATACACGGGGGTTAAGGTGCAGCATGTGTTATCCTCACCTATCTGGAGCTGGCACCAGCGGTGTATGTGTTTTAATTTTTTGCATGTTAACAAGAGATTTAATTCGTAAGTAGTTTTTCATTGTTTTACTGCGGGGCGGCGGCTTCTGTGCGCAGAATCACTTGATTCTGCACTTCCGGGTCTGCAGAACACATGATTGGACACAGCGGGAGCCAATCAGCGGACCTAATGTCAGCTGGGACCCACCGATTATTCCTGTTAGAGGCAGAACAGCGGTCTGCCAGGGTAAACAAGGCAGATTGCAGATCGCCGTTCTGTTAGTAGGGAAGACAGAGATCCTGTGTTTCTGCTAAGCAGGAACACAGATTTCTGTCTTCCCACAGTTAACCTGTTTACGACAGCCCACCGCAGTACATCTGCCGCTCCCAGGCAAATTGCCATACATGTAGGACGTTCGCTCTCGGGAGTCTAGGGGGAGAGCGCGCGCCGCAGCCGGCGCGCTCAGCCGTTGCAGCGGGCAGGTGGCTCTGATTGCCGCCTGACACCCGCGATCGAGCCCCGCTGAGAGAGAAGGACGGTAGGCTGTTATAAACATAGCAGACCGCTCTTCTCCCTGGGATAATCACAGAGCTCATGTGATCCTGCTATATAGGATCACATGTCTCTGTGATCATTTCAGAAGCCCAACCCCCCCCCACAGTTAGAATCACTCCCCTATAGTCACATTTAACCCCTTGATCACCCACAGGAATAACCCCTTCTCTGCCAATGGCATTATTACAGTAACAGTGCATATTTTTAGCACTGATTACTGTAGTAATGTCACTGGTACCCCCAAAAGTGACAAAATGTCAGTTAGCGGTCCGATCTGTCTGTCGTAATGTCGCAGTCCTGCTAAAAATCGCAGATCGCCGCCATTACTAGTAAAAAAAAACAAACAATAAAAATGACATAAATCTTTCTCGTCGTTAGTAGATGCGATAACTTTTGCACAGACTAATCAAAATACGCCTATTGCAATTTTTGTTTTACCAAAAATATTTAGCAGAATGCAAATTGGCCTAAAATGTTAAAAAAAATTAGATTTTTACATTTTGTTTTTGGGAAAGTAGTATAGCAGAATGTGAAAAAAAAAATTTTTTTTTCAAAATTGTTGCTCTTTTTTTGTTTAAAGCGCAAAAAATGTAAAATCACACAGGTGATCAAATACCACCAGAAGAAAGCTCTATTTGTGGGAGAAAAAATAACTTAAATTTAGTTTGGGTACAGCGTTGCACGACCGCGCAATAGTCCGTTAAAGTAACGCAGTGCCGAATCACAAAAAAGGGCCTGGTCAGGAAGGGGGTAAAATCTTCCGGGGCTGAAGTGGTTAAAGCACATCCCCCACAGTTAGCAAGCACCCCCCTAGGGACACATTTAAACTTTTTAATCGCCCCTGATGTTAACCCCTTCCTTGCCAGTGTCATTAGTACATATTTTTTTAGCACTGATTACTGTATTCGTTTCACTGGTCCCCACAAAAGTATCAAAAGTGTCAATTAGTGTCCGATTTATCCGCCGCAATGTTGCAGTCCCACTATCAATTGCTGATTACCAGTAAAAATATAAATAAATAAATAAACAAACAAAAATTCTATAAAAGCATCTCATAGTTTGTAGACACTATAACTTTTGCGCAAACCAATCGATAAATGCTTATTGGGAGTTTTTTTTTTACCAAAAAACATGTAGCTGAATACATATTGGCATCAATTGATAAAGAAATTCGATTTTTTACATTTTTTATTGGATATGTTTTATAGCAGAAAGTAAAAATTTTGCTTTTTTTTTTTCAAAATTGGTCTTTTTTTGTTTATTGCACGAAACATAAAAACCACAGAGGTGATCAAATACCACCAAAAGAAAGCTCTGTTTGTGGGAAAAAAAGGACATCAATTTTATTTAGGTACAGCGCCGTAAAGTAACGCAGTGCCGTATCGGAAAACATTTGCTGGTCAAGAGGGTAAGAGCCCATTCACATTAGCGCGACTTGTCAGGCGACTTGTCAGCCTGACAAGTCGCGCTCGGTCGCTCGCCATTGATTAGCACAGGACCCGTTCTAATAGGAGCGACACAAGTCGCTCCGACTTAGAAAAAGGGTCCTGTACTACCTGGAGGCGTCTTGCATAGACTTCCATTATGTGAAGTCTCTGCAAGTCGCGCCGAAGTCGTGGTGCACAGCGGTGCACGCGACTTCACAGGTCGCCCCCCACTATTTTGTGATAAATACAGAATTGGCTGCTTATTTCCTTCTATATTTGTTTTGAGTCTGTCATCTTTATCCATATTTTCCCTCTCATCTTTTAGCGCATAGGTATCCTTCTCTTTATTAAACGAAAATTGTTTGTTTTTCCCATACAAGAAAAATTTTGGAGTTTTTTCCTTTGAGGATTTTCGTCCAAAAATTCTGAATCGGCTGTAGAACATTGTATACACACTATACGATAGTCGTTCGAAAATTCTTTGGACAAAAATGTTCGCCCGATTTTCTTATAGAGTGTACGAGCCTTTAGTCCGTAGGGTTCAATATTGAGTTGGCCCACCTTTTGCAGCTATAACAGCTTCAACTCTTCTGGGAAGGCTTTCACAAGGTTTAGGACTGGGTCTATGGGAATGTTTGACCATTCTTCCAGAAGCACATTTGTGAAGTCAGGCAGCACTGATGTTGGACGAGAAGGCCTGGCTCGCAGTCTCCGCTCCAAGTACATGAACTTTATTGGCATCCCAGTCTTAGTCCGTAGGGTTCAACATTGAGTTGGCCCACCCTTTGCAGCTATAACAGCTTCAACTCTTCTGGGAAGGCTGTCCACAAGGTTTAGGAGTGTGTCTATGGGAATGTTTGACCATTCTTCCAGAAGTACATTTGTGAGGTCAGGCACTGATGTGGAAGAGAAGGCCTGGCTCGCAGTCTCCGCTCTAAGTACATGAACTTTATTGGCATCCCAGTCTTAGTCCGTAGGGTTCAATATTGAGTTGGCCCACCCTTTGCAGCTATAACAGCTTCAACTCTTCTGGGAAGGCTTTCACAAGCTTTAGGAGAAGGCCTGGCTTGCACTCTCTGCTCTAATTCATCCCAAAGGTGTTCTGTTGGGTTGAGGTCAGGACTCTGTGCAGGCCAGTTAAGTTCCTCCACCCCAAACTTTCTCATCCATGTCTTTATGGACCTTGCTTTGTGCACTGGTGTGCAGACACGTTGAACAGGAAGGGGCCATCCCCAAACTGTTCCCACAAAGTTGGGAGCATGAAATTGTCTTTGGTAAGCTGACGCCTTCAATGGAACTAAGGGACCAAGTCCAATCCCTGAAAAACAACCCCACACCATAATCCCCCCTCCACCAAACGATTTGGACCAGTGCACAAAGCAAGGTCTATAAAGACATGGATGAGCGAGTTTGGGGTGGAGGAACTTGACTGGCCTGCACAGAGTCCAGATCTCAACCCGATAGAACACCTTTGAGAAGAATTATAGCCAGGCCTTCTCGTCCACATCAGTGCCTGACCTCACAAATGTGCTTCTGGAAGAATGGTCAAACATTCCCATAGACACTCTCCTAAACCTTGTGGACAGCCTTCCCAGAAGAGTTGAAGCTGTTATGGCTGCAAAGGGTGGGCCAACTCAATATTGAACCCTACAGACTAAGACTGGGATACAATTATAGGTTATGTGCGTGTAAAGGCAGGCGTCCCAATACTTTTGGTAATACAATGTACATACTTACATGGGTCCAAGCTGAACCAGTGTAACTATTACAAAAATGCTATACCTGGTATTTAGCTTTAAGCCTTAACATGAGGGATTGTTACTGTTCCATGTAATATAAGCTGACCCTGGTACAGATCTGGGTATATCACAGTATAAACCTTTAAATAAATGAGGCATGAAGGCTCAAAGTTCTCTTAGTTCAGAACAAGATCAGAAAATTAGATAAAGACATGACAATGCATTATAACAAATAGTAAGCAAAAGCTTAAAAACGTCGTCCTACATATACAGAGTCAAACAAATTCATAGGCAGCCCAGGAGATGAAAGGTAGAAGACGGAATAGACGTGTTATGGAGCAAATCACTCAAATCAAACCATATTGTGTTTATTTCATCCATTTGTAGCTCAGCATGGTGACAGAAATGACCGACTCATCGACTTATCCTTACAATTCACATAAAACACAATTCATAGAATGATGACTATAGATAACTGGATGCTGGGACGGGTATAGCCATAGGCACTGGGGGTGGTATGTCACCGCAGGAATGTTTTTTATATTCTATTCACTGCAATTGAAAATGACCTGCTAGCATTTGTCAAATCGTTCAGCAATTAATGGGAAACTCTAAGACTTGATTCAATTATTTACATATATTTAAATGTAATCACTATGATCTCATCTATGTTTTAACCCTTGAGCTGTCACCGTGTTTTTTTTTTGCACATCATTTTAGGTCGGAAGATGGCTGAAACCCCCAAAACGTTATATATATTTTCTGAAATATTTCTTCTAAATGGGGATCTATGGGGGACCCTGGCTTGGTCTGCTTTAAGAGGGGAATCTATGGGGACCCTGCTCTAAAGGGGGATCTATGGGGGACCCTGGCCTGGCCTGCTCTAAAGGGGGATCTATGGGGACCCTGGCCTGCTCTAAAGGGGATCTATGGAAATCCTGGCTTGCTCTAAAGGGGATTAGATTGGCTCTATATATATATATATATTCTTTTCAGGGAGAGCCTGGAGTACCTGGTGGTGCAGGAAAACCTGGTAGCACGGGGAATGTAGGTGAAAAGGTAAGACTAAAGAGGGATCTATGGGGACCTTGGCCTGCTCTAAAGGGGGATCTATGGGGACCCTTGCCTGCTCTAAAGGGGATCTATGGAAATCCTGGCTTGCTCTAAAGGGGATTAGATTGGCTCTATATATATATATATATATATATATATATATATATATTCTTTGCAGGGAGAGCCTGGAGTTCCTGTTGGTGCAGAAAAACCTGGTAGCACGGGGAATGTAGGTGAAAAGGTAAGACTAAAGAGGGATCTATGGGGACCTTGGCCAGCTCTAAAGGGGATCTATGGAAATCATGGCTTGCTCTTAAGGGGATTAGATTGGCTATATATATATATATATATATATATATATATATACAGGGCTTTTTTTCAGCGGGAACGCGGGGGAACGCAGTTCCGGCACCTCCAGAACTGAATGTATGTATATAATGTATGTTGCTGGGGGTCAGTTGTTGCTGGGAGGGAGGTACTGTAGAGGAAGGGGTCTATTGATGCTGGCTACTGAGGAACCTTTTGTTTCTGGAAGGGATCTATTTTTGCAGGGGGGGGGTCTATTGTTGCTGGTAGGGATCTATTTTAGCTGGGGGTGAATCTTACGTTGCAGGGGGTAAATTCTTGCTGGCAGGGATGTACTGTTGAGGGAGGGGTATTTGTTGCTGGCTGCTGGAGGGTCTATTAATGTTGGCTGTTGGGAGTATATTGTTGCTGGGGTGGATCTATTGTCTTGGAGTGTCCATTGTTGCTAGATCTATTTTACTGTCTTTTTTTGTTATCATTAACAAATTCCATACAAAATACTTAGCACCACAAAATAATACTTAGGTCTCTATTCTCTAAAAGAGGCGGTATTGGGAGGAGGGTAAGGGGCGGGACCAAGGAACGGTTCTTGGAGGTGGGTAAGGTGCAGAGGCGAAGGGTGACTTAAAAGAGAAGAGTTCCCGAACCTATTCTCTGAGAAAAAAAGCCCTGTGTATATATATATAATAATATGTTAATATTACTACTACTACTACTACTAATAATAATAATGATAATAATATTATCAATAATAATAAATGAATAAGTAAATGTTAAATAAATACACAAATAAATACAAATAATCATAAATAAATAATAAATACATACAATAAATTGATACTATGTAATAATAAATAAATAATTAACCCCTAACCCTTCAAAACTGACAAAAAATGATAATAATAATAAAAAATAACAAACTAAACACCCTAACACAAAAGAAAGAAATAAAAATATTAATAATATTATTTTTGATTGGGTTTGGGTTTATTTATTATTTTATTATTAATGTTATTATTTATTAGTATTATTATTATCATCATCATTATTATTTTCAGGTACTTATATATATATATATATATATATATATATATATATAGCACTGTCAATTTACACAGCGCTTTACATATACATTGTACATTCACATCAGTCCCTACCCTCAAGGAGCTTACAATCTAAGGTCCCTAACTCACATACATACACAGTTATAACAATATTATTATTATAATAATAGGGCTAGGGGTTAATTATTATTTATTTAAATATTATTTAATATTGTTAATTTATTTTATTTATGTATTATTTATTTATGATGATTTTTGGTTATCTGTGTACTTATTTTACATTTATTTATTTATATATTATTAAAATTTAAAATGTTTTCATTTGAGCAGAAAATCGCACAAAAACATGCGAATTGCGCAATAAAAACCTGCAAATGGTGCATTTCCATTAATTTCTACGGGAATAAAAACCCACAGAAAACACTAAAATCTGCCAAATTTGAGCTTCCAAAAAAAATGCTCCAGAACTTTTTTGTGCTTCATGCGTTTGGCTTCAGGCGACTTGGAGTGGAAATGTTATTATTATTATTATTATTATCATTAGTATTAATAATAATAATATTTATCATCATTATTATTATTTGCAGGTACTTATATATATATATATATATATATATATATATATATATATAGCGCTGTCAATTTACGCAGCGCTTTACATATACATTGTACATTCACATCAGTCCCTGCCCTCAAGGAGCTTACAATCTAAGGTCCCTAACTCACATACATACACAGTAGGGCCAATTTTTTATTTTTTTTATACAGGATCCAATTAACCTACCAGCATGTATTTGGAGTGTGGGAGGAAACCGGAGTACCCGAAGGAAACCCACGCAGGCACAGGGAGAACATGCAAACTCCAGGCAGGTAGTGTCCTGGTTGGGATTCAAACGAGCGACCCTCTTGCTGCTAGGTGAAAGTGCTAACCACTACACCACTGTGCCGCCCAATTATTATTATTATTATTATTAATTATTATTATTATTATCAATATTATTATTGTAATAATAATATTTATTTAATATATTTATTTAGGGATAGGGGTTCATTATTATTTATTTAAATATTATTTAATATTGTTAATTTATTTTATTTATGTATTATTTATTTATGATGATTTTTGGTTATTTGTGTACTTATTTTACATTTATTTATATATTATTAAAATTTAAAGTTTTTTCATTTGAGCAGAAAATCGCACAAAAACATGCAAATGGTGCATTTCCATTAATTTCTACGGAAATAAAAACGCACAGAAAACACTCAAATCTGCCAAATTTGAGCTTCAAAAAAAAAAGCTCCAGAACATTTTTGCGCTTCATGCGTTTGGCTTCAGGCGAGTGGAGATGTGAACCAATGTCATAAATTATAAATTATTTTTTTCTCGATCTACAAAATGCTGAGGTGTGAATGGGGCCTTACTGCCGGTTCACACTACCAAGTCGCCTGACAAGTCGCGCTCCATTCTGTGCTATGGGAACCGTTCTAATAGGAGCGACTCAAGTCGCTCCGACTTAGAAAAAGGTTCCTGCACTACTTTTGACCGAAGTCGGAGCGACTTGCATTGACTTCCATTATGTGAAGTCCATGCAAGTCGCCCCCGAAGTCGTGTCGCCATAGTGTGAACTGACTCTTACCCTTAACTATTGCTCTTGACCCAGGGACAGAAGAGGACAGATCAGTGGCGGCCCGTGCATAGAAAAAAAAAATGACAAAAAGAACAAATAAAGTTTTGAAAAAAAAAATTGTGTTCGCAGGCCTATGCGCTGGGCCTGGTGGCTATGGGGGGGGGGGGGGACTGGTGTTTACGACCCAGTAGTGGCGCCGATTGGCTGCCTTCTGGGGGCGTAACCTGGGCACAGGAAAAAGCGCTGAGCTACCCCCACCTTCGTGATATCCTGGCTGTGATTGGTCCAGTCTCCATCGTCAGTCACGCACCGTCACCGCCCGATCTCCTTCCCGCCGCCCGGACCGGAAGACAGAAGACTGAAGAGGAGGACGTCCACGGCGCTGCTCGTCTCGGTTCCCGGAATCCCGCCATCCCGCCGCCGTCAGAAGGTAAGTGATTGAAGCCGACCTGTGCCCTCACCTGTGCCATGCCTGTACCATCACCTGTGCCATGCCTATGCCATCACCTGTGCCATGCCTATGCCATCACCTGTGCCATGCCTATGCCATCACCTGTGCCATGCCTATGCCCTCACCTGTGCCATCACATGTGCCATGCCTGTGCCCTCACCTGTGCCATGCCTGTACCATCACCTGTGCCATGCCTATGCCATCACCTGTGCCATCACCTGTGCCATGCCTATGCCATCACCTGTGCCATCGCCTATGCCATCACCTGTGCCATGCCTATGCCATCACCTGTGCCATCACCTGTGCCATGCCTGTGCCCTTACCTGTGCCATGCCTGTACCATCACCTGTGCCATGCCTATGCCATCACCTGTGCCATGCCTATGCCATCACCTGTGCCATGCCTATACCATCACCTGTGCCATTACCTGTGCCATGCCTATACCATCACCTGTGCCATGCCTATACCATCACCTGTGCCATACCTGTGCCATCACCTGTGCCATGCCTGTGCCATGCCTATGCCATCACCTGTGCCATGCCTATACCATCACCTGTGCCATGCCTGTACCATGACCTCAAAGTCATGCAATTTTTTTTACCGTGTTTTTTGCCGCGAAGCAATACCTATTACATTTTTCTTTTTGCGCCCCCCCCCCCAAAAAAAATTTTGAGCACCAGCCGCCACTGGGACAGATCACATGACAACTTGTTCCTAAAGAAAAAAACATTTTGGGCAATTAGACATAGAGGGCCATGAAAATGAACATTCACATGATCTCCTATCCGGAATCATTTTACACTTGTATTTACCTATTTCCATGAAGAGGGTGAGGTCAATCATTTCAGCGTTTGTTTTTCTAGGAGGAGAACAAATATGAAAGATGGAAGAGCCACAAGGCAAATTGTATTTATTACAGTCTGCAGATGCTGCCAGGTCCTTATAAATATGAAACGCGCACAATGGAAAAATGAGATGATGTTTATAGTGCATGACATGTGTAGCTGGCAATGGGAAGTCTGCTGTTTTCATTGGGATGGGATTAGCAGGTCCTGGAATGGACTTTGTTATGCTGTGGTCTTCAGACATTTGAGAGATAACAATGTATCTGGCGTTAAAATGTGAGAACCTATCATTGCTCTGTCATTTCTATTTATCACCTCTTCTGATGAACTGTCAAGAAACAATTTCCCTATCTCAGCTGAAATGTTCCGTATATCTAAATCAGCATTTCTCAACCTTTTCAAACCAGAGGAACCCTTGAAATAAATTTCTGGTCTTGGGGAACCCCTGCTAAAAATTCAAAATCTACAACTCATGATACATTGGTGTGACAGTCAGTGGGAAGAATGCTCCTTACTCTTCTCATCATTGGGAAGAATTACCCCCTTACAGATAACTAAAAGGAACAATTGTGTCATTGGGAACTTATCTGAGAGACAGAAATTGCCCATTAATCAAGGAACCCCCAGCAACCTCAGGAGGAACCCTGGTTGAGAAACCCTGGTCTAGATGGAAGACTAAAGAGAAATGACTTTCAGATTTTCTGGTAACCACTCCTGAACCCCTTCATTATCCCAGGGCTGGATTAGGAGCATCATGGGCCTGGGGCTGAGGATTTTGGTGGTTCAGGGCTTCAGGTATGAATTAACACAGTCAGCGATCGATAAGGATCAATACCCAGAGAGCAAGGGGAATCTGATGGACAGTCTGGGGTGAACAGGGGGGGGGGGGCAGTTATAAGTACTGATCTCCCTCTATGGTTCACGAAGGAGGAAGCTAAAAGCTTGGGAGGGAGAGGAGGAGAAGTAGCTTTCAGCAGCTTCATGGAGAATCATGGAGGGAAATTGGTGCTTGTAATTGCCCCCCCCCACCGCACCGATAACCCCCCAACTGTCATATTTCCCCAGCTGCAGGAGGTGCTGGGAGTCCCTCATGTGGCTCCCTACTGGCCCAGAGCCGCATAGTCAGTCTGCCCCTGCTGGGCCTATATTAAGGTGGGGGCCTGGAGCTGCAGCTCCAATAGCCCCTACGTTAATTTGGCCCTGCATTATCCCTTCATTACCAACAGTATTTTGTGCTTCACAGTTATTTTACATAGAAGATGACTGAGCTGTAGATTTTTTCTTGAATGGCTTCAAAAGTGTTTCCGACACAACATAGCAGATCAACATTCAAATTACAGCCCATCTCCAGCCCATACAAATCATCAATTGCACCTCCAACATTTTTGTGCCATGAGAGCACACCATTGAGTACAGAGCGAGCTTGGTAGATTGTTTTGGCCCTGGAAGTGCTACGTTTGTATCTCTATATCAGGGGTGTCCAACTCAATTTCATCGTGGGCCGCATCAGCATTATTGCTGCCCTCAAAGGGCCGGTTATATCTGTATGATTAGATATCCAGAGCACCCCACGCCCCCTTACACACTTACATGAGATGTCAAGAGCCCCCCACCATCATAAGTCAAGAGTCACCCACCCTTCCTTACATCACAATGCACCCCCTTACCTTGTGCTACTGCCAGGAAAAAGATGTAGGTGGATCTGGGAAGAAGAAAGTACAGGGTCTGAAGGAGGAACAGAGGAGGGCTGGAGTGAGATTCCAGAGTCTGCTGAATGCTGAGACCAGGAGAGGCAGAGACAAGGTGGTGTTGCAGCTGCACAGAGAGGTGCAGGATCTGTAGGAGGAGTTCTGCCCTCCTCTCTGCTGTGGACTGCTGAGAAGGGGGTCGGTAAAGATGAGCCTTTCTGCAGCTGCACAGAGAAGCGCTGGATCTGGCAAAGGAGTTCTGTCCCCTCTGCTGCCGACTACTGAGACAAGGTGGGGTCAGAGACAAGGGGGATGATGCAGCTGCAGGAGAGGTACAAGGCAGTGCTGGGACAAGGTCATCCAGTGCCCAGAGCAAGGATGCCAAACTGGACCCCCCTTCCCTTAGGTTTAGGGTCAAGGTGCCCCCCCATCTCTGCAATAAACCATTGCGCCCAGGGCAACCCCCCCTCCTGCCCACCCCCTGTCCCAGCCCTGATGTAAGGGCCACATGAAATGGCCTGGGGGGCCGCATTTGGCCCGCGGGCCTTGTATTTGACACCTGTGCTCTTTATGATACATTTCAAATTGTTCAATAGGGTAACAGAGTGCCCATTTACTCAGCATGCTCAGATGCAGGAGTGGACCCTCTTAACTCCATTTACCCCAACTCCATGTATTCCTGGACATGCCTAAACATTTCACATTTTCCCTCCCTCAGGAGCTTAGGGGGCCAAACCTGATGAGGCAGAAATACCTGGGCAAGTAAACTGCAGCCAGGTGAGAGGCTCTCCCCTGCCAGAACTGGTGAGCAATTATTTTGATTGCTCATGCAGATGCCACCTCTGCTGGTCCAACAAATACCTTCCCGTTCCCTACATAGATTCACGCAGGAAAGTCATGTTTTGAGTTTATTCAAGTCTCTTATTTTAACTGAAGCTCTTTAGGGGGAGTTCTGGCTCCGAAACGCAATCAGTTTTTTTTTTTTTTTGTCTACCTAATAAATTAATATGTACTCTTTTATTATTTGGTCTGGTGCTCTTTCCATTGGTGCATGTTTTTTTCTGAGAACCAGCGTGCTGACAGCTGAGCCAAAGCATAATAGCAGACAGCTTCTCTGGCAAACCAAACTACTATGGGGAGCCCTTCCCTGAGTGCTACCAGAGTTCTCCAGGTCCAGTGGGGTGGCCCTTTTTCCTTGGCCCTTGGATCCCTCCAGTAGCTCACCTGAGTTACCAGAACTACCTTGAACTTCACTGTGATGGACCCTGTTTATGAGAATAATCACAAGTAACTGTTCATGTTTTGAACTGTTTTACTGAGGTAGTGATTTTAAGCTAGACTCTCGGTTGCCATAGAGTCCTATGGAGCTGCGGTCCCCAACTTACCCTACACCAGGGACCGGCCTCAGGGAAGATGACCCCTCTAAAGACCCGTGGGGGGGGGGAGCATATATATATATATATATATATATTTTTTTTTTTTATCTTTATCCGAATTTGTTTGGCTGATCACATGAGCCCTACGTATTATTATTATTATTATTATTATTATTAATATTGAATTGAGCTTATGTAATCAGCCAAACAGATAAACAAAAATCAAATAAAGTTTTGATTTTTGTTTTTTTCACATTTCAATTCTACATTTTTTTTATAATAATAATATATGTTTTTCTATGATAATGATGATTTTTTTCCATAATATTATTAATAATAATAATAATAATAATAGATTGGCTGACCACATGAGCTCAATTATTATTGGTATTATTTTTATTCTGATGTAAAAATGTAATATTAATATTATTGAAAAAATATATACTATTATGAAAAAAGGTTATTATTATTATTATTTTAAAAAATATTAATATTTATTTGCATCTGTTTGGTTGATTTCATGAGCTCAATTCAATATTAATAATACTATTAAATAGGCCAAACAGATACAAATAAAGATTCCAATAAATATAAATATATATATATATGTATATATATATATATTTTATTACTATTAGAATATTTCTTTGTATCTGTTTTGCCTATTTAATATTATTATTAATATTAAATTTAGCTCATGTAATCAGCCAGCAATACCACTCTCTTCCTTTTTTGTGGTCATGTCTCTCAGTATGTGTATATATACAGTATATAAGCACAGACATGACCATAAAGAGGGAAGGGAGTGGCATTGCTGGGAGAAGGGAAGAAGGTGCCCCCTGGTGGTGGGACAGTGGCAGTGCACTAGATGCACGCATATATCCAGATTTCCCCACACGCACAGCCTGCAGCAGGGCCTCTGCCACCAACAAGACAGGAGGCGGAGTCCAGGTGCCTACACGAGTGGCCACCAATGGAGATCAAGCCTTGCTCACTCGCCGCCTACCCCCTGCGGCCCGGCCCCCAACAGGCCACAGACCAGCAGCAAGGGTTGGGGACCTCTGCTATAGAGACTATGCTACGCAGCCACATGTTTCCCTAATTGAGCCACAGAGAGATTGATGTGAAGGGTCCAGCTTTAAAACAGAACTACACTGCATCTGAGCACCACAAATTGAAAACTCTACACCCATCTGTCCATGCCCCGTATTCTCCTGTACCATGCCCGCAGCCCTGCATTCTCCTGTACTATGCCCGTAGCACTGCATTCTCCTGTACCATGCCTGCAGCCCCTGCATTCTCCTGTACCATGCCCGCAGCCCTGCATTCTCCTGCACCATGCCCGCAGCCCTGCATTCTCCTGCACCATGCCCACGGCCCTGCATTCTCCTGTACTATGCCCGCAGCCCTGCATTCTCCTGTACTATGCCCGCAGCCCTGCATTCTCCTGTACTATGCCCACAGCCCTGCATTTTCCTGTACCATGCCCGTAGCACTGCATTCTCCTGTACCATGCCTGCAGCCCCTGCATTCTCCTGTACCATGCCCGCAGCCCTGCATTCTCCTGTACCATGCCCGCAGCCCTGCATTCTCCTGCACCATGCCCACGGCCCTGCATTCTCCTGTACAATGCCCGCAGCCCTGCATTCTCCTGTACCATGCCCGCAGCCCTGCATTCTCCTGTACCATGCCCGCCGCCCTGCATTCTCCTGTACCATGCCCGCAGCCCTGCATTCTCCTGTACCATGCCCGCTGCCCTGCATTCTCCTGTACCATGCCCAAAGCCCTGCATTCTCCTGTACCATGCCCGCAGCACTGCATTCTCCTGTACCATGCCCACAGCCCTGCATTCTCCTGTACCATGCCCGCAGCCCTGCATTCTCCTGTACCATGCCCACAGCCCTACATTCTCCTGTACCATGCCCGCAGCCCTGCATTCTCCTGTACCATGCCCGCTGCCCTGCATTCTCCTGTACCATGTCCACAGCCCTGCATTCTCCTGTACCATGCCCGCAGCCCTGCATCTCCTGTACCATGTCCACAGCCCTGCATTCTCCTGTACCATGCCCACAGCCCTGCATTCTCACCTAGGCTTATACTCGAGTCAATCATTTTTCCAATTTTTTTGTGGTAAAATTAGGGGCCTCGGCTTATACTCGGGTATATACGGTATAATAGTTTTTGTTTCTATAAACACATTTTTTGCCTTTCATCTTTCACATATACTTTAATGATTATACAGTTTTCGTTATTCTGCTGTGTTTGGGTGTTTGTTTGTTTTTTTGCCATACTGAACATTGTTTCTTCTAACTTTGCACCTGTTTAGTAAACTGGAAGTTACAGTTACTCCCTCTGTCTGATCATTCAGCCAATTACCCATTCCTAAAAGCCGGCAAGCAAGGAATGTGACAGTAAATAAAAAATGACTGACCCATCTGGACTGCCAATTAAAATATTTATTGCACAGTCTGGATTTGTTTTGCGCTCCCATATGCTACGCTTCAATCTATCCTCCAGCAGCCCTGTCTTCTTCATGCAATGCCCCGCTCATGATGTTGATAAATTATTCCATTATACCTATTACCGTCTGAATTGTTCTTTCTACGCTCATCCATAAGTTATGTTTCATCGGCTTTCTGTGCTTTCTGTGTCACTTCAGTAGATGCCAGGACAGTGAGGTAAAGACTCCAACCACAACTTTTTGTTAGTTTTCAACAGAGTGAGCAAGAGCCAGAACTTCTGTCAAGTCATTGTCCTCACTGGCGTGATTTCCCCTCAATTCCTATCTCAGTGTCACCAGGGAAGAAAATGAGAGGGCACTGGTGTCAATGGCAAAGTGAGACATAGAGACCAATAAAAACCTGACGGATGTTCCATCATCTTCCCACTCTACTAAATACATGGGTTTCTGTTGCTGTAGTTTCCATCAGAAAGGTATCCCATTGCTTCTTGTCCTTGTGACACAGTATTAAAACTCCTCAATGGAGACACAGGTGTAGCACCCTCTAAGGTGCTACTAGTGAAAGTGTAGGTAAATGTATGTTTAGGCTCACGGCTAACTGATGAGTCTTGAATCTGGGTCAGGAATTTATTGCAGGTCAGGGCTGGATGACTCATAGAGGCAGATCTCTGGTGCCTCCCCCTGGCTCTGGGAGTTTGGAGAAACTTCTACAAGCTGGAGACCGGAGGCTAGGGGGGTTAATCTGCATACTTACGGGAGCTCAGCCAATCCCCAGGCAGTAGGCCAGGTATAGCGTCTGAGCCAACCCTTAGGTGCTGAGAAGAATTTAGGTGGCCCTTGAGAGGAACCCCTGTGGAGGAGGTTCTACCTCGGGCCAGAGTTCAGACTGGCTTGAGAGGATCCTGACAATATTGCAGTTTGAATGGAATCTTTTCCTAAGAGGCAGCGGTAGCAAGGAGGACAGTGTGAGTACATCAGCATGGACAGGGAATGACAAGGGGAGAGACTGCCACATGTAGCAGGAAGACAGAGTTGTGCTTACATCTTTCCTTTTTCTGCCCTGGAAGATCTCTGGAGCAGCCAGGTAGGCTGGTGAAGAGGAAGCCAGATGGGCTCGAAAAGAAACAGTCAGGTGGGCTGGTAGTTCCTGCAGTTGGTAGGTTGGGATCAGTGTCTACAGAGAAGTGGGAGATACTTCTGGATGTTGCTTACTACACAAAGTACTACTTTTGACTAGGGACTGAGAGTTCTTAGTCCTTAAGTGACTTTTGTATCTTTCAATATCAGAGATGGTCAGCGTTTAGGAAGGAGATAAATCTGGAGTTGTACATAGGGTGGAAGTTGTCCCTGGTTTTTGTTCTTTCATTCAAGTTGGGCATCCCATATATCCTTTTACCCATCCACGTTATTACCCCTAATAAAACATAAAAACAAAGCCAAAGGGACTGACTTCTTGTGTCTGGATGCAAGTGGAGAATGCATGTTGCCTGACTGTGCAGTAGTAGGAGAGCCAGTTACCGGCAGCTCCTGTGTGTGTGTGTGTGTGTGTGTGTGTGTGTGTGTGGGGGGGGGGGGGGTGCTACACAGACAAGAATAGAAAACTGACCCCCTTCTGTACATTTTAAAATCACCTGCAGGGACATCAAAATAAGAGAGTAAGAAAACCTGGCAGGCATAACCCAAAATTCAGTATCTCGGAAAATTAGAATATTACAAAAGACCAATAAATATAGGATTTTTAATACAGAAATGTTGGCTTGCTGAAATGTTTGTCCATGTACAGTATAGTATGCACTCAATACTTGGTTGGGGCTCCTTTTGCATGAATTACTACATCAATGCGGTGTGGCATGGAGGCGATCAGCCTGTGGCACTGCTGAGGTGTTATGAATGCCCAGGTTTCTTTGATAGCGGCCTTCAGCTCATCTGCATTGTTGGGTCTGGTGCCTCTCATCTTCCTCTTGACCATACCCCACAGTTTGCTAGCCAATCAAGCATAGTGATACCATGATCATTAACCACTTACCCACTGGGCACTTATACCCATTCCTAACAAGACTAATTTTCCGATTTCAGTGCTCACATTTTAAATGACAATTATTCAGTCATGCAACAATGTATCCAAATGAAATGTTTTTCTTTTTTTTTTTTTTACACACAAATAGCTTTCTTTTGGGGGTATTTAACCACTTTCCGTCTGCTCACATTGAGCCTACTGCGGCAAAGTGGCTCTCCTGGGTCCAGAAACGTAGGCATACGTTGCTGGATACCGCCGCCTCTCGGCGGCGCGCGCACGCTGCCAGAGGCTCGCTCCCGCTGTATTCAGACACTGCGGGAGTCGGGCCAGGGGAGGAGAGCTGAACCTGCAATCTGTGTCTGTGTCACACAACTCCCTCCCCCCACACACATGTCAGTAAGCATGAGGCATACATTTGCATACATTTGCATGAGCCATCTTTTGATAAAGATTTGCATGAGCCATCTTTTGATAAAGGTATTTCTGTTGAAACACGTTAAGAGGACCACAGTCAGCCCTGCTATATACCCTTGACATGCAATATACCTTGGGATGTTTTGTAAGTGCATCGGCTATGTCTTTTTAATAAATTGATCTTAGCAGTATCACACTATGTTTGTCCCTCTTTGGTTTTCATCTATATCCGTGTTGGAGCTGGGATTTGATTTATCCATGTTTTCTGCTGATCCATATGGATTCCATTGAGGTCTTTACATCCAGCGGGGACATCCACCTAACATTCTAACAGCTTGTATGACCCATATGCTATATGGTATCTGGGTCCTATATATCTGGTGAGCGCAATCTATTAACCTTTATCGGTGTTGGGAGTTACTGCACATTGTGATCACGTTTTCCTATGTTGGATTTTCTTCATCACATTATTCACTTGGGACTTTTATTTCCTGATAGACTTTTTATTGATTTCCAGTTGATTTATATGATTGGACTACTTTTAATTTATATGTGTTATTTGTTTAATCACATTTATTGATATTAGCGCTGCACATTTCCTTGGTTTTTAGGCATACATTTAACCCCTTGATCACCAACAGTGTTAACCCCTTCCCTGCCAGTGTCATTATTACAGTAACACTGCATATTTTTAGCACTGCTTACTGTAGTAATGTCACTGGTACCCCCAAAAAGTGTCAAAAATGTCAGTCAGGAGTCCGATCTGTCTGCCACAATGTCGCAGTCCCGCAAAAAAAAAATCCCAGATCGCCGCCATTACTAGTAAAAAAAATAATCAATAAAAATGACAAATCTTTGCCGTAGTTAGTAAATGCAATAACTTTTGCGCAAACCAATCAAAATACGCTTATTGTGATTTTTTTTTTACCAAAAATATGTAGCAGAAAACAAATTGGCCTAAAATGTTAAAAAAATTAGATTTTTTAAATTTTTGAGGGGGGAAGTTATATATCAGAATGTAAAAAATATTGTTTTTTTTTTTTTTCAAAATTGTCACTCTTTTTTTCAAAAATTAAAAATCGCACAGATGATCAAATACCACCAAAAGAAAGCTCTATTTGTGGGGAAAAAAAGGACAATTTCATTTGGGTACAGCGTTGCACAACCGCGCAATTGTCTGTTAAAGTAACAGTGCCGAATCTCAAAATATGGCCTGGTCAGGAATGGGGAAAAATCTTCCGGTCTTAAAGCGGTTAAAAATACGCTCATTGAGAATTTTTTTGTCAAAGACATGTAGCTAAATACATTTTGGCCTAAATATATGACAAAAATTGAATATATTGTATATTTTTTAGCTGTCAAAGTAGAAAATGTCAATTTTTTCGCTAAATTTTTGCTCTTTTTTTATTAATATCGCAAAAAATGAAAAGCGCAGAGGGGATCAAATACCACCAAAAGAAAGCTCTGTTTGTGGGAAAAAAAGGACGTAAATTTCGTTTGGGTACGGCGTTGCATGACCGCGCAATTGTCAGTTAAATTCACGCAGTGCCAAGTTGCAAAAAGTGGCCTGGACGTTAAGCAGAAAAATCCCCCAGTCCTAAAGTGGTTAATCATCACTGGGTTTTTTTTTGCACTTTGAATAAAAAAATCCTGAACATTTTGTAAAAAAAAAAATAGCATTTTTCTTTGTTTCGGTTTTAAAATTTTGCAATTTTAGAAATTTTTCGCCAAAAGTTGTACTGCTACATATCTTTGGTAAAAATAACCCAAATAAGCATATATTATTTGGTCTTTGTGAAGGTTAGAGAGTCCACAAGCTATGGTGCCAATCAGAGAAAATTGATCACACTTGATATACTGAAGTTCTATCGCATTTCTTCAAACACTAACAAGCCAGGAAAGAACAAATACCCCAAAATGACCCCTTTTTAGAAAGTAGACATTTCAAGGTATTTAATAGGATGCATTGTTAGTTTTTTGAAGTTGCAATTTTTCACAAAATTCTTTGTAAAATTAAGATTTTTTTTCACAAAATTGTCATATTACCAAGTTATTTCTCACACGCTGTATAGGCATACTTGCAACTACACACCAAAATACATTCTGCTACTCCTCCTGAGTATGGCGATACCACATGTGAGACTTTTACATAGTCTGGCCACATACAGAGGCCCAACATTCAAGTAGCACCTTCAGGCGTTCTAGGAGCAAAAATTACACATATCATTTCCTGAAAACGTATCACACTTTTGAAGGTCCTGGAGCACCAGGATAATGGAAACACCCACAAAATCACCACATTTTGGAAAGCAAACACCCCCACTCATAATCTAGGAGGCATTATGAGTCTTTTGAACATGTCATTTTTTTTCCAAAAGTTTTTGGAAAATGTGGAAAGAAACTGAAAACGCATTTTTTTTTTTTTACACAAAGTTGTCAATTTATAAGATATTTCTAACACATAGCATGTACATAGCAAAAATTACACCTCAAATACATTCTGCCACTCCTCCTGAGTATGGCGATACCACATGCGTGAGACTTTTACACAGCCTGGCCACATACAAAGTCCCAACATTCAGGGAGCACCGTCAGGTGCTCTAGGGACATAAAATTACAAATCTAATTTCCTGACTACTCATTACACTTTTGTGAGGCACTGTAGGGCATTGATAAGCACTGTAGTGGCACTGATGTGGTGTGGATGTGTCATGGATTAGTACTGATGTGGCATGGGTAAACACTGAGGTGGAAAGGATGTGGCATGGATAAGCACTGATGTGGCATTGATGAGCACTGATGTGGCATTGATGTGATACGGATGAGCAGTGATGTGGCATGGATGAGCACTGATGTGGATTGATGTGGCACAGATGACCACTGATTTGGCATGAATTTAGCATGCATGTGGCACAGATGAGAACTGACGTGGCATGGATGTGGCATGGATGAGCACTGACGTGGCATGGATGTGGCACAAAATGAGCACTGATGTGGTATTGATGAACAATTATGTGGCATGGATGTGGCACGGATGAGCACTGATGCGGCATGGATGAGCACTGATGTGGCTTAGACGAGCAAGGATGTGGCATGGATGTGGCACGGATGAGCACTGATGTGGCATGGATGTGGCACGGATGAGCAGTGATGTGCCATGGATGAGCACTGATGTGGCTTAGACAAGCAAGGATGTGGCATGGATGTGGCACGGATGAGCACTGATGTGGCATGGATGTGGCACGGATGAGCAGTGATGTAGCAGGGATGGGCATGAATGAGGCACAGATGGGCATGGATAAAGCAAGATTGAGGCACGGATGAGGAACAGATGGGCATGCATGAGGCATGATTGAGACACAGGTGAGGCACAGATGGGCATGCGTGAGGCACATATGGGCATGATTGAGGCATGATTGAGGCACGACTGAGGCACGCATGAGGTACAGATAAGCATGATTAAGGCACGGATGGACATTAATGAGACACGGATGAGGCACAGATTGGCATGACTGAGTCATGAATGAGGCATGATTGAGGCACGGATGAGGCATGGGTAGGCATGATTGAGGCACGGATGGGCATGATTGAGGCACGGATGAGGCACAGATTGGCATGATTGGGGTACAGATGAGGCATAGATGGGAATGATTGAGGCATGGGTGAGGCACAGATGGGCATGATTGAGGCATGGTTGAGGCACGACTGAGGCATGGATGAAGCACAGATGGGCATGATTGAGGCAGGGGTAAGTGGTGCTGCAGTCTCCTTCCTCTCCTCCCACACTGTACGGATCACTGCGCACAGTGTGCAAGGAGAGGAAAGAACTGAACCTGACATGTTTGTGGACAACTGATCGCTCCGTCCAATGATGCAGCGATCACATGGTAAAGGGCCAATGTCATTAGCCCTTTACCACAATCTGTGAAGTGCCGGGTCCAACGGGCACTCGGTAAGCGTGATTCTGGGAGGATGTCATTGTACGCCCTTGCAGAATAAGCCGGACCTGGTTGGCAAGTGGTTAAACCAGGTATTGGTAGTTTGGCAGTGTGGGCGGTGCCAAGTCCTGCTGGAAAATGAAATCAGCATCTCAATAAAGCTGGTCAGCAGAGGGAAGCATGAAGTGCTCTAGAATTTCCTGGTAGGGGGTTGTGCTGACTTTGGACTTGATAAAACACAGTGGACCAACACCAGCAGATGACATGGCTCCCCAAATGGTTAAAACATTTGTTGGGCCGCAAAATTCCTGGACTGGGTGTCTATGCTCCACGGTTTGCTGGATGTTCAGTCCTGTCATGCTCTACATACCTTGACTAACTTACTTCATGTAAGTTGTCAATTTGTTTTTCTTGTTCATATACACTATATTACTAAAAGTATTGGGACGCCTGCCTTTCCACGCATATGAACTTTAATGGTATCCCAGTCTTAGTCCATAGGGTTCAGTATTAAGTTGGCCCACCCTTTGCAGCTATAACAGCTTCAACTCTTCTGGGCAGGCTGTCCAAAAGTTTTAGGAGTGTGTGTATCGGTGGAAGAGGAAGGAAATCCCGCAGGGCTGCTGGGAGAGGGAGCAGAAAGACGAGAAGTAGGGACAGGACAGGCAGCATATACTATCTATATATCCCCTGTATTTTCCTCCTGTGGCAGCTAAATGCCAGTGGTAGGGAGAGGAGGGGAAGCCTACTTTCAGCTGCTTCAAGAGAGAAATACAGGTAGGTTTTCAGTAAATGCTGCCTCTGCTGCCCCTCCTGTCCAGGTTGCGTTGTTCGGCAAGGAGGATTGCGGTCTACCTGTAACCTGCCCACGATCAACGGGTAAATCACAATCGACGGGTTGCCAACACCCGGATTAGGGTGTACCCAGGTACACCTGACACACCTCATGCACACGCCTATGAATACAGTCCATTAACCGCTGCCTAGAGATGTTGATCCCATCACCATATAAGACAGGAGTATCCACTGACCTCTTGGATATGTAGCACAGAAAACATTGTGCTACAGATGTCTTGCAGTGTCTACCTACAGTATCTCACAAAAGTGAGTACACCCCTCACATTTTTGTAAATATTTTATTATATCTTTTCATGTGACAACACTGAAGAAATGACACTTTGCTACAATGTAAAGTAGTGAGTGTACAGCTTGTATAACAGTGTAAATTTGCTGTCCCCTCAAAATAACTCAACACACAGCCATTAATGTCTAAACCACTGGCAACAAAAGTGAGTACACCCCTAAGTGACAATATCCAAATTGGGCCCAAAGTGTCAATATTTTGTGTGGCCACCATTATTTTCCAGAGCTGCCTTAACCTTCTTGGGCATGGAGTTCACCAGAGCTTCACAGGTTGCCACTGGAGTCCTCTTCCACTCCTCCATGATGACATCACAGAGCTGGTGAATGTTAGAGACCTTGCACTTCTCCGCCTTCCGTTTGAGTTTAGTGTTTAGGTCTGGAGACATGCTTGGCCAGTCACCTTTACCCTCAACTTCTTTAGCAAGGCAGGGGTCATTATCATGTTGGAATACTGCCCTACGGCCCAGTCTCTGAATGGAGGGGGATCATGCTCTGCTTCAGTATGTTACAGTACATGTTGGCATTCATGGTTCCCTCGACAGAGTTGTATAAAGTACTCGAAACCCATACTTGAGTAAAAGTAGAAGTGCTCAATCAAAAAGTGACTTGAGTAGAAGTGGAAGTACTCGATTAAAAAGTGACTTGAGTAGAAGTACTAAAGTATTCAACATTTTTTGTACTTAAGTATTGCAAGTAGTTTTTTTTTAATTTTTCTACTCAAGTACTGAAAGTAAAAGTACAAGTACTGTGTTATGTAGGTGTTAAAGAAAGAAGTCAAAAGTTTGAACATCATATTGTTTTTTATTATTTCAAATGCAGCTTTTATTTATGCATACAGTAGCATTTATTTTCGTATGCGCTGATAATACTCATGTTTTGAGCTTCATGAAACCTGCCATCTACTGTTCTGACAGTGGTAATTTTTATAATAGTAACGAGTAACTATGCAGCACAAAAAAAAATATTGGAGTAGAAGTATTGAAATCATTGAAAAAATGTAGTGAAGTAAAAGTGGAAGTAGGAGAAAAGTAGAAAACATTAGTGAAGTAGTTCTACTTAGTTACTATACATCTCTGTCCCTCAATGAACTGTAGCTTCCCAGTGCCGGCAGCACTCATGCAGCCCCAGACCATGACACTCCCACCACCATGCCTGACTGTAATCAAGACACACTTGTCTTTGTACTCTTCTTTCTTCGTTCTTTGCCATGAGGTGCCATGTTGAACTTCCATGGGCCAGTATGAGAGAGCGAGAGCAATAAAACCAAATTTAAAGCACCTGCTCCCCATTCACACCTGAGACCTTGTAACACTAACGAGTCACGTGACACCGGGGAGGAAAAATGGCTAATTGGGCGTCAGTTTGGACATTTTCACTTAGGGGTGTACTCACTTTTGTTGCCAGCGGTTTAGACATTAATGGCTGTGTGTTGAGTTATTTTGAGGGGACAGAAAATTTACACTGTTATACAAGCTGTACACTACTACTTTACATTGTAGCAAAATGTCATTTCTTCAGTGTTGTCACATGAAAAGATAGAATGAAATATTTACAAAAATGTGAGGGGTGTACTCACTTTTGTGAGATACTGTACATAACACATAATTGTGGGTTGGATCCAGTTATTGGCAATGGTCATCCTTTTTCTAAGCCATCACCCTCATCAGAATAACTAGCTTTATTAACCACTTAGCGACCACCCTATAGAAGTTTTCAGGGACGCTGTTAGAAATCATGGGGCCCAGTGCAGCCACCTGACAGGGCCCCCCCATCTGACCAGGCTGGGGTCTGAGCCCGACCACCCCTCCCCCTAGCCCGCAGGCATAATTTACAAAATGCAAGTGTCAAGAATGTGTAATATACAGAGTGCAGGGGTCAGGACTATGTGACTTAAAGAGTGTAGTTTCAAGAGCATGTACTGTACAGTTTGCAGGTGTCAGGGGTACGTACATAGTGCAGGGGTCAGGAGTGTTTAATACGCAGAGTGCAGAGGTCAGGAGTGGGTAATGCATAGGATGCAGGGGTCTGCGATATGTAATGTACAGAATGCAGTGCATAGGAGGGGGTAATGGCAAAGTCAGCACCTGAGGATATACAAATATATCCCCCCATCATTTTCAATGGCCAAATGCATCCCACTGCACTGAATAGGGACGCCTCACAACCATGTACAACGAACATACGTAGTTGCAGCAAGGTGGTTCAGGTTTTTAAGGATTAAATCAGATGGTGAGGAGGCATCATAATGCTTCCTTGCTGTCTGTCAAACACCCTCTGAAAAGTGATGCACTGTGGTTCACTCTTCAGAGGGCAACACTAGTGTACCCTAATCTACAGTAATGTCCCTCAGATGTGTCACTCCAAACGTGCTTGGTATTACCCAAGAGTTCAAATGCAGCATTGTTAGTCTGGGGCCTGGGTGCAGTACTTGTCCTGTAGGTGGTTCTTCCTGGAGCTGGGAGCCTGGGACCAGTTGAGCAATGCTGGTACATCTGGTCCTCTCCCTTTCTCCTGGGCACCACTGAGCTGGGCAACTAGGACTGGAGGGGACGGGGGGGAGGATGAGGTTGATTTGGGGACTCCCAAATCCTGTCCACCAATTAGATAATCCCCCACTGTGTAGCTATTTAGAAAAAAAAAGTCTCTGGGCCCCTGTGTTCAGTGGGAGCAGGGGACAGTAAGCGGACTATTTTATCACTTACGGGTTCAGGCGGATTATTCTGCCACAGCGTTTCCAGCCTGTCGCAGCGTATTCATATTGAAGAGGCCCGGGCTTCAACTGTGTAGCACGCTGTGGCAAATTAATCCACCTAACCTGAAAGTAATAAAATAGTCCGCTTACTGTCCCCCACTCCCACTGAACACAGGGGGCCCACAGAACGTTTGTTTTCTAAATAGCTCCATAGCAGGGGTTTTTCTAATTGGTGGACTAGATTTGGGAGTCCTTGCCCACTCAACTTTCGGGCTGAGATGACAGATCCGGGCCCAGTACAGGTGGGCTGGTGGTCCCCCCCCCCCTTATCAGCAGCCCTGGTAGTTTTACTACTACAGGGTGGCAGCTGTGCGCAGGATCACATACAGTATATATATATATATATATATATATATGCACGAATGTCCGCTGCGGGTGGCTCGCTCTCGCTGTGATTACACTCAGCAGAAGTCAATCGGCCAGTACCATGGACTCGATGTCTGCCGGCACTCGCTGATCATCCTGCAGAGCCAGAGATCGCCGTTTTGTCAGTAGGGAAGGCATGGACCCTGCAAAGCAGTAACACGGATCCATGCCTTCCCCTAGTAAAAGCAACTCCCACAGTTTAGGAAAACACTGGCTAGGCACATGTTTAAGCCTTAGAGCGCCCCTCTTGTTAACCCCTTCCCTGCCAGTGTCATTAGTACAGTGACAGTGCATATTTTAGCACTGATCACTGTATTAGTGTCCCCAAAAAGAGTCAGTTAGTGTCAGAATGCCCGCTACAATATCGCAGTCCCGCTAAAAGTCGCTGATCGCCGCCATTACCAGTAAACAAAATAAAGATATTAAAAATAAATAAAAATATCCCATAGTTTGTAGACGCTATAACTTTTGCGCAAATCAATCAATATACGACTTTTAGGATTTTTTTACCAAAAAAATGTAGCAGAATACATATTGGCCTAAATTGATGAAGAAATTATTTTTTTTTCCATTTTGTTTTATTGGGAATGTTTTATAGCAGAAAGTAAAAAATATATATATTTTTTTTCATAAATTGTCTGTATTTTTTTTTTTTTTTAGCGCAAAAAAGTAAAACCCCAGAAGTGATCAAATACCACCAAAAGAAAGCTCTATTTGTGGGGAAAAAAGTAAATAAATTTTATTTGGGTACAGCATCGCATGACCGTGCAATTGTCAGTTAACCACTTGCCAACTGCCGCACGACTATTTACTGTGGCAGTCAGCCCCGCACAGGCAAAGTGACGTAGGGCTACATTGCTCGCCTGCGAGCCTCTAGGGGGTTCGTTCACGGACATTGCAGCGCGAGTGACCGGCAGCTCCGATGTCTGCCGGTCACTCGCGATCTCCCGCTGGAGAGGGAGAAAGGCAGGCGGCTGATGTAAACAAAGCCGCCTGTCATTCTCCCTGATGTAAGTGCAGAGATCATACGGTCCTTCTATGTAGGATCGTATGTCTCTGTGGTTACATGAAAAGTCACGCCCCTTTACAGTTAGAAGCACGCCCCTAGGGACACACTTAACCCCTGCATCTCTAATAAAGTTAACCCCTTCCCTGCCAGTGTCATTTTTACAGTAACAGTGCATATGTATAGCACTGATTACTGTAGTAATGTCACTGGTACCCCCAAAAGTGTCATAAATGTCAGTCAAGGGTCCAATCTGTCCGCCCCAATGTCGCAGTCCCTCAAAAAAAATCGCAGATCGCCGCCATTACGCGTTAAAAAAAAAAAAAACAATAAAAATGACATAAATCTTTCCCTTAGTAAACGCAATAACTTTTGCACAAACCAATCAAAATACGCTTATTGCGATTTTGGTAGGTAGCAGAAAACAAATTGGCCTAAAATGTTAAAAAATTTAGATTTTTACATTTTTTTGGGGGGGAATTTCACATAAAAAATTGTGAAAAATAGTTATTTTTTCAAAATTGTCGCTCTTTTTTTGTTTATAGCGCAAAAAGTAAAAATCGCAGAGGTGATCAAATATCACCAAAAGAAAGCTCTGTTTGTGGGAAAAAAAGGACATCAGTTTCATTTGGGTACAGCGCCGCACGACCGCGCAATTGTCCATTAAAATCACGCAGTGCCAAATAGCAAAATAGGGCCTGGTCAGGAAGGGGGTAAAATCTCCCGGGGGGGTTAAGTGGTAAATATAACGCAGTGCCGTATCACAAAAAAATGGCCTGGTCAGAAAGGGGGTAAATCTTCCAGAGGTGGTAAAATAGGTGTAAGCTCTGAAATACCCTGGTCCTCCGTTGTACAAGGTTAACATTCTCAGCATCTCAAGTATGTCTAATGATCCTTTTATTCATCATTCAACCATTTCAAAAACTCTCACTTCAAATTCTCCTGGGTGATTGAAATTATGAATAATCAAGCATTAAAAGGATTTCATTTTCTTAGAAATCTATTTTGCTAGCAGGAAATAGAATACCAGCACCTCTTGTTCCTTTGAGAATCGCACAAGAGTACAGTCCAGGTTAAAGTGCATGGAATGAGTGCAATGTTGAGCAATTATTTTCATTAAGCCAGAATTATTCCATTGAATATGACAGTGATTTACCCTGTGATAATTGTCAGAGCACAAGCCAGCTAGAGTTCAGCAGAGGGGAAGTACTCCTCTTTAACCAATAATAAAGTACTGGAATGTATGAAATCTTTCCAAGAGGAAAAAAATGTTGGTGTGTAGGGGAATATTGTACTTTTATAGCAATTGGTCTCATTCAAGCTCATTATAACAAACAGAAAATATAATTGTATATACACTACAGTGGGTACGGAAAGTATTCAGACCCCCTTAAATTTTTCACTCTTTGTTATATTGCAGCCATTTGCTAAAATAATTTAAGTTCATTCTTCTTCCTCATGAATGTACACATAGCACCCCATACTGACAGAAAAACACAGAATTGTTGACATTGTTGCAGATTTATTAAAAAAGAAAAAATGAAATATCACATGGTCCTAAGTATTCAGACCCTTTGCTGTGACACTCATATATTTAACTCAGGTGCTTTCCATTTCTTCTGATCATCCTTGAGATGGTTCTACACCTACATTTGAGTCCAGCTGTGTTTGATTATACTGATTGGACTTGATTAGGAAAGCCACACACCTGTCTATATAAGACCTTCCAGATCACAATGCATGTCAGAGCAAATGAGAATCATGAGGTCAAAGGAACTGCCTGAAGAGCTCAGAGACAGAATTGTGGCAAGGCACAGATCTGGCCAAGGTTACAAAAAGATTTCTGCTGCACTTAAGGTTCTTAAGAGCACAGTGGCCTCCATAATCCTCAAATGGAAGACGTTTGGGACGACCAGAACCCTTCCTAGAGCTGGCCGTCCGGCCAAACTGAGCTATTGGGGGAGAAGAGCCTTGGTGAGAGAGGTAAAGAAGAACCCAAAGATCACTGTGGCTGAGCTCCAGAGATGCAGTCAGGAGATGGGAGAAAGTTGTAGAAAGTCAACCATCACTGCAGCCCTCCACCAGTCAGGGCTTTATGGCAGAGTGGCCCGACGGAAGCCTCTCCTCAGTGTAAGACACATGAAAGCCCGCATGGAGTTTGCTAAAAAACACCTGAAGGACTCCAAGATGGTGAGAAATAAGATTCTCTGGTCTGATGAGACCAAAATAGAACTTTTTGGCCTTAATTCTAAGCAGTATGTGTGGAGAAAAGCAGGCACTGCTCATCACCTGTCCAATACAGTCCCAACAGTGAAGCATGGTGGTGGCAGCATCATGCTGTGGGGGTGTTTTTCAGCTGCAGGGACAGGACGACTGGTTGCAATCGAGGGAAAGATGAATGCGGCCAAGTACAGGGATATCCTGGACAAAAACCTTCTCCAGAGTGCTCTGGACCTCAGACTGGGCCGAAGGTTTACCTTCCAACAAGACAATGACCCTAAGCACACAGCTAAAATAACGAAGGAATGGCTTCACAACAACTCCGTGACTGTTCTTGAATGGCCCAGCCAGAGCCCTGACTTAAACCCAATTGAGCATCTCTGGAGAGACCTAAAAATGGCTGTCCACCAACGTTTACCATCCAACCTGACAGAACTGGAGAGGATCTGCAAGGAGGAATGGCAGAGGATCCCCAAATCCAGGTGTGAAAGACTTGTTGCATCTTTCCCAAAAAGACTCCTGGCTGTATTAGATCAAAAGGGGGCTTCTACTAAATACTGAGCAAAGGGTCTGAATACTTAGGACCATGTGATATTTCAGTTTTTCTTTTTTAATAAATCTGCAACAAGGTCAACAATTCTGTGTTTTTCTGTCAGTATGGGGTACTATGTGTACATTCATGAGGAAGAAGAATGAACTTAAATGATTTTAGCAAATGGCTGCAATATAACAAAGAGTGAAAAATTTAAGGGGGTCTGAATACTTTCCGTACCCACTGTATATTACTAAAAGTATTGGGACGCCGGCCTTTACACACACATGAAATTTAACCACTTTACCACCGGAGGATTTTGCTGTCTTAAGTCCAGGCCACTTTTTGCGATTCAGCACAGCGACTTTAACTGACAATTGCGCGGTCGTGCAACGCCGTACCCAAACGAAATTTACGTCCTTTTTTTCCCACAAACAGAGCTTTCTTTTGGTGGTATTTGATCACCTGTGCAATTTTTACTTTTTGCGCTATAAACAAAAATAGCGTAAATTTTGAAAAAATAACAATATTTTTCAAATTTTTTTTATATGAAATTCCCCCCCCCCCTCAAAAAAAATGTCAAAATTAACATTTTTTTAAATTTTTGGCCAATTTGTTTTCTGCTACCTATGTTTGGTAAAAAAAAATCACAATAAGCGTATTTTGATTGGTTTGCGCAAAAGTTATTGCGTTTACTAACTAAGGAAAAGATTTCTGTCATTTTTGGTGGGTTTTTTTTTTAACGAGTAATGGCGGCGACCTGCGATTTTTTTAGCGGGACCGCGACATTGCGGCGGACAGATCGGACCCTTGACTGACATTTTTTTTTTTTTTTTTTTATCTCTTTATTTTGTTTTCAAGGGAAATCATTACATGTACATTGTATTACAAAGAACAAGGTTGATTCTCTAACAAATCATCATACACTTTAGACTTTTCTTATCTCAGAGGACTATTCTACTCCTCTGTAAATTCCAATCTAGACATTTACTATCACTTAACCAATATTATCCCTGGGGCAAGGCAATATCGAGTTAGCAAGTCTCCTTTTTGCTCCTATTCATTTTATCCTTACCTTCCTTCCTTATATTCTTATCTCAATTATTACTTAGGTCCTGAATTCAACTATAATCCCCTTATCTTCTTCACCATATCTTCCCTTTTCCTCCTTTTCCCCTAAAACCCCCTTCCCCCCCCCTCCCCCTCCTCCCACCCCTCTCATTCCTAACACTCCCCATTCAATCCCATTCTTCCCCTCCAACATACTCCACTATCGTTCCCCCTCAACCCAGAAACCGAGGAAAAAAAAAAAAAAAAATATAGGAACTCCCCCCTTCCCCTCTCCTCCAAGTCTAGCATATAATTTCCTCATTCTGATGTAGAGACCTTAACATTTGCCTCCCCTCCTCTGAGCTCATAAACAGGTTCCAATTTCTCCATACCATTTTATATTGATCCTGTTTATGTTGTGCCGAAAGTACTAGATCTTCCATTTTATTGATATATTCTAGCTTTCTAACCCAATCAAATACCGCCGGAGCTTGTCTTTTTCTCCAAAATAAAGGTATACACGCTCTGGCAGCGTTCATCATGTGAGGCAAAACTGTTTTTTCATATTTCCCTACTGGCCACTCCGATATATGTAATAGACAAAAAGCCGCATCTTCCTCAATTTTATACCCTGTTACTTTATGTACTATTTGTCCTATCTCTATCCAATATTTTTTTATCTCCGGGCAGGTCCAAAATATGTGAAACAATGTACCTTCTCCTTCTTCACACCTCCAGCACCTGTCCGACTCCTGCGTGTACCATTTATGTAACTTATCTGGTGTATAATACCACCTAGTTAAAATCTTGTAATTTATTTCTTGAATTTTAGTACATTTTGTTGGTCTGAATATTGCCCTAAACATTCTCTGTCTTTGTATCTCTGTTATTTCTATGTTTAGTTCTTGTTTCCACTTTTCTAGCCATCCTAATCTTGGTTGATTTACAGGTGTATTCAACATTTTATATAGTAAAGATAGGGGTCTTTCTATTCCTCCTGTTTTCTCACATAGATTTTCAAAAGATGTTAAAGGCCTCTCAAATTTTTCCGGAGCTGGTAGAGATTCAAAAAAATGTCGGAGTTGCATAGCTTCCCATAGGCAGAGACCATATGGTCCTTCCTTCTCTATTAACCACTTAAGCCCCGGAGGATTTGTTTGCTAAACGACCAGAGGGTATTTTGCGATTCGGCACTGCGTGACTTTAACGGACAATTGCGCGGTCGTGCGACGCTGTACCTAAACGAATTTGGCGTCCTTTTTTTCCCACAAACAGAGCTTTCTTTTGGCGGTATTTGATCACCTGTGCGATTTTTTGATCACGCGCTATAAACAAAAAAAGAGCGTAAATTTTGCAAAAATAGCAATATTTTTCCCTTTTTTTATATGAAATTCCCCCAAAAAAAAATGTAAAAATCAAAATTTTTTAATATTTTCGGCCAATTTGTTTTATGCTACCTATGTTTGGTAAAAAAAATCGCAAAAAGCGTATTTTAAATGGTTTGCGCAAAAGTTATTGCGTTTACTAACAAAGGGAAAGATTTTTGTCATTTTTGTTGTTTTTTTTTTAAACGCGTAATGGCGGCGATCTGCGATTTTTTTTGCGGTACTGCGACATTGCGGCGGACAGATCGGACCCTTGACTGACATTTTTGACACTTTTGGGGTTACCAGTGACATTTCTACAGTAATCAGTGCTATATATATGCACTGTTACTGTAAAAATACACTGGTAGTGAAGGGGTTAACTTTATTTGAGAGGAAGGGGCTGTGTGTGTCCCTAGGGGCGTGATTCTAACTATGATTGGCTGTGGCTTCAACTGTATGCAGAGTGATCAATGGATCTACATAGTAGATCCATGTGATCATCTCTCATACAGAGAGGAGAATGACAGGCAGCTTGTTTACACAAGCTGCCTGACTTTCTCCCTCTCCCCCGCCGATCGCAGAGTGGCCGGCGGCGATCGGGTCCGCCGGTCACACGCGCGGGGGGGTCCGTGACCACGCGGGAGCGGGAGCGCGCCTCCGGCGGCGCGCGCTCGCTCCCTAAACCCTCACAGGCGAGCGACGTAGACCTACGTCACTTTGCCTGTGAGGGGCTGACCGCCGCCGTAGATAGTCGTGCGGCGGTCGGCAAGTGGTTAACTTAGATATTGGGGGCCACCTCCGCTGATTTATATATGCTTTAACATCATCTTGTCCTGTTTCCCTTATTTTTTTAAAATGTTGAATGTTTAATCCAGGTACAAACTCTGGATTCCTCAAAATCGGATACAGTGGGGATTCTGCTGTGGTAAGACATTGTCTCAGGGTCTGCTGGTGACCTATTTTTAGCGTATTTCCTATTAAGGGGTGTGTCCTCAGGGTTTTAGGAAGTGTCTTATAACACCAGATCGCTCTTTTTAATGTAACTGACGTCTGCGCTTGCTCTAATTGGACCCATCTTTTTGAATCTACCTGATGCCACCAATCTAATATTCGATTCAAATGAATAGCATGGTACTATCTACGTAGGTCAGGCACTGCTAACCCCCCCATATTTTTTGGTAATGTCAGACTATTACGGGCTATGCGTGGTTTTTTTACCGGCCCATATATATCTACCGAACAATCCATTTATTATTTTGAAAAAATTATTTGGTATTTTAATTGGGAGAGCCCTCATTATGTATAGGTATTTTGGTAGGATGTTCATTTTTATTAAATTTGCTCTACCAAACCAAGATTGAAGGCCCCCTCTCCATTGCTCCAATGTTTTTTTTGTTTCTTCCATCAGGGGTATTAAATTTAGTTCATATAGCTGGGCCAGATCTGCAGTTATACGAGTTCCTAGATATTTTACGGCCTTATCTACCCATGCGAATTTAAAATTGCTCTTTAATCTAGCTTTTTTTACGTCTGTTATTCCTATACCTAGCGCTTCAGACTTCCCATAATTTATTTTGAAATTTGATAGTTCACCATATTGTTTGAATTCTTCCAAAAGTACCGGTGTAGAAATTTCTGGTTCTGTTAATGTGAACAATAAATCGTCCGCATATGCTGCAGTCTTGTATTGTTCTTTCCCTACCTTGATGCCTTTTATATCCGGATTTAGTCGAATCTTATTCAGAAATGGTTCTAATATTAATGCAAAGAGCAGGGGGGACAATGGGCACCCCTGCCTTGTACCATTTTTAATACTGAAAGGTTCTGATAACGTCCCATTTGCCTTTACCCTTGCTGTTGGATTAGAGTATACTCTAGCTATCCTTTCTCGCATCACTTCCCCTACTCCTATGTGTCTGAGCACTGACTGCATAAAGGCCCACTCGACTCTGTCAAAAGCCTTTTCTGCGTCGGTGCTCAGTATAACACTCGGGGTACCCGATTTGGTAGCTATATGTATTAGATTTAGAACTCTAGTGGTACTGTCTCTGGCTTCTCTCGATGCCATGAATCCCACCTGGTCAAGATGTATTATTTTTGCCATTACCTTTGCCAATCTAGTTGCTAGGATTTTTGTATAAATTTTTAAATCCGTATTTAGGAGTGAAATAGGCCTATAGCTGCCGCAGTTTGCTGGGTCTTTTCCCTCCTTTAGTATCAATGTTAAATATGCTGTTAACGTGTCTCTTGATAGTGCCCCTTCCACCCCTCTCTGGTTGAACAGTCTTTCCATGTATGGTCCCAATATGGGGGCCAATACATGGAAGTACTGTGGTGTCAGTCCATCTGGGCCTGGAGCCTTACCCTTTTTCATCTTCTTTATAGTCTGTTCTATTTCCTCCCTTGAAATATGACTCTCTAAATCTTCTCTCTCTTCTTCTGTAAGTTTCGGTAACCCGGATTTAGCTAAATACTCTTCCCTTTCCTCTTGCGTTTTGCCTATTTCTGGTAGATTATAGAGCCTTGCATAAAAGTTTTTAAATTCTTCCGTTATTTGTTCTGGTATGACCTTTTTAATTCCTTCTGGTGACACAATCTGTGGGATATATGATCTTATTTTTTGACTTTGGATGGATCTTGCCAAGGTCTTCCCACAGTTGTTCCCTGATTCATAAGCTGTCTTCCTTGATATTTGTATCGCGGCCTTCGCTCTGTATTGTAATATATCTAGTATTTGTTTTCTTACTATGCTCAGCTCCCCTAATGTTGCATCTGCCTTTTTTTTTTTATGTTCTGTTTCTAATACTTTAAGTCTATCCAATAGTATTTGCAGTTGTTTATTCCTTTCCCTATTTATCCTCGCCCCATGCTTAATTAGTATTCCTCTTATTACTGTCTTGTGTGCTTCCCATAGTAAACCAATGGTGCACCCTGGTTGGTCATTGTTTTTAAAATAGTCCTTAAGCTCCTTCTGTACTTCCGTTTTTACTTCCTCTTTCTGAAGCAAGCTTTCATTAAGTTTCCAGAATCTTTGTTTTCTGGACTCGGCTGAGGAGGCACTATATATCATAGTGATCATTGCGTGGTCTGACCACGCTATGCTATCTATGCCTGTATATATGACCGCCTGCAGGTAAGCATGGGGTACCAAAAAAAAATCCAATCTCGAATAGCTTCCATGTGGGTGTGAGTAGAATGTAAATTCTTTATCAGTCGGGTGCTGGAGTCGCCACACATCTATCAATTGCTCCTTATGTAGCGTCCTTATCATCCGTTTACCTATTCTCTCAGAGGGCCCTATTTTAGTTCTGGATACATCCATCGTGGGAGACAGTGGCATATTAAAGTCCCCACCTAATATCAGTTGTCCCTGGGAGAAGTCTCTAAGCGTATTTAATGTTTTAGTTATAAACTTATCCTGTTGTTTATTAGGTGCATAGAGGGTTGCTATCGTCATCCGGGTTTCCCCCAATTTTCCTTTTAAAAAGAGAAATCTCCCATTGTCATCGCATATTTTTTCCTCAAGCTGCCATGGTATATTACGGTCAATTAATATTGATACTCCCCTAGACTTCGACTGTGTGTATGTTGCATGATATATAAATGGGTAAGCATTATTTTGCAAATATGGTAGCCTGTCCGTTTTAAAATGCGTTTCTTGTATTAGCGCTATGTTTGCCTTCACACGTTTAAGCTCTGCTAGTAATATCCTTCTTTTTTCTGGAGTATTTAAACCTTTTACATTTATGGAGACTATTTTTATATTTTCCATAATGGGGCTAAGCTAGATTTCCTGATTACCTCAGGCAAATATTCAATGGAACAGGGGGGGAGAGTCCCAAAAAAAAAAAAAAAAAAAAAAGGGGAAAAACAACTCTCTCCACAAAAAACTCACTCACCCACTCTTCACCACCGAATCTCCTCCTCTCACTCACTCAAACACACTTCCTTCCCTCTCTCTTTCACTCCTTTCCCTTTCCCTGTGGAGCCCCCCCCCTCCAGGGGGAGTACAATACCCACCCTGGTTGGGTTCCGCAGGTCGGATTTTAAAACCTTCTAACACACTGCGTTTTACCGCCACAATGTGTTCTTGATTTCCTAGGGGTAAGTGCCCGGGGCAGTCACAAACTTCCTCGCTCCTCCCTCCCTTCCCTGTTTAGATGCTTTATATTTCCTATTTCCTACCATCCTCCCCCTCTCCTCTCCCCCCCCCCCCCCCCACTACGGAGCCTTAATATCTGGATATGCCTTTCCTCTCTGATTAAATAACAGTTTAAAGCTCTCCTACACTCCATATATAACAAATTAACTCTCTTCATAATAGTTCTACCTTAAAAAAAGGACTAATATTAATCAAAAAAAAAAAAAAAAGAAAAGGGGGCTCCTATTCCCCCTCACTCCTGCAGGTTATTAAGGGGGCCCATCCCTCCCCCCGATTTTGTATAGCTAATAAAAAAAACCAAATCACTTCCCCCCTCTCCTCCCTCCCTCCATATATACCAGCAAGGAATAAACTTAAACAGATAAACGGGGCGGGGAGAAAGCCAGAAATGGGGGTAGCGAGAAAAGGGGATGGAGACCTGGGGAAATGGGGAAGAGGAAAAAAAAAAAAGGGGGAAGGAGTGAGAAGTAAAAGGCAAACCGAAAGCGGGATGGGGAGAGGGAGAGGGGGACGGGGGGGAGCCATACCACCTTATATATTTATATAGGTTTCTATCTAATCACTTAACTATCCCGTACTTTATCCTTATTTATGTGTACCAATACCCATTTTCCCCATCTTCTCATATCTTTCAAAGATCATCTCGGGAGAAGGGGGAAGGAGCAGAGTAGCCAACCTATGACATTTCATTGTAGATTTTACAGATCTATATTCCATTCTCGCCCCCTGAAAGGGGAGGGAAACAAAAAAAAAAAAAAAAAAACCTGATTATAATTATGTTGTGCTTCTCAGATTATGTATATGTGCTAAGTGCACCCAAAAAAGAAAAAAAAAAAAATTCCCCTAAGGAGGGGCTTGCCCCTCATATTTACGTATGTGTCAAAAAGTATGCCTATTGTATGCATATTGTGTCAAAGAAAGAAAAAAAAAAAAAAAAAAAAAGGTTTGTATGTATTGTGCTCTTCACATTTTGTGTATGTGCTAAACCAATAAACCAAAAAAAAAAAAAAAAAAAGGGAAGTCAGCGCCGGAAGCGGTCATGAGTGGGTGCGCTCCGTAAACCTCGCAAGAGACTCCCTCCCTGCAAGCTTGGGAAACCTACCCGAAGGACGACCAGGGGACCGGATGACTGGGAGGAGATGTGAGCGGTGAGCCACACGGATCCGTTGCCTGGCTCCACTGGAGGTTCGCTTGGCGACACGTTGGTTCACGGAGAGGGGGTCGGTCTCCTTGGTGGACCGGCTGTCCCAGGAAGTACCTTCCCTCCCGAGACAATCACGAGGTAGGGTGCAGGACTGGCTCTGAAGGTGGGAGGCACTGCTGGCTGGAGACCGCACTTGGAGACGGCAAGGAGGGAGGCGGGGGATCTGTACGGCGTGACGCTGCGGAGGCGGCGGAGCGCTTCGGTTCCCTGCCCCTTCGCTTGTGTTGCTGGTGGAGGCTGGATGCTCCGTGCCGTGGGAAGCGGCGGTATTGAAGCCACAGAGCCGCACCGCCTCTTAGCTGGAACGTGTAGCTGGTCGGTGGAGCTGAGAACGAAAGAGGAGGAAGGGAGAATGGCAAAAGCAGCATAACGTGTCACTAAAGAGAGAATATTTAACAGGAGAAGGTAATCGCTGTATCATTGTTGAACTGATTATATCTACCTACTTTGCTTGTGGGATCAGCGGGAAGAGGGGACAAAATCTCCTCAGACTGTGATAGCTATCATCAGTTACCTGTTATCACCTGCTATAATTTTTGGTGTATGGAATAGAGTTGTGGAGGATATACAGCTGAAGCTTAACCTAGAAAGATATCGCAGAAAGTGGAGAGAGATTCATAGAATTGCAAACCCAATATTAGCAGCCCAATACCTTGTAAAATAAAAAGGAAAAAGATAAAAAAAAAAAAAAAAAAGAAAGAAGAAAAAAGAAAGCTAATATGACCCTCACAAAAAAGAGGAAGGTTAAAAAGAATACTGTAAAAAACTCAGGGAAATCGGAAGGAGAAATAAGGAAATTTTTATCTACTAACCAGACACCAATAACAGCAATGGCGGAGGCAGGAGATACACAGACAGAGTGGGACTCAAGTGGTATGACGGATTCTAGGGTTACGTCTCCCTTACAAGAAAGAGATGAGGGGTTCAACCTGAAAACACAGAAAGAAGGGAGCATACCTCCCCTGAATGCCCAATGGGCCGCACAAATGGCTGAATTTAAGGCAATGATATGTTCCCTTCCAACCAAGGCCGACATGGAACAGCTGGTGGGGCGAGTTGAGGAGACACACAAAAAAGAGATCCAACTTATTAAAAATGAGATTCAGGTATTGTCTACCAGACTACGAGAGGAAGACGTAGAAATAGCTTTAATAAAAGAACGACTGTTAGCTCTGGAGAAGAGGTCAGAACAGCAGGGCGACAGAGATGCTAAGTTACAGCTACGGGTGGAAGACATGGAAAATCGAAGTCGCCGTAATAATCTGAGAATACGAGGGTTAACAGAATCATTAAAGAGTCCACAGCTGGAAGAATCAGTTGATATGCTATTTAAAAACATCCTGGGGGTGAATTACCCGGGTAAAATAGAACTGGATAGGATACACAGAATACCAGGCCCAAGGAAGAAAGATCAGGAAAAACCTAGAGATGTAATTTGTAAGCTGCACTACTACTCCCAGAAGGAGAAGATTTTGAGAGAAGCTCGGGAATCTAGAATTTGGAAATTGCAGGAGATGGACATACAGGTGTTCTCGGACATCTCTAAAGGGACTTTACAGAGAAGAGCTGTCTTGAAACCTATTTTGGAATTAGCCAAAAGTAAAGGCTGCACGTATAGATGGGGCTTCCCATTTGCAGTAACATTTAACAGGGATGGACGTTTTTTTTCGTTACGCAACTTTCAAGATAGAATAGCCCTTTTTGATTTTTTGGAGGTTCCACCTATAGAGCTTCCAAATTGGCTGGGAAGATTACCAGGGAATTAGCTAGGGATTACAATGGGAGATTAGGGGGGAGGGGGAGGGATATAGTAGGAAGTGAGATCTATTTAAGATAATTGATGGGTATATGGAATGGTGTTGTGGTTCTCTTTCCCCTTGGAGGGGGTTTTTTTTTTTTTTTTTTTGGTGTAGCACATACACAAAATGTGAGGAGCACAATACATATATACCTTTTCTTTTTTTTTTGACACAATATGCATACTTTTTGACACATACGTAAATATGAGGGGTAAGCCCCTCCTTAAGAATTTTTGGGGAGAAATTCATTTTTTTTTTTTTTTTGGTGAACCTAGCACATATACATAATCTGAGAAGCACAACATTAAAATATTTTTTTTTTTTTTTTTTTTACTGACATTTTTGACACTTTATGGGGTACCAGTGACATTACCACAGTAATCAGTGCTATAAATATACACTGTTACTGTAAAATTACACTGGCAGGGAAGGAGTTAATTTTATTTGAGAGGGAGGGGTTAATGTATGCCTGGTGCTTACTAACGTGTGTGGGGGGAGGTGACTGAGTGACACAGGGACAGATCGCAGGTTCAGCTATGCTGAACCCTGCAATCTGTCACTGTCTGTCACTTAGGAGATCCGCCCGCTTTGTTTACACAAGCGGGCGGATCTCCACACTCGATTCCCCGACGATCGGGGAAGAGCGGCGGTGATCACTGCCGCTCCTCCCCTGGCCCGACTACCGCTGTGACTGAATACAGCGGGAGCGAGCCTCCGGCGGCGCAAGTGTGCCGCCCACAAGGGGAGGAGTCCAGCGACGTAGGTCTACGTCGCTGGACGGGAACTAACCACGTTGCCGCAGTAGAGCTCCAGTGAGCGGTCGGCAAGTGGTTAATGGCACCCCAGCCTTAGTCCGTAGGGTTCAATATTGAGTTGGCCCACCCTTTGCAGCTATAACAGCTTCAACCCTTCTGGGAAGGCTGTCCACAAGGTTTAGGAGTGTGTCTATCTGTGGAAGAGGAAGAAAACCCCACAGGGCTGCTGGGAGAGGGAGCAGAAAGAAGAGAAACAGGGACAGGAGGGGCAGCATATACTATACTATATACTATCTATATATCCCCTGTATTTTGAGCATTTGTGAGATCACGCACTGATGTTGGACAAGAAGGCCTGGCTCTCAGTTCTCCACTCTAATTCAGCCCAAAGGTGTTAAATTCAGGACTCTGTGCAGGCCAGTCAAGTTCCTCCTCCCCAAACTCGCTCATCCATGTCTTTATGGACCTTGCTTTGTGCACTGGTGTGCAGTCATGTTGGAACAGGAAGGAGCCATCCCCAAACTCTTCCCACAAAGTTGGGAGCATGAAATTGTCCAAAATGTCTTGGTATGCTGATGCCTTAAGAGTTTTCTTCACTGGAACTAAGGGGCCAAACCCAACCCCTGAAAAAACCCCGCACCATAATCCCCCCTCCACCAAATGATTTGGACCAGTGCACAAAGCAAGGTCCATAAAGACATGGATGAGTGAGTTTGGGGTGGAGGAACATGACTGGCCTGCACAGAGTCCTCGTGTAAAGTCTAGTTTTTTTTTACAAAAATAACAAACATGTTATATTTACTTTCTCTGTGCAGTTGGTATGGCACAGAGCAGCCTGAATCCTCCTCTTCTCAGGTCCCTCTTCTGTGCTCCTGGCCCCTCCCTCCTGTTGAGTGCCCACACGGCAAGGAGTTTGCTATGGGGACATCCGACCCGAGTCACAGCTCTCTGTCTCCATTCAGACATGGAGCCGTGACCTGGCCCCTAAGTGTCCATTCAGACAAGGAGCCATGACCTGGTCCTGCCCCCTCTCTCTCCTGATTGGCTGACTGACTTTGATTGACAGCAGCTGGAGCCAATCGCACCACGCTGCTGTCTCAGCCAATGAGAAGGGGAGTCCCAGGCAGCTGAGAAACTCCTGCAACATCCATTCAGACATGGAGCCGTGACCTGGCCCCCTGATGTCCATGCAGACATGAAGCCGTGGCCTGGCCCCGCCCCCTCTCTCTCCTGATTGGCTGACTGACTTTGATTGACACCAGCTGGAGCCAATCACACCACGCTGCTGTCTCAGCCAATGCGAAGGGAGAGTCCCAGGCAGCTGAGAAACGCCTGCAACATCGCTGGATAGAGATGGGCTCAGGTAAGTATTAGGGGGGCTGAGGGGGGCTACTGCACATTGAAGTTTTTCTTTTTTTTATCTTAATGCATAGAATGCACCTTCTGCCTTTACAATGCCTTTAATAAAAAAGTATACCCGATTTGCTTTACTTTAGGTACACCCCTTGTATATACCACCATAGATAACTAACTAAACTATCTGGAAACTGTATAAACATTAGATGCACCTAGATGTGCCTTGGTTGATAAAAATGATATTTTCACTGGAATTTTTCTCCCATTTCAGTGTTCACCGTCATTAGCAAATTCAGTTCTAGAACATTTCGAAATAATTCTGCCTTCATGACGTACAAAGTAAAATCTAAACTAAGTGAAAGCTACAGATCCATTCCCATCTTCTGTTCTTCTAGTTGAATAAAAGGAGGGTGAGAACACGAAGCAAACAGCTGCCCAAGCCCCAATGCGGAACAAATGTAGGGATGTATTTTTCCAGCCTCACTCTGTATGTATGAAGGCACGCTTTGGAAATTACAGTCATTGAGAAATTAACTTGCAAATGTTTTCGTGTCGGCTTTTAACCACTTTACCACCGGAGGATTTTGCTGTCTTCCGTCCAGGCCACTTTTTGCGATTCGGCGCTGTGCGACTTCAACTGACAATTGCGCGGTCGTGCGACGCCGTACCCAAACAAAATTTACGTCCTTTTTTTCCCACAAACAGAGCTTTCTTTTGGTGGTATTTGATCACCTGTGCGATTTTTACTTTTTGCGCTATAAACAAAAAAAGAGCTTTAATTTGAAAAAATAACAATATTTTTAAAATTTTTTTATATGAAATTCCCCCCAAAAAAGATGTAAAAACCAATTTTTTTAAGAATTTTTGGCCAATTTGTTTTCTGCTACCTATGTTTGGTAAAAAAAAATCGCAATAAGCGTATTTTGATTGGTTTGCGCAAAAGTTATTGCGTTTACTAACAAAGGGAAAGATTTCTGTCATTTTTGGTGTTTTTTTTTTTTAACGCGTAATGGCGGCGATCTGCGATTTTTTTTGCGGGACTGTGACATTGCGGCGGACAGATCGGACCCTTGACTGACATTTTTGACACTTTTGGGGGTACCAGTGACATTACTGCAGTAATCAGTGCTATATATATGCACTGTTACTGTAAAAATGACACTGGCAGGGAAGGGGTTAATTTTATTGGAGAGGGAGGGGTTAATGTATGCCTGGTGCTTACTGACGTGTGGGGGGGGAGGTGACTGAGTGAGTCATGGACAGATCGGATGTCCAGCTATGCTGAACAGTCCGATCTGTCAGTCCCTGTCACTATGGAGATCCGCCCGCTGTGTTTACACACAGCGGGCGGATCTCCAGACTCGATCCCCGACGATTGGGTAAGAGCGATCGGGTATCGCCGCTGCTCCTCCCCTGGCCCGACTCCCGCTGTGAATGAAAACAGCGGGAGCGAGCCTCCGGCGGCGCGCAAGCGCCGCCCAGAAGGGGGAGTGTCTGACGACGTAGTACTACGTCGTCAGACGATAACGAGCCACTCTGCCGCAGTAATATTACTGTGAGCAGTGGTAAAGTGGTTAAATTACCGTTAACCATGTACAGTCCAGGAGCACGCACTGTATTTTACTGTCATTAGGAGCTATTGGTTGTTCACGTGCCTTCAAATCCTTGCTAAAAAAAAAAAAGAAAAAAAATTAATGGGATACTTTTTTTTGTGGTTCCTGGACTTGTATGAAAAACGTGCATACAAAAACATTTTTCTGTTTACCGGAGCAATAAATCCACGTTCACATTTTATGCATAGTTACATAGTTACATAGTTACATAGTAGTTGAGGTTGAATAAAGACAATAGTCCATCCAGTTCAACCTGTGTAGGTGTGTGTGGGCGCAATCATTTCCCATACCCCTGAATGTTCTGATCCTTGAGATGTACATCCAAGAGTCTTTTAAAAGTAGCCATACTCCCCGAAGTAACTACCATTTGTGGTAGAGAATTCCACAATCTTGTAGCCTTTACTGTAAAAAACCCGCTGGGTAGCCTGAGGTTAATTCTCCTCCACCAATCGCATTGTATGCCCTCGTGTCCTCATGTATTTGTTGCGACTGAACAGTTTTTTATGCTGAGATCACCGTTGAGGTACTTGTATATCGCTATCATGTCCCCTCCCAGGCGTCTCTTCTCCAGGGAGAATAATTCAAGCGCTTGTAAACTCTCTTCATAATTAAGATCCTCCAATCCCCTAATCAGTTTAGTTGCCCTTCTCTGGACTCTCTCCAGCTCCAACAAGGGGCGTGATTTTAACGGACAATTGCGCGGTCGTGCGACGCTGTACCCAAATGAATTTGGCGTCCTTTTTTTCCCACAAACAGAGCTTTCTTTTGGTGGTATTTGATCACCTGTGCGATTTTTTTGATCATGCGCTATAAACAAAAAAGGAGCGTCAATTTTGCAAAAATAATATTTTTCACATTTTTTTATATGAAATTCCCCAAAAAAAATGTAAAAATCAAAATTTTTTAACATTTTCAGCCAATTTGTTTTATGCTACATATTTTTGGTAAAAAAAAATCGCAAAAAGCGTATTTTGATTGGTTTGCGCAAAAGTTATTGCGTTTACTAACTAAGGGAAAGATTTTTGTCATTTTTGTTGGGTTTTTTTTTTTAACGCGTAATGGCGGCGATCTGCGTTTTTTTTTGCGGGACTGCGACATTGCGGTGGACAGATCGAACCTTTGACTGACATTTTTGACACTTTTGGGGTTACCAGTGACATTACTACAGTAATCAGTGCTATACATATGCACTGTTACTGAAAAATGGCACTGGTAGTGAAGGGGTAACTTTTTTTGAGAGGGAGGGATTAAGTGTGTCCCTAGGGGTGTGATTCTTACTGTGATTGGCTGTGGCTTGAGGTGTAGAAACAGTGATCAACGGTCCTACATAGTAGAACCATATGATCACTGTTCTTACACAGGGGAGAATGACAGGCGGCTTGTTTACATCAGCCGCCTGCCTTTCTCCCGCTGTCACGGACGATCGGTCCGCCGGGCACACGCACGGGGGGGTCCGTAACCAAGCGGGAGCGGGAGCGCGCCTCCGGCGGCGCACGCTCGCTCCCTTGAGCCTTTACAGGCTAGTGACGTACCCATACGTCACTTTGCATGTGAGGGGCTGACCGCCGCAGTATATGTACTTGCGGCGGTCGGCAAGTGGTTAAAAGTAGCCATACTTCCCGCAGTAACTACCATTTGTGGTAGAGAATTCCACAATCTTGTAGCCTTTACTGTAAAAAAACCCGCTGTGTAGCCTAAGGTTAAATCTCTTCTCCTCTAATCGCATTGTATGGCCTCGTGTCCTCATGCATTCGTTGCGACTGAACAGTTTTTTCTTTTATGCTGAGATCACCGTTGAGGTACTTGTATATCGCTATCATGTCCCCTCCCAGGCGTCTCCTTTCCAGGGAGAATAAATGAAGCGCTTGTAAACGCTCTTCATAATTAAGATCCTCCAATCCCCTAATTAGTTATTTGCCCTTCCCTGGACTCTTTCCAGTTCCAACACATCCCTTCTGAGGACTGGCGACCAGAACTGGACAGAATACTCCAGATGCTTTAGGCCCCTTTCACACTTGTACGACTCAAAAGTTGCACCGACTTTGGAGTGCAACTTTGGTGCAACTTTGATGCAACTTTGGTGCATCTTTGAAGCAACTTTGGATGGGTGCAACATGGATATGACTTTGGCTTTGACCAGTTTTAATGGACAACTGTTGCACACAAGTTGCATAGTATAACAATTTGGTATGACTTTCATGCAACTTCTGAGGGTTAACATTGAAGTCTATGGCCCTGAAGTTGCATGAAAGTCAGACCAAAGTAGTGCGTGAACTACTTTGAAGTTGCTGCAACTTTTAAGTTGCGCATATATGAATGGTTATCATTGGAAAACATGGGGAATGACATGTCGTGCAACTCTGATGTCCAAAGTTGCATGACAAGTTGCACAAGTGTGAAAGGGGCCTAAATCGCATACTTCCAACTCATGGTTTCAAAATGTGACAAGGATTCGGAAACTTGAGTACTATTTGTCATACTTTTTCATCTTGAGGGGTAACTGCACTTTCATGGGGGGGGAAAAATAGCAAATTAAATAAAAATAATAATAATATAGCATGTATAATTGAGACTTTAAGTGTTACTAAACCCAGGACCCTGCATTTACTATATCTGGTCTCCCACAGTACATAGAACATGGAAATGCAATTATTTTAGTAAATATAAACTAATAAATACCTTTTTTCATCAGCTTTATATAGCAATTAGAGCAATCTTGTGACTTGTATCAGTGAGTGCTGATAGATTGTAGGAGGAGTTTTTTTTATTTTCTTCCACAATTGTCCTATCAGGCTTCAAGACCCTTGATTCTATGTATGTACATGTCTGGACAGTGCTGATTGGCCCAGTGCTGATCACATGCACCCTCCCAAGAAAAAAAAAAAAAAACTCTCTAGCAATACACACCAAACTGAGCAGCCTAATTTTATAGACTCTGTAAATATTAGGTTATTGTTTGGAGTCTGTGGAAGAAGGGGAGGATCAGAGAAGACAGGATCGTTTAGTAATACTTAAAGCGGAGTTCCACCTAAAAAACAGAAAAATACATGAACATACCCCCGGGACAGTCAGGGCTAGTGCATTCCACAATGGATAGCCTCTGATCTGTCCCGGGTTGCACTTACCTGCAAGAAGAAATACTTACCTTGAAAATGTCTTCTCCAGTGCAATCTGAGGGAATTAAAAAGATATATATATATATGTATACTGGTAAGTATATGTATAGAGTCATAGCACAATAAACATAATGTATAAGAATTATCAACGTTTTATTCCCGTAAAAGACATATGGCAAGCGTCTTCAAACTACGGCCCTCCAGCTGTTCAGGAACTACAATTCCCATCATGCCTAGTCATGTCTGTAAATGTCAGAGTATTACAATGCCTCATGGGACTTGTAGTTCCACAACAGCTGGATTGCCGTAGTTTGAGGATCCCTGACATATGGCATACAATGCAGTAATAATGATAAATATGATTAAGACAGCTAATTCCATATAATATATAATTATCAACATAATTGTACAGGAAATAACATGATTGCACATAGAAATTAATAATGACCTAAATAGCTCTCTGATCAAAAAACAACAAAGAAAATACATAGTATTAAAATATATAAATATTGTATCTAATTCATAGGAATATGATGGTAATAAATCGTATGATGGTATGGTGTAGCATCTAGAATAGCTCGACGCGTTTCGTGAATATATTCACTCATCAGGAGCAGATGCGAAGTGTACAAATGTATAATCTACAATAGAATATAGACCAATTAGGTTAAATTGCCAGTGGGTCAAAGAGAAAAAAGAAAAAGAAAAAAAGGGGGAAACAAAGAACAAGGCTAAGAGAAAGACGCAGAGTAAAAAGGTTTCCCTACTCATACTTACAGAGCTACCAGGGTAACAAAAGTAAACCATAGAAAAAGTATTGGAACATGAATGGTGCATGGGGAACGTCTTTTCCGGGAGCTGTGGCAATAGGGTGCGTGGAAGTTGCCCAACTCTGGCAGCAAGGTGGACCATAGGACTGTGTAGTAATCCCTTGAGGGTGAATGAAAAAGGAGGGTTGTTTTTAAAAATCATACCATCATACGATTTATTACCATCATATTCCTATGAATTAGATACAATATTTATATATTTTAATACTATGTATTTTCTTTGTTGTTGTTTGATCAGAGAGCTATTTAGGTCATTATTAATTTCTATGTGCAATCATGTTATTCCCTGTACAATTATGTTGATAATTATATATTATATGGAATTAGCTGTCTTAACCGCTTGCCGACCGCCGCACGACTATTTACGTCGGCAGTCAGCCCCTCACAGGCAAAGCGACGTAGCCCTACGTCGCAAGCCTGTCAGGCTCTAGGGAGCGAGCGCACCGCGCCGGAGGCGCGCTCCCACTCCCGCACGGTCACAGACCCCCCCCCCCCCCGCGCGTGTGTTACACCGGAAGAAAGGTAGGCGGCTAATGTAAACAAAGCCGCCTGTCATTTTTCCCTGTGTAAGAATGGAGATCACACGGTTCTACTATGTAGGATCGTTGATCTCTGTTCTTACACTAGTAGCCACAGCCAATCACAGTTAGAAACACGCCCCTAGGGACACACTTAACCCCTCCCTCTCCAATACAGTTAACTCCTTCACTGCCAGTGTCATTTTTACAGTAACAGTGCATATGTATAGCACTGATTACTGTAGTAATGTCACTGGTAACCCCAAAAGTGTCAAAAATGTCAGTCAAGGGTCCGATCTGTCCGCCGCAATGTCGCAGTCCCGCAAATAAAATCGCAGATCGCTGCCATTACGCATTAAAAAAAATGACAAAAATCTTTCCCTTTGTTAGTAAACGCAATAACGTTTGCGCAAACCAATCAAAATACGCTTTTTGCGATTTTTTTTAACAAATATATGGTAAAAAAAAAATTGGCCCAAAATGTTAAAAAAATTAGATTTTTACATTTTTTTGGGGGGGGGGGGGGAATTTCATATAAAAAAATTTGAAAAATATTGTTATTTTTGCAAAATTGATGCTCTTTTTTTGTTTGATCAAAAAATCGCACAGGTGATCAAATACCACCAAAAGAAAGCTCTGTTTGTGGGAAAAAAAGGACGTCAAATTAGTTTAGGTACAGCGTCGCACGACCACGCAATTGTCCGTTAAAGTCACGCAGTGCCGAATCGCAAAATAGGCCCTGGTCAGGAAGGGGGTAAAATCTTCCGGGGCTTAAGTGGTTAAAGTGCCCATCGAATAGTTTTTTAAAGTATCAATACTCCTCACTGATACCACTGCTTGTGGAAGAGAGTTCCACATCCTTACCGCTCTGACGGTAACCTTTTCTATTCTATTCCTTTATTTTATATCCTATTCTATTCTTTTCTATTCGATTATATTATTTTCTATTCTATTCCTTTATTTTATATTCTCTTTTATTCTTTTCTATTCTATTCTATTATTTTCTATTCTGTTACTTTGTTTTATATTCTATTTTATTGTATTCAGAAATCGGGATTTGAATCGAATTCGAGAACGGTTGGAATTCAAAAATGATTTGAATCAAATTAGAAAATTCATCCGAAATTTTGTTTAGTTATTTCATATTCATTTAAATTCGTTACTATTGAAATTGGGAAATTCTGATACATCTGAATTTCCGAATAACGAAAAATGAGTCCAAATTATTGCCGAAATATAGCCATTTTTATATTTCAACCTTCTGATCAAATGCCAGAGTGTCAGTGACCACCCGCCACATAGGACCCGGGGGTTACGGGTCTCTTGGGTAAGTCAGGCTTGAACAGTTATTATACAGTGTAAGCATGCAGCTGATCTCATTAGGTTACACCTGTGCTATCAGTCAACCAAATGTAACCCATACACCTGAAGCCCACCATATATAAAGCCCATGTGTAGAGCAAAGCTTTTATTTACTATATATCATAACAGGAAATTAATTTACCTAAAGCGCTTCGAACTGAGACTTTTTTTTCATCATTAAATATGAATAAAATGACGGCGGTTATGCAATGCGATGCGAGCTCTGTGCCATGCTGTGATAATAGTCTGCTTTAGAATTCAGTGTTTAATGTGGTGTGAATCCTCCAGCTTTCTGAATGCAGCCGAACAATTAGTTATACGGCGTTCTGTGCTCTATAGATATAGACATAAGCTGCATAATTTATGAAGTCAGGCAGCAGAACACGTCAGTCATTGCCAATTAACAGAATTATAAAGTACCGCTAACCGCATGGATGGTGGAGGACTTTCCAAGGCTCTGCTGGACTTCTTTGAAACAAAAAAGCAAATGCAATAGTAATAAAAAAAAAATAACAACAAAAAAAAAACTATTCTTAGCAGTGGACAAGGTCAACGTCATATGGAATGGCAATGTTTTCTGATTGCGCTCGGTCTTTTCTGAAAGTCATATAAATATCTGAAAGGCTGTTTTCACTTTGCCACCCACTCCGAATTCATCAGAAAATGTTTTTTACAGGAAAAAGTCTTCAGGAAAGGTGCTAGTTCTCAGTGCCAGGACAAGGCAATCCAGTGCCCAGGGCAAAGATGCCAAACGGGTGCCCCCCCCCCATTCCCTTAAGGTTAGGGTGCCCACAACCCTGCAATAAACCATTGCGCCCAGGGCAGCCGCCCCCTCCTGCCTGCCCCTTGCCCTGGCCATGCCTCCCAAGCACCGCTCAATACTATCCCACTATCCAAGCATCACCCCTCCACCCCCTTTTTTTTAACCCTTTTGCTGACATGGCGATTTTAGTTTTTTTTTCTTTTTCGCACACGTGTTAAAATGCAACTTTTAGTCCCGATTCACACATATGCGATGCGGGAACCCTGCGAATCCCACATCGCATTCAACTCGCAGGCATTTCACACTGCTATATGCGAATCGCTCGGGGTGTCAATACAAAAGTAACGACAGCCCAGATCAGTTTGCATATCGCAGTGCAAACTGCCAGTTCAGACATGAATCGGATCGCATAGGTGTGAATCCAAAAAGGGTCCTGTGCGAGTTGTGTCCGAATACGATGCAAATTCAGCCATACAATCTGTATGGCTAAATTCGCATCACACAGACATTGCATGTGATTTGCAGAGCAGTGTGCCCCGAATCACATGCAATGTATGTCATCGCAACCCTTCTCTTTAACCACTTTACCACCGGAGGATTTTGCTGTCTTACGTCCAGGCCACTTTTTGCGATTCGGCACTGTGCAACTTTAACTGACAATTGCGCGGTCATGCAACGCCGTACCCAAACTAAATTTACTCTCTTTTCCCCACAAACAGAGCTTTCTTTTGGTGGTATTTGATCACCTGTGCGATTTTTACTTTTTGCGCTATAAGCAAAAAAAGATCGACAATTTTGAAAAAAATAACAATATTTTTCACATTTTTTTATATGAAATTCCCCCCCAAGAAAAATGTAAAAGTCAAATTTTTTTTATCATTTTAGGCCAATTTGTTTTCTGCTACATATTTTTGGTAAAAAAAATCGCAATAAGCGTATTTTGATTGGTTTGCGCAAAAGTTATTGCGTTTACTAACTAAGGGAAAGATTTCTGTCGTTTTTGGTGTTTCTTTTTTTTTTAACTAGTAATGGCGGCGATCTGCGATTTTTTTTTTTTGCGGGACTGCGACATTGCGGCGGACAGATCGGACCCTTGACTGACATTTTTGACACTTTTGGGGGTACCAGTGACATTACTACAGTAATCAGTGCTATAAATATGCACTGTTACAGTAAAAATGACACTGGCAGGGAAGGGGTTAATTTTATTGGAGAGGGAGGGGTTAATGTATGCCTGGTGCTTACTGACGTGTGTGGGGGGGAGGTGGCTGAGTGACACAGGGACAGATCGCAGGTTCAGCTATGCTGAACCCTGCAATCTGTCACTGTCTGTCACTTAGGAGATCCGCCCGCTCTGTTTACACAAGCGGGCGGATCTCCACACTCGATTCCCCGACGATCGGGGAAGAGCAGCGGCGATCGCCACTGCTCCTCCCCTGGCCCGACTCCCGCTGTGACTGGATACAGCGGGAGCAACTGCCGACGTAGGTCTACGTTGTCAGACCTACAAGAGCCACTTTGCCGCAGTAGAGCTCTAGTGAGCAGCGGCAAAGTGGTTAAAGAAGTCTATCCGGCACTGTTTTACTTTCTTCATCAGCTCATCCCCCACAGCTATTACCTTTTGTATCAATTGACCTTCCCTTTTAGATTGTAAGCTCCAATGAGCAGGGCCCTCTGATTCCTCTTGTTCCAAATTGTATTGTAACTGTAATGTCTGCCTTCATTTTGTTAAGCGCTGCGCAAACTGTTAGCGCTATATAAATCCTGTATAATAATATTAATAATATATGTGAACCGGCTCTTAGCCCTGTTCACACCAGAGCGACTTGCCATGCGTTGTATAGACCTCTGTGCATGAAGCCGCACAGATGTCTTTAAAGTCGCACTGACGTGCAGCTTTGAAATTGTGCGATTTCAGATGAAGTTTCAAAACCACATTCAATGTGAGCAAGGGCTTAGGTCAGGTTGCAAATTAGACACGGGTTTCCCCGCATCCAATTCGCATGACGCATGTGTATGCCTGGCTGTCAATGGATCTGGTTCACACAGGCACAGGGCGACCGCGGTCTGCATTCCAAAAGGGTCCTGTGCCTTAGGTCCGGACCTGGTTCAGGTGCGAATCAGGTCCAAATTTTTGCAATTGGATTCACACTTGAACCAGCTTCAAAGACACACAGGACCCTTTTGATGAGCAGGGACAACCCAGGCCCCATGCTGGGACCCGCGGCCGCACATATGTGAACCCCGTCTGAGACTTGAAGATTAGTGAAACCCTGCCCTACCCCCCACAAAACATTATATATTGATCATGGAAAACAAAGTGGTGGTAGCTGCAATTTTTTTCTGTCGCATATTAGCCCAACGGTTTACTAAACTCATATTTTCAATAAAAAAGAAAAAAAAATACATTACATTTATTTTAGTGCTAAAAATAAAAAAAAATAAAAATTGTCTATATACTATTAAAAATTGTACTATTCAACAAATTTCAATGAGTGTGGCACTCTCTAAATACAAATATACACTATATTGTCAAAAGTATTGGGACGCCTGCCTTTGCACCCACATGAACTTTAATGGCATCCCAGTCTCTGTCCGTAGGGTTCAATATTGAGTTGCAGCTATAAGGCTCGGTTCACACTTATGCGAGTGCGGGAAGGCTGCGAATCCACAGCCTGTTCCCGCATCGCACACGCACCCCCGGCAGTTCACACTGCCATATGCGATACGCTGGGGGTGTCAATGTAATCTTAACGACACCCCCAGTTTGATCGCATATCGCAGTGCGATCGTGCAGTTCGCACAGGATCGGATCGCACAAGTGTGAACCGCTGTGCGATCCGATCCTGATGTGGCTTCCAAAAAGGGTCCCTGTGCGTGTTTGGTGCGGCTGCGGTGAGAATTTAGTCATGCAAACTGTATGGCTAAACTCGCACCGCACAGCCGATCGCATGTAATGTCGGAGCAGTGCGCTCCGACATTACATGCGAACCCCGCACACGCACAAGTGTGAACCGGGGCTAACAGCTTCAACTCTTCTAGGAAGGCTGTCCACAAGGTTTAGGAGTGTGTCTATGGGAATGTTTGATCATTCTTCTAGAAGCGCATTTGTGAGGTCATGCGCTGATGTGGACAAGAAGGCCTGGCTTACAGAAACAGCAAAGAGGGACCCAAAGGACAGAGAAGGCTTTGCAGCTCTGTGCAAAACCAACTGCACAGAGGAGGTAAGTACTGTATAACATGTTTGTTATTTAAAAAAAAAAAAAAAAGGAGACTTTACAACCACTTTAACTTTTCTGGACATCTGTGGAGCTCTTCTACAGATCCAGGGATATCTCAGTGTTGATGACATTACGAGCGTGTTTGACCATCCTTTTATGACATGGGTGAGTGAGTTTGGGATGGAGGAACTTGACTGGTCTGCACAGAGTCCTGACCTCAACCTGATAATGTCTTGGTATGCTGCTGCCTTAAAGCGGAGTTCCACCCTGGATTTTTTTTTTTTTTCTTTAATACCCCCGGGACAGTCAGGGCTAGTACATTCCACAATGGCTCTGATCTGTCCCGGGTTGCACTTACCTGTTAGGACAAATACTTACCTTGCAAACGTCTTGTCCAGCGCTGCCATCTCAGATGTGGGCAGCTTGAAGCCAGCGAGATCCCCTTCGGCGTCTTCTTCCGCCTTCTTTGGTCCCACGATGCTCTGCGCCGGCCCCGACGTCACTTCCGGGCACTTCCGGCCGATGCAGGCGCAATGATTCCTGGGAGCTATGACGTTCAGCTCCCAGGAATCATTGCAGAGCCAGGAAGTGACGACGGGCCGCGGCCGAGGAAGGAGGAAGAAGGAAGTAAGGTAAGTATTTTTTCTTCGCTACGAGGTAAGTAAAAAAAAAAAAAATATGCGATTATCCATTTCTTTTTCAGGTGACCCGGAGCGAGAAGATGGAGGTAAGTATAAAAATAGGGTGGAACTCCACTTTAAGAGTTCCCTTCACTGGAACTAAGGGGCCAAGCCCAACCCCTTAAAACCCCCCACCATAATCCCCCCTCCACCAAATTATTTGGACCAGTGCACAAAGCAAGGTCCATAAAGACATGGATGAGCAAGTTTAGGGTGGAGGAACTTGACTGGCCTGCACAGAGTCCTGACCTCAACCCAATAGAACACCTTTGGGATAAATTAGAGCAGAGACTGCGAGCCAGGCCTTCTCTCCAACATCAGTGCCTGACTTAACAAATGCACTTCTGGAAGAATGGTCAAACATCCCCATAGTCACACTCCTAAACCTTGTGGACAGCCTTCCCAGAAGAGTTGAAGCTGTTATAGCTGCAAAGGGTGGGCCAACTCAATATTGAACCCTACAGACTAAGACTGGGATGCCATTAAATTGAATCTGTTTGTAAAGGCAGGTGTCCCAATACTTTTGACAATATAGTGTATATGATCTTTGTAGAATGAGGCCAAATGTATTTTGCCCAGTTGTTCTAAACTTAGCCCTCCATAGCTTCTTAGAGTAATGTTGTTTAAGGAAGCAGACGTCTGATTCTAAAACAATAGCAGGAAAGCCGGAAGAGGAATGTTTGTTCTTTACATTCTCTGTAGTACTGAAAGTGATTAATGAAAGGATAAATGTCGGTGTGACCTTTATCCGATATATATATTCCCTCTTTAAGGCCTCATGCACATTTGACGTTTGCCCAGCTCCCCAGAATGCCTTTCACCTGGCAGGAGAAAAACAGCGTCACAAACATACCTAAAGTCGCGCTTTTGCACTAATTCATTTCATCAAGTGCTTGGGCACAAAATAATTTAATTTTCAATGAAAGCGGAGTTCCAGTCTAACCACACACTCACCTGTCCCACGGTCCAGCGATGCGCCGTCTTCTCCCTCTCTGCTCTGCGGCGTCGGCATCACTGATGTGGGCACCCGGCTATGACAGTTTGCGGCTTCACAGCCGGGTACGCACTGCGCATGCGCGAGTTGCGCTGCGCGTCTTGATTGGCCGGCAATCTTCTGGGACCTCTGACATGTCCCAGAAGATTGCAGGGAGGGAGGGAGAGAGGAGAACTTCTGCTCAGGGCGCCGCGGCGCTCCGAGCGGAAGTGGGAGCGGGTACCTGTCAAAACTAGGTACCCGCTCCCCCCCGCCAAAAAAATGACATGCCAAATGTGGCATGTCAGGGGGTTAGGACTATTTAAAGCGGAAGTTCCACTTTTGGGTGGAACTCCGCTTTAATAATGCTCAAGTGCTAAATGTGCCTAGCATTAACACCAGTGGCGCCCGGTGCTCCATTAGTCAGGGGGGGCGGACCCCCCCCAATCACTCCAGTCCACACCGCCATATCCCCCCCCCCCTGCAAGTTTTCTTACCTTGCTCAGCAGGACTGACAGGCAGTGGTGGCGGCTTCCCGCTCAGTCTCCATGTTCCCTCTCGACGGCCATCTCCTCCCTCCTTCTTGGCCAATAGGATGCCTTCTCCTTTCGGCCAATCGGGAAACAGGTCTCAGGACCCGCTTCCTGATTGGCTGGGAGGAGAATCAGTGTGATAATATTGAATATTCATTGGCTATTGTCACACAACTGGGTGGGCTCAGGGCGCAGTGCTCTGCGCCCCGAGCCCACCCATTTTTAAAGCCTATTAGAACCTCTGGCTCTAATCAGGTGCTTCAATAAAAAAAATTCCCCATTGGAATGCATGTGTCCGGTGCCCTGCATGTAGATTAGGGGGCCGGACGCATGGATGGGGAAGGCAGCGCCCCTGCGCCCCTAATGGACGGGCCGCCACTGGTTAACACACATGTAGAGGTGTTTCGGGGCTTCAAGTGTTTTATTCTGCCAAAACACTGCTGCTCCTGAAGCCCTGGCAGTGGGTTTTTTTTTTTTTATGCCTCTAAGTGCCTACTAACACCTATGGTGTCCGTTTATGTAACAGAGAAAAGCTGCAATCCTCAGGATCACGACTGATCTCTGAGGAATACCGGTTTATGAAGCTGAGATGAAGAGCAGAGAACGTGTTCTTCGCTTCTCATCACAGTACATGACCGTCCTGTCACAAACGACCAGTTTATGAAAGTGAGATATGAAGATCTCACAGCCGTTACTCTGAAATATCTCCATTCCAGATTCTCCAGCTCAGGTGGAGAATCAGGGAGAGAAGCTGGTGCTATCAGAGGAAGAAGACTTCTTTCTTCCTATACAGTATCTCACACAAGTGAGTACACCCCTCATATTTTTGTAAATACTTTATTCTATCTTTTCATGTGACAACACTGAAGAAATGACACTTTGCTACAATGTAAAGTAGTGAGTGTGCAGCTTGTATAACAGTGTCAATTTGCTGTCCCCTCAAAATAACTCAACATAGAGCCATTAATGTCTAAACTGCTGGCAACAAAAGTGAGTACACCCCTAAGTGACAACGTTCAAATTGGGCCCAATTAGCCATTTTCCCTCCCCGGTGTCATGTGACTCGTTAGTGTTACAAGGTCTCAGGTGTGAATGGGGAGCAGATGTGTTAAATTTGGTGTTATCGCTCTCACTCATACTGGTCACTGGAAGTTCAACATGGCTCCTCATGGCAAAGAACTCTCTGAGGAACTGAAGAAAAGAATTGTTGCTATATGAAGATGACCTAGGCTATAAGAAGATTGCCAAGACCCTGAAACTGAGCTGCAGCACGGTGGCCAAGACCACACAGTGGTTTACCAGGACAGGCTCCACTCAGAACAGGCCTCGCCATGGTCGACCAAAGAAGTTGAGTGCACGTGCTCAGCATCATATTCAGAGGTTGTCTTTGGGAAATAGACGTATGAGTGCTGCAAGAATTGCTGCAGAGGTTGAAGGGGTGGGGGGTCAGGCTGTCAGTGCTCAGACCCTACGCCACACACTGCATCAAATTGGTCTGCATGGCTGTCATTCCAGAAGGAAGCCTCTTCTAAAGTTGATGCACAAGAATGCCCACAAACAGTTTGCTGAAGACAAGCAGACTAAAGACATGAATTACTGGAACCATATCCTGTGGTATGATGAGTATTTGATTCAGATGATGTCAAGCGTGTTTGGCGGCAACCAGGTGCGGAGTACAAAGACAAGTGTGTCTTGCCTACAGTCAAGCATTGTGGTGGGAGTGTCATGGTCTGGGGCAGCATAAGTGCTGCCGTCACTGGGGATCTACAGTTCATTGAGGGAACCATGAATGCCAACATGTACTGTGACATACTGAAGCAGTGCATGATCCCCACCCTTCAGAGACTGGGTGGCAGAGCAGTATTCCAACATAACGAACCCAAGCACACCTCCAAGATGAGCACTGCCTTGCTAAAGAAGCTGAGGGTAAAGGTGATGCACTGGCCAAGCATGTCTCCAGACCTAAACCCTGTTGAGCCTCTGTGGGGCATCCTCAAATGGAAGGTGGAGGAGCGCAAGGTCTCTAACATCCACCAGCTCCGTGATGCGGTCATGGAGGAGTGGAAGAGGACTCCAGTGGCAACCTGTGAAGCTCTGGTAAACTCCGTGCCCAAGAGGATTAAGGCAGTGCTGGAAAATAATGGTGGCATCAATATGGGGACAAAGTGCTTTGAGGTGGGGGGGGCAGAGCCCCCCTGCCACAAAGCACCCACCCCCCCATGTTGAGGGCATGGGGCCTGGTATGGTTAAGGAGGGGGGGCACTCCCTCATCCCCCTTCATTTCCTGACCTGCCAGGCTGCATGCTCGGATAAGGGTCTGGTATGGATTTGTTGGGGGGGGGGCATGCTGTTTTTTTTTTTTTAAATATTGGCATGGGAGGGGGGGGGATCCTTTGCCGTTCTTTTCATTTTTTTATCTGTATTGTCGGGAGCCGACAATACATTACAGCAGCGAGCAAGTTTGATGAAATTTTTTCCTTTAGAAATGTCAGTATTGCTGCAGCAGGCTCCATACATCTTACAGATGCACCACTTTACAGGCACATTAGAGGGATCCCCAGGCATGATATTTAAGGCAATTTTTCATTTTTATTGTTTCACTTTAGGCATCATTAAAATCACTGCTTCTGTAAAAACTATTGTTCTAAAAAAATTATTTGCATTGATACATGTCCCCCAGGGCAGTACCCGGACCCCCATACACTTTTTATGGCAATAACTTGCATATAAGCCTTTAAAATGAGGACTTTTATTTTTTATGTTTGTGTCCCATGGACTTTAATAGAGTTCACATGTTCGCTAGAACTTTTTCCTTGTTCGAGATGTTCTGGTGCGAACCAAACAGGGGGGTGTTTGGCCCATCACTATTCATGACATGGAGAGGCTGTGAGGTGGGCGGCAGTGGCAGGCAGAAAGAGGCAGCTGACCTCAGCTGACATCCGATTGTGGGGCTGCCAGCGCCTTCAAGGCTTCATCACAGGTGTGCTCTGGGGGTGTCTGTGAATAGACTACATTGCACTGTGCCTGTCTCTCTGGCATCATGGATGGTATTAAAACTCACAGGCAGGGGGCGCTCTATCCTTGCTCTGGCTGGCACTGTAACAGTGTGTCACATAACATGGCTGCTGATTTTGTTAACTAATTGGTCATACAGTAAATAACCAAAATCGGCACCCAGCAGCCATATCATGAGACACACTGTGACAGAGTCAGCCAGAGCCATGATAGAGCGCCCTCTGCCTGTGAGTTATAATGCTGATGATCTTAACAAGTTGCCGACCGCCCCATAGCAGATTTACTGCTACAGGGCGGTCGCGCTGCGCAGGATCATGTATATATATGTAATCCTGCATTTCTGGGTATCGGAGGTACCCTCCGATCCAGTACCCTCTGATCGTTCTATACACAGGCAGAACGGCGGTCTGCCTATGCAAACAAGGCAGATTGCCGTTCCGTCAGTATGGAAGACATTGATCCTGTGTTCCTGCAAAGCAGGGACAGGGATCTATGCCTTCTCTTAGTAAAAGCACCTCCCCCACAGTGAGAAAACACTTCTTAGGCACACAGTTAACCTTTTGGGTCCTGTCACACGGCTTTCTGCCCGGCGGACTCCGTTTTACTTAATCCCTGCTGAGCAGGAGGATGATAGGTCCATCGCCGCTCACTTTGCAGAGACGGAGCGGTCAGATCCCCGCTCTTCTCTATGGGAGATCTGATGAAAACAGACCGCCTGTCCGTTTTCATCAAATCTTATCCAATCTGATCCTCCAGATGGATGGAAAATAGCGTTTCCCTCCGTCCGATTTCACGGACAGGATCGTATCGGATAGCGGCGGGTGTCAGCGGACATGTCACCGCTGACATCCGCTGCCCCGTAGGGGTGCATGGAGTATCTGATCAGGTCCGCCTGAAAAACTGAAAGACGGACCTGATCGGAAAGCCTGTGTGAAAGGGGCCTTTGATTGCCCTATATGTTAACCCCTACCCATCCAGCATCATTAGTACAGTGACAGCGCATATCTTTAGCCATGATCACTGTATTAGTGTCACTGGTTCCAACAAAGTGTCACTTAGGGGTTGATTTACTAAAACTGTGAAAAGTGCAAAATCTGGTGCAGCAGTGCATGGTAGCCAATCAGCTTCTAGCTTTAGCTTGTTCAATTAAGCGTTGACAAAAAAAAAAAAAAAACTGGAAGCTGATTGGTTTCTATGCAGAGCTGCACCAGGTTTTCACTCTCTAGTTTTAATAAATCTCCCCCTTAAGGCCCGTACACACGTACCGATCGTCGGCATACAAACGTCGGTGGACGAAGGATCTGCCGATTGTACGCGTGTTAGTATGGTGCCTCCGACAGATGTCTGCGCACAATCCGCGGACAAAAGTCTTTCGTGCAAACATGAAAATATTTGTATGCCGACACCAGAACGGACGATTGTTCGCCTGTCAGTACACAATTCGGCCGACAGACCGCAGATTTGCAAGACTGGGCATGCTCAGAAAATAGAAAACACAGGGAAAGTTAACCATTACATGACATCACTTCTGCAGTCGGCGGACAAAATTCTTGTGCTGTCCTTGTGCTGTCTTTGCACTTTTCAGCAGACACCGACATCCCGGGGAGAAAAGAGGAACATTTGTAAGCCGACCATCGGTACGTGTGTACGGGGCTTTAGTTTCCAATTTGTCTGCCGTAATATCACCGTCCTGCTATAAGTCCTGGTTTAGACTAACCCCCTTAGCGGTATCCCTGAGCGTGACTCGGGGTGGATTTTTCATGCTACTATCGGTATCCCCGAGTCACGCTCGGGGTAGATGTGCAGAGCGTGCAGCGCTGTCCCTTACCTTCTCCTGGCGATCCAGCGATGATCTCCCATTGCTGTGATCGCCAGCCGAGATCCTCGCCGCTCGTCCGTCGGTCTGATGACTTCCTGGTTCCGTTCCCTGCAGCAGCAATGCTGCATGGGAGCGGAACTGGGAGGGAAATTCAAACGTTGCACAAAACACAAAATAAAAATATCCTTTTTATTTTCATTTGCTTTAAAGGACACTTTCCTGGACCCTGTCATGGCCTGCAAGCCCTGCATACTTTAGTGCACTTGCACTGCAAACATATAGGAAGGTCTGAAAATGCAAACAGCATAGCAGAGACAGACAACAACACTAGTATTTTACTAGAAGTAACAGTAAAATTAGTAAAAAACTGTAGTAGTGCAGTTTACTGCTTCATAAAAGAAAATATTAATATAAGCCAGGTCTACCACCATTTAAAGTTTTGCCTATAGTTGTACTTTAACCACTTTACGACCGCTCACAGTAATATTACTGCGGCAAAGTGGCTCGTTATCGTCTGACGACGTAGTACTACGTCGTCAGACACTCCCCCTTCTGGGCGGCGCTTGCGCGCCGCCAGAGGCTCGCTGTTTTCGTTCACAGCGGGAGTCGGGCCAGGGGAGGAGCGGCGGCGATCGCCGCTGCTCTTACCCGATCGTCGGGGATCGAGTCTGGAGATCCGCCCGCTGTGTGTAAACACAGCGGGCGGATCTCCATAGTGACAGGGAGTGACAGATCGGACTGTTCAGCATAGCTGGACATCCGATCTGTCCATGACTCACTCAGTCACCTCCCCCCCAACACGTCAGTAAGCACCAGGCATACATTAACCCCTCCCTCTCCAATAAAATTAACCCCTTCCCTGCCAGTGTCATT